>NW_019734970.1:732871-775347 GCF_002891405.2 Cryptotermes secundus | reverse complement strand
ATTTTATGCTATCACTCACAGGTGTCTTATCTTAGTATTTAGTTACTAACAGTATTAGCAACATTAGTAATATTTCATAAATGTATGTATATAGTTCAGTCTTCTTTAGATTTATGTTCACAGATTTATTTGTCATACTTGTATTTTGTTTTAATTATTTTCTGTATATACTCGTGCTAACTTTGTAATTGGCCACTGTGCTGTTGAGTTATTGCACGTAAATAAACATGAATTGAATTGAATTGAATTATTATTATTATTATTATTATTATTATTATTATTATTATTATTATTATTATTGTCATTAGAAACAACAGCTAGGACTGCAAGGAAATGACAGTTTGCGCGTTGACATAAGTTCTTAGTTCTCACTTACACGCAGACCATGTGCCTGACTTTTATTACGTATTGCTGAAAATATGCGGTTAATTGTTCTTATCGATTCTTGTCAGTGCGAGTGCAGTATATCGATTTCCGTGCGCACTTACACTCTCGTTTCACGTGTGTGTTGACGAAGCAATGCGATAGGGCACTTGAGAGAGTTATGTAACATTGAGTCATATTTCCTGTAGCAATTGCAGACAGATATTGCAAGATGAGTCTTCTTTCTATTGGTCAGAAAGGAGTGTCAGTCGTTAAACACGCAA
Organism: Cryptotermes secundus; assembly: GCF_002891405.2. Lineage (NCBI taxonomy): Eukaryota > Metazoa > Arthropoda > Insecta > Blattodea > Kalotermitidae > Cryptotermes > Cryptotermes secundus. Next base: position 774,700 of record NW_019734970.1, on the reverse strand, counting down.
TCCACTTCCACCGTGGAGTCCAGTGACTGCTAACTGGACGATGTATTGCATAAAACAAACCAGTTTCCGAAGTTTGTATATCGAACTATATCTTTCTGCGTAATATGATTATGCTTTCTTTATAGAATATTTTATATGCGTCTATGAATTATATTTTGGAATAGAAAATCTGGACTTTTGAAGAAATATTACTGCAATATAATAAAATAGTCTTTTTTTGCAGGATATCACAAACCGACAATAATTTCTGAGCGTTTATCACAGTAATTCTCTGAACTGAATTCAGAAATATTCGTCCGCCTGTAAGTAAAGTTTGATTCAATATATTCCAGTTAAGATTCTGGAGGCTATCTTCATGTTTATTACAAGAATTTTCATGATTGAAAAGTTGTCTGAAAAAGTTTATATCTAGTTCATTTCGGACGTGTACAGAATTTTGCATGTCGCGTTTGCAAGAAGCTCTGTCACTGAAACCAATCCTCAGCCAATTGTATCTAAGTCCTCTTTCTTTAAGATCCATTTCAATAGACCTACTGTACACCCCTAGATATGTTCTGCTGAACAAATCTGTGTACGTGTATCCATTTCCGCCTTTTTACCACACCTTGATTCCTACTCTGGCTTTATCTTGTTCCATGTGATGTTTCGTGACATTAACAGCAGAGGATAACGTGTAAAGCATCTGGGTTCATGGTAGTTAGAGAAAGTCCAGTCTTCAGATCTGGTCCACTCAGAGGCGAGGCAGGAAATTCTAGTGAACTAATCGCCATTAGGAATAGCAAACTAGAAAGCAAGTCAGTTTACCGGTGTCCATGTTTTATTATATGTTCCTTGCACTCAACCTGTGAAGTGAATGCACCAGAGGCCATTGGGCCTTGACACTTCCTTCATTTCCCCAAGATCGTTGACAAGATGGCGGCCATACGAATTTCTGGGATCGGAAACAGATCATCGATATTTATAGCAAGGATTTGCATTCCTTGTTTGCTGATTACTACATATCGAATGGTTACCTCCATGAAAATCTCCGTTTCACTTCGGTTTACTACATTTTAGACATTCGGTAGGACTTCTTGGGAGGGTGATCAGCTCGTCGCAAGGCCTCTACGTGTACACAAACACAGAAAAGCGCGCGCACACACACACCGAACATCCATGCCCTGAGTGGGATTCGAACCCACGATCCCGGCTTCCGAGCGAGCGAAGACAGTGTCTGCCTTAGACCGCTCGTCTACCGTGACCGGCATTGTGTATATATAGTAACTTTTCAGAAAATGTTTAAAGGACTGTTGCATATAAGACAGAATATCAGAGAGATTTGTTAATTAATAAACACAACTTATATTTATTTAAAATTAAGAAAACCACAAAGTTTTAGCGAGTACAGCCGCCTTCAGATTTTTCGTCTTCTGAATTTACACAGGCACTCAAACATCTGTGTCTTATTGCAAACACTGTTAAACGTAATTTCCCTATAGATATGTCGTTATCTTCACATTACCCTAAATTCCTTCAAGTAAATCCAAATGGAACCGTTTTAGGGACAATTCTAGTTTCGATAACATGCATAGATCACAAGAAGTCAAACTGACCAAGTGCAGTGGATGTGCCAACACCGGTAAAGCTTTGTGTCTCTTATTAAATCATATTTAAAACTTTCTCGCATTAACTGCATTCTTAAGGAAGAAACTAACTACATTACAGCCCATTGTGAGGAAACATAACCTGAGAATTCGCCTTAGTGCAGGCGGAACCGTTGCAAGTAACGGGCATATGACATCACAGTTTATTCTTAATGATGGATGCCACATGGAAAGATCCCGCACTTAACGAACAGACTTACCCTCCAAGTACAGTATCATACAATACGGTAGTTCGTGATGCTGGTTTTATAATGGACTTCTGGAATTAAGTTTCTATAACGAGCCAATGTTCCGCGTTAGCATAAGTGTGTGTCGGGGACGGGAAGACAGCTTAAAAGCACGTTAGCCTCTAAGCCTAACGGAACAATGTTCAGAGCCGTGTACACACATCATAACGTTTATGCATGCCCGAATTTAAATTTGTCTGGAAGTTAATTATAGTTGAAAACATACTGCTAAACTTTTTGAAAGTCCCCCCTCGGCGCTACAGTTCAGGGTGAGCTTGGGCCTCTTGAACAATCTGCCTCCATTCTTCTCTGTTCTTCCATCCGTCCAAGGCTGATTGTCTGGTTCCTAAACAATTTAGTCTCTACGGTGTGAGGTTGATAGTCTCACGCCCAACCCTCAACCTGGAGGACCAGGATATGCCACTTCGTCTGGTTTCTACCCCTTGACCTTTCCGGCATTGGTAACTCTACCAGTAGCTACGCTACCGCCGGCATAGCTCTCAGGGTCTCAGGAACCCTCAAACTCCACCACCACGATAAGGTGGAGACATCATCGGTGGGGCTTTTTGAAAGTAATGCACCATAAATGGGAGTAAATATGACGGGCTGTAAAAGGGGCGAGTGTCATTTCTCACTGTACCATCATCATCATCATCATCATCATCATCGGTAAACAGGCCTTTATGAGCCATAAACTTTCATGTGATTTTCTGCCAGATTTGTCATTCCTTTTTCGTTTTTTAATTTTGCATTAATTTTTTGAACAACAAGGTCGTGAGCCTTTCATCCTTGCACCCCAAACTGGAGGACCAGGTCCCTGTATTTATGCCCTTCAATGGCATCAGGTTCCCTTTTCGTCACCTTCTAGGGCTCGCAGGGCTAGGATGGAGGTATTCTGACCAGCGTCCACGCGAGTTATTGCCTAAATGGGGATATGCTGACAACAGTGGCCGCGCGGTGTAATGCATGAACTGTCTTCGCCCGCTCGAACACTGGGATTATGAGTTCGAATCAAATCGAGAAATGGATGTTTGCCTACGCTTATTTTGTGTTTGTGTCGTCCTGTGCAGGTAGCGGTCCCATCCAAAGAGTCCTGAATATTAAGAAACTGAAGTGAAGCGAAGCGTTTCACAGATGTCCTAAGGTCCAGAGGGAGTAACAGGAATATGGATGTAGCAAGTCCGTAGGTTCAACCACTACTGCGCGAAATTTTTAGTTGTAATCAGTTGATTGCATGTAACGGGAAGAATGGTTGAAAGAATTCTTTGTTGAATAATACATCTCCAAGAATTGACATAATTTTTAGGGTCTATTTCCTCAGAAAACCGATGAAGTACTTGTAAGGCCTGAAGTTTTCACGGCCGTGACTATGAAGAATGCCGTCTTCTGGGATGTGGCGCCGGGTAGACCTTGTGTCAACCGACGTTTCGAAGGAACGTATCGTCCATCTCAGTCTGCAATCACCTGCTCAAGCTGGTTCCTCGCTCGCGTATTTTTATACCCTGAAGAGTGATGCGATAAATTTCTCCGAAATGTCTGTTCACACAAGATTTACACGGCACCACATCCCAGAAGACGGCATTCTTCGACGAAGTACTTGTTTACTTCAATCACTTCATTTTAATTTAATGCTCTTTAAATTCCTTTCACATTGATTAATTTGTTTTGAAGTTATAATGTCACTGGTATGAACTCGCAGACAGACCTGGAGTACTTCTTTGTCACAGAGGTCAGTGAGATTTGCTTCTGAGTGAGTGAAGTTGATCACGCCAACTCCTTTAGTTAAGAAAGCAGAGAGTGCTGCAGAAGTTACTCAGCTATGTCTCTAGTGCAGATTTTCCTTCGAAATTTGCTCGTTCGTCATCTTTCAGACGCAACGCCAAATCTGTCTATTCCATTTCACTTGGAGAAAAGTGTGGGCGTGTTCCAAAACTCTCATCTCAATAAGAAAAGTATAACATGTAGTTCCTCAGTATCATGAATGCTGCGGGTTGCATGCCTGATAGATACTTATTGGGATTCTGCAACTACATACACCGCTCTAGATAAATTGAGTGAACGCATTTCATACTGGTAACCGGAAGGTCTCGGGTTCGAGTGCCGATGAGGTGGATTCTTTTCAATTTACCTAATTCTTCCAGCCCTGGAGTCGACATAGCCTCCAACAGGAATGAGTACCAGGAATCTTCCTGGAGGGTAAAGGGCGGCCGGCGAGTAAGGCTCACACTCTTGCCGCTATCTGTGAGCCGATTGTCTAGAGATAATGTGGGAGCCTCGACGTCTCACAACCCTATGGGCCTCCACGGCCTGTTACAGGGACAGCTTTAATTACTTTACTTTTTTACTACGTAGCTAACTTACCCTCTGGAGCCACCAAGCCTATCCCTGCAGAAAAAGGAGTAATCCAGCCAGAGATGCGATAGATTAAGGGGAGCGCAATCAAGTTGGGATAGGACACGTCAGAATTCTTTGCTTGCTTCCACTGCAGTAACAAACATGATACTGACATTTGGGGAGTTCCACCGTCAAACCCGCGTATGATAATAAACTGCATTCATTATCCGCTTTCTGTCTCACAACCCCATGGGGCTTCACGTCCTGTTACAGGTATAACTTTACCTTTCTGTACGTTTAGTAAGTTTAACTTTGCAACAGTAGATTTTCTCTGTAACAAATGAATGAACACCAAGGTTAATGAGGTAGGCAAAATGGCAGGGAAGGCATATGTGCTCCAGACCGCAGTATGAATGTGCAGGCCTTCAAACTGAAATATGAAAGTCATATCGATATCCTAAACGCTTGCTCTCGTCCAGTTCAGTGAATGCGGGGACATGGGCACGGTACGTACGGAGAATTCAATTTCGTTGTTTATCTTTGCCTTTCTAGTTGATCCCTAGAGACGACTGGTGAAAGACTTCCGAGAATTGTTACATTTTTAATGAAAAACGTGAGTCAAGTGGTTTCGTGCATGAGTGGCGTTAGAAGGCCCGTATTCCTTCTGCTTCCTACAATTTATTAATCGACTGGCTTAATATTTTGGCTAAGAAACAGGAGTCACCCACGTTTATTATTTTAATAGCTTCTCTTCTTTGGATCAACTTGAATGCAGGAAACAAGAAATGCGTGCAGAATATTTATGGGCAAGTATCTTATAAAACAGAGACCGCGCCGTAGCTCAAGCAGTTAGTCGCTGGCTTCCCACCGCCCGGGTTCCATCCCGGGGCTGGTCAAGTGGGATTTGTGGTGGACAAAGTGGCGCTGGGGCAGGTTTTCTCCGAGTATTTCGGTTTCTCCTGGCAATCTTCATTCCACCAATTGCTCCACAATCACCCTCACCTATCATCTGGGGCTGGTACAATAGGCCAGAAGTGGCCGCAGTACAAGGGACTTAGTCCCACCCCACTAGCAGTAAAAAATATCTTATAAAACACATGTTTGAGTGATCAAAATAACAATAGAATAGTAGTATTACTTTGAATGTTAAAGAAATATGTTGTGAGAATTTTAATGATGTAAATTGTCCCAGCATAAATTCAGAGAGAGGCTTTTGTGTAAGTGTCGTTGAAGTTTATTGTACCGTTACAACAGAAGTAGTTAGGCCCCCTCCATCTCGAATGTTCTGTACCCTAACATCGAAATCTTAGAAATTCAGACCCCACACGTTTAGATAATGGAGATACATCCTTCTTGCACTAAATGCTTCAATCTAAATTCAATATTCCGGCCGCCCTCGCGTTTAACTTCTCGTGACTCTGAACACGGCTATCATTAAAACATGAGCACGATTGGATAATTACATCAAATCGCATTCATTTGTCCATCAGTATTCTACTTTCTCCAGTAGCTTCTGTAGAGATGGGCCAATTTACTCAAACTGTTTATAGTTGTACTCAAATCTGCTGTGTGGATGTTGCGATAGTATTCTCATGGTCAATATAGCGTGACTACTTTCTCTTTAGCATTCACTGCTTGTGTTATTCTTGATTTCAGCATTCAGCACAAACCAATGCGGTGGCCATGATGGGAAACATTGAATTGCTGAATAGCTCGTATTATTATTTTATCTCGCGTTGTTCTGTGTTGCGTAAAGATAAAACTTTTTCAGAGTCTGGTCCTCCAGTTGAGGCGCCTTACCATTTGTCTGCATCTGGATTTGGAAAATGTCAAAAATGGAGTAGGCCACGGCACGAGGCTTTCACCTAACGCAGCTCGTAGAGAGTCTGGACATGCAGTGTGCACAGGTCAAGGCTGCAAGAGGAGTAGGGGAAAGGCGGAGCAAAAGAAGGGGTCCCCACAGCATATTTAGGAGTATTCCTGCCGTCTAGAACAATATATTAATACGTAGCTGTCACAGAGTTTTAAGGAGGTTTATAATAAGCAGGGCCCGGATTTTTATGACCTGAAAATATTTAAAAAGTGACCTATAAAATGACCGAAAAAATCCAGAAAAATGACCTAAAATATGACCCAAAAATGTAATATGCAGGGCCCGGATTTTGATGACATGAAAATATTCAAAAAATGACCTATAAAATGACAGAAAAGTCCAGAAAAATTACCTAAAAGAGAAAAGAAAGAATATTTCGCTTCCATGTTATTCACATTTCAGATAACATATGAAGAAAAATTCCCTAAAATGGCCAAAAATGACAAGAAATACCCTTAAAAGTCCAAAAATTTACCAAAAAATTACCTATAAAATTTACATTTCTGTAACCAGCAGCTCATATCCGAGATTTATATATTTAAGAGCAACGCACAGGATACAAGGAAAAATAGACGACGTCATCAAAATCCGGGCCCTGATAATAAGTATTACAAATATTTTGTGCAACTTTAATTTTAACTTTTACTGCTAATTGTAAATTAAATTATGTATATAAAACTTACAAGAACACAATATGGATCCATATTTAATTAAGACGCAATTCAAGAACTAATGTTTGTATTATTGTACGCCTGATGATGACCCAATATGAGTCGAAACACCTAGCGTCAACAGGCAATAGACAAATGCTGATACAGTAGTATCTATTTTGTTTTTTCGGAAATATTGCTGTGTAGACTTCCCCCAATATATACTGAGTGTTTCATGACTTTAGGGCATAACTGCAGGAGGTGATTTCCTAAGTCTTTGTGATCAAAAAAGTTCATATAAACATGTGTCCGATTTTGGACGGTTACGGAGTAATGACCGGGTTTTCATTCCCGTACACGCCCTCGTGTGAACCGCGTCTGTCAGCTGGCAGGTCGCTACTTTTAGCCAGCTACAGACAGAGCGTTCTCGTTATCTCGACACTTGAGAGCTACCTAAGGCGGGGTGGGTTGGTATGTCCGGCGCGGTTCACAACCGAACGACAGCCTGTGTTGCGGCCGGCGGTGACATTTTCGACAATCATCTTAAGTACCAATAAATTCAAATTAAAGGTAATTTCACGAAGATAACTTTACATTCATACTTTAATTGTATCATGTATTATGTTGGTTTATTATTTTGTTCCGTTTATTGTCAGTAATCGTTACATTCTATTCTGAGTTTAAAACGGTCATAAATCCGTAACCGTCCAAAATCGGACACATGTTTATATGAACTTTTTTGATCACAAGGACCTAGGAAATCACCTCCTACAGTTATGTCCTAAAGTCGTGAAACACCCTGTATATCATATATCCTATGTAAGAGAAGGAAATGTGGTAAAGGAGTGGGAGAAGAAAATGAGGCGAGGAAGTAGAAGAAAAATGAAAGAAGAGGAGAAGAAGGAGAAGGAACAGAGGAACAAGAAATGAGGGAAGAGAAACAGGAGGAGAATAAAGGGAAGGAAAGGAGAGGTAAGGTGGAAGGGGAAGACGAAGAGACAATTTACACTGGGACAAGCAAAGAAAACGAAATAGGGAGAGAAGGAAAACGAAAAGATGGAATGAAATGAGGCAGAAGGAAATAAGTGAAAGAATGCAGCATTAAAGAATGAGATAGGACAACAAAGTAATTGTTCTTTTTTCCCCCATATACACGTATCATCTGCATCTGATAGTTTGGGTCCGAAAGGGACAGTTACGCTATTTATATCAGAAAGCATAGGATGGGCGGAACTTATAGCACGTATGTGGAAATTTAAAATGTATATTTTTTCGGAACAATGCAAAAGAAAACAATGTGAGATCTAATCCTATATGGAGATTAATATGGAAATGGACCGTTCAGAAAGAGTGTGAGAAGATCTAGATTGGATTCAAGTGGCTCAGGATGAACCCAACGATGGGCATTTGTGAATATGGCGATGGAGCTTCGGGTTACAAAAAAGGGTACACTTTAGGTCAGGCCAGAAGGCGTTAATTTTTCAAATACTGAAACTTACACGAAGAAGTTAGACATTTTCCAAGTCACAAGAAAAAGAAGTCACTCCTTTGTTCTACGTTACACAGCAGGTGATTGCTTCTCTACCGATAAAAGGTAAAGTTGTCCCTGCGCTTAACTATTTACGCACTACGCCATGAAGGCGTATGGGGGAGTGAATGTAGAGACCCACGTTTTCTTGGCCTCGGCACTAGTTGGAGGTGAGTGGTCAGCTTCACGTCCCGATCGCTTTACCCCCGGAGAAAGAGCCCACGGTATCCATTGGATATGAGGCTGGGTGGACCCCAGAGCAGGTCTGGACGACGTGAAGTGAAAATTCTTGCCCCCATCGAGACTCGAATCCAAACCCATTGACCGTCCAACCCGTAGCCACTCACTACACCGACTGAGCTACCCCGGCTCCTGCTTCTCAACTAATACGAAAAGAAATCCGGAACGACAAAGCATTCAACTTGGAGCGTGGTTCTTTAGTTTTGTTTCTGAATTCTGTGAAGTCAGTGGTAAACATTCTGGTTACATGAAAGCAGGGATTTTCTACAACACCTGGTCAAGAAAGAACTCGTGATGTGAGGCTTCAGAATATATGGTAAGATGATTGGAACAAGGTTCACGGATGACGTCTGCAGACTTGTGAATCTTCTGGGTCAGCCCAGCTTTCAGATCGACGCGCATGCTCTGAACGCGCCAGCTTATGAGACAAGCAGCGATTAAGATCTGTTGTTGCATTCGAACGTTGCGTGGAAACGTCACGAAGTGTGCACGGACACAACGTCACAGCGTCAGGCTTTTCTTTCTCACACCTTCATTTTTTCGTTCTTGTGTAAAAAAGAAACAAATGAATTGTAATATTTAATTTCCTCGGGGAGGTGACTGTGACGAGTACAGTTTTCTGGGATATGATGCCTTGTAACTTAACAGAAAGTTATCGAAGTTTCGGAGGAATATACTGCCTCCATTTCCAGGGTTGAAGAGCAGAGCTATGATTGTCTGCTTCCTCAGCTTACTCTTGGACCCTTTAGATGGATGCAGTGTGTCTCCTCTGAACGTCGGCAAATTTCAAGCAGATAACATGACATAGCATTCCTGTATCTTCAAAATAAAGTTTTGTCAGAAGAAGAGGTAAGAAAAAGCAAGAAAAAAAAAACAAGCGAACATATTTTTGACGTAATTGTGTCAAATATATATTGTATTAGCCCGCAAGCGAACTATACCGACCGAGCGAACGCATCTTGTTGGCGAAGTTAGTGTCAACTTTAGCGGATAGAGGGTGTCACGTGGTCAGCGCAACGGATCCCCACGGCCATTAATCTCGGTTTTCTAGACCGGAGCTGCCATTTCCTTCAAATAGCTCCTCAGTTATCATCACGAGGCTGAATGGACCCCGTTCCAGAACCACTACTTATCAGAAAATCTGGTAGCGCCGGGAATCGAACCCGGGATCTCTGGCTCTGTAACCAGGAACTCTGACCACTAGACCACAGAGGCGGTCCTGAGATGCGGACAGGATCGCAAAATAAACCATAAAGAATCGAGAGCAATGAGGAAGTAATAACGGCGGAGACCGCATTTGACAATTCATTGAACTGTTTTCCGGTTTATGACTCGAAAGTCAAGGTCCCCCCGACTCGACTTTGTGCGGAGCTAAGTCACGTCCGCAGGCAGAGGAAGACCTGGAAGTGAGGCGACTGGAAATAAGGCTTCGACGCCTTTGTCTCCTTCTCTACACGTGTTCAGCATGTATGAGAGTTAAATGGGCTCAGCTCTCCATGTCCGACAGCTAAATTTATCTCTGAATCTAAGCGAAATCTCATAAAGACGTATGGGGGCGTGTAAGATCTCATGTATTCAGAATATCATTAGTGGAGACGAGTGAGTTGCTTCATGCTCGGCTACTTTAATCCTGGGAAGCTGCTCCCGAATACCAGTTGGAGAGGAGACCATGTGGGTCCAGGAAAGAAATTTTTAAGTCCCCAATCAAGATTTGAATCTCGTCTGTCCAGTCATTTTATTGGCTGAACTGTATTTACTCATGAAAGACCATGGTTTATAAATTACAATGTAATAAGCAGTGCTTAGGGGGCACTATGCAACAAGCCGGAAGGTCGCGGGATCGAATTCAGATGAGGTGGATTTCTTTTCAATTTATCTAATCCATCCAGTTGCACTATGGCCCTGGGGTCGACTCAACCGCTAACAGAAATGAGTACCAGGAATATTCCTGGGGTAAAGGGCGACCGACGTGTAAGGCTGACAACCTCACCGCCATCTGTGAGTCGATTGTCTGGATAATCTTGGAGCTTCGACCTCTCACAACATATAACAGCTCCAGCCGGGAACGAATTAGGAAACCACGAAAATCCTCAGTCAGTATAACAATTAACGCTGCCGGGATTCAAACTGGTCTCTACCCACATGTAGGTAATGAGCGTTACAGCCCTCTTCCGTTACATTCTGATATTGATCAGTGGCGGATTTGCTAATGCTGACAGAAAAGTCATGTACTCCTATTAAAATTACTGTTTTCAGGCGCCGGAATTTATTCCGCCACTACCCTGAGTTCCGTGATTGTGTTTATTGCTCGAAATAACAAGACACGTAGCTTCAGCGCTTCCTGGGTACAGACACGAAGATTGCTCCTATAAATTTATGGGCTGTGCCGGGGGGGGGGGCAGCGTCACGGTGGTAAATATCGTGTTCTCTGTGTGAACTGGGCTTTGACGAGTTGTTCCCCTGGCTGCGTGGAGAATCAAGAGGTCTCTCAGATTACAGATTAGACAGATGCGGCTTTTCTCACAGACGTTCAGGAAGATACAGAGCGTCTCTCTCATAGTGTCATTGTTGTTGCCGCTATCATTATCATCAGCCTATCACCGTGGCCAATACGTTCTAGAACAGTCGTTACTTGGTAGACCTACAGAAGTCCTGTTAGTTTATTCAGCTCAGCCGTGTTATGACCATGTCCATCTCGCTATTGGATCATTCATTCATTCATCAGTAATCTGTCAGACGACAGGTCCACAGTCTCTTCCAAAACAGTTCCTCCACTTAATGTGATCCAGAGCTTTCTCCTTCAAATAAATATATCCTCTTTTGTCCCCAAGGTCATCCAGCATCTTCTTACGTCTTCTTGTTCGCATACATGGTATCTCTGTTTTTGGAAACAGACTATCCAGGAAAAGTGATAATGTGGTAGTTTTTCCATTTGCTTTCCACATCGCAGTACAACAGCCGTTCAAACCACTCTGGTCACGCCTGTTGCTATACGAACTTGAACCATCTCGAGCATCATTTGCTCTGTGCTTCAAGTCGCTGCTGATGACGCTGCTTCCGGCATCAATTTTTGGTTTTTGGTGTCCCTCTTCGTCTGATGCCTACCCTTTGACCTGTCCAGCAAGGGAGGCCCTGCCAGTAGGTACGCTACCGCTGGTATAGCTCTCAGGGTCCTTGGCATACTCAAACCCCTCACCACGATAAGGTGGAGACACCAACGAAGGGGTACTGGATCACATCCTGAGCTAAATGAATCTATGTAGGATTTGAGGATCTCATAGCGGTTGTTTTGAAGAATTGTATCTTCTGGGATATAACGCCGTGAAGTCCTTTAAAAATCAACCGACGTTCCGGAGGTACATGTCACATTCATCTTGTCTCTCTCTCTCTTTACCTCTCTCCTTCCGCTCCCACTTTGGGGCATAGGGCTGCTTTCGCAATTTCATAATCACTTTACAGACGGTAGGACTCCTTAGACGGGTGATTAGCCCTTCGCAAGGCTTCTACCTAAGCACAGAACAAGACAAACACAGAATAAACGCATACACATACCAAACTTCCATGCCTTATGTGGGATTCGAACCCAAGATCCCGGCTTCCGAGCGAACGAAGACAGTACATGACTTAGACCGCGCGGCTACCGTGACCGGTGCCTTCATTTTCAGGATCGAAGAATAAACCAAGCTTTGTTTTCTACCTCCTTCACGCTGGTTTCTTTCTTTATATATTATTCCGCCCTGAATCCCTGGGGTCTAGTGGCCAGATTTTCTGGCTATAGATCAAGAGGTCCGGGTTCGATTCCCAGCGCTACCAGATTTCCTGAGAAGTGGTAGGTCTGGAACGGGGTCCACTCAGCCTCGTGAGGATGACTGAGGAGCTATTTCAAGGAAACAGCGGCTCCGGTCCAGAAACCCGAAATTAACGACCCTGGGGATTCGTTGCGCTGACAACGCGACACTCTCTATCCGCTAACACTAACTTCACCGACAAGCGGCGGTCGCTCGGTCGGTTTACTTCGCTTGCGGACTACAGGCCACGGAGTTTTTTTTGTATATGGAGATATGTTCCTCCGAAACATCAGATTATTTTCAACAGAATACACAGTGTTATATCACAGATGACAGAACTCTTCAGATGACTCCCGTATACATCTTCTCTTCGGATTCAATTTATTTCTCGTATCTGCTCCTAGCATCCGAAGTTGTCTCTACCCAAGAACCTCACGCAGCCTGCAGCGACGGGCCTGCATTTACATAACTATATCATCAGAACAAATCACGACTATCATTATTCTAACAGAAGAGAAGATAAGCAATCATGGTAGGTATCGTGAGATATTTCGTTATCACGGAAGAGATAGCGATTAAAATTTAATAATTCCGTGAATGTGAAATAAAGTTGAATTGCGTCATATACCGGTACCGTGATTCTTTGTGCCTCCCGTAAACAGTGAATTCGTAAAGCAGTCGTTTCGCGTCTCAGAGACTCTGCATTGCAAAGGCTCTGAACATTTTCTTTCCAGGACCTAACATAACATGAATTCGTGAGATCTGAGATTCTCACAGCAATTATGAACATTATTGTCTTCTAAGATATTACACCGTATAGTCTGGTAGGTATTTATAGACGTATTTTCCTCGGTCGTGAAGCGGCAGGCTCGGTCACGGTAGCAGAGTGGGCTAAGACATGTACCGCCTTCGCTTGCTCGGAAGCCAGGATCGTGGGTTCGAATCCCACATAAGGCATTGATGTTTGTGTGTGCGTTTATTCTGTGTTGTGTTGTTCTGTGTGTAAGTAGCGGCTTTGAGACGGGCTGATCCCCCATCTAAGGAGTCCTACCGACCGTGTATAGGATTAAGAAACTGAAAAAGCGGCCAAGGTTCACAACGGCTTTGGAGCCATGGATGGATGGATGGATGGATATAGATAGCTGTGTTGAAAGAAAGACATACACCGTGTAGACAAAACAGAAAGATTTTTTTATGTTAAAGCAAGTGGTATATATAGTTTACCACTATATTTAAAGGACTGACGATGGTGCAGTATGTATCCTTACAACACGTGATCACTTGGTGCTCTCCCGAAAATGGAGAACCTACTTTGAATTTTATATTGTTTCCACCTCATAAATTCCCACGGCCGCCATGTTATTGTTGTCCGTGCTGGTGGTGCTCTCAGAAGTGTAAAGAAAACACATTTAAAGAGGTGATCATTAGCATGACATTATAACGAGTACTATCCGAAGACTGTACACAGATGTTTACATTCTTTCCTGTCAGACGTACAGATATTCCTGGATCGATTGTTAACAGTTCACAAGAACTAACACTGATCCCTCGGAACACTGTAAGTTTGCTCAAAGGCTAACCTGCCACATCCATCTTGACATGAAGCAGAAGAGTGAGGACCCCGAGGCTAGTACTAAACATGTGACTCAATTTATGTTACGCTTAAAGTCTAGGAGAGGCTAGCTGGCATTGCATAACGGCAGTGCTCTCATGTGTCATAGCGTGACATGTTTGTGGAGGCTGCTTGGAAGTGACGTGACGGCCAGTGACAAATCGCAAATTGCTTGCAAGGAGCAGGAAGCTCATCCAAATACAGTGGAACTAATTGCAAATTCCGGTACCTTCTTGCAGGAAAACACTAAGCATATTCGTTATAAATATCAGTCATTTAATGTTCAGGAGAATAATCCCTGTGACATGAATGAATTGTGTGGGCTAATTGATTTGTTACTGAACGTTCAACCATATTATTGTCGCTATACTTCAACCCTTTACTCTTCGCCAACATAATTGTAACGATCAAGCCAAGGAGAATGACATGGGCAGGACATGCAGCACGAATGTGTGAGAAGAGGAATGCACGTAGGATATTGGTGGAAAAAACTGAAGGAAAGAAGCCACTAGGAAGACAAAGACGTAAGTGGGCGGATAATATTAAAATGTGTCCATAAAATGCTGGGAAGTTCTTGAGTAGCTACACAATTGGAAGCTTTTCAAGAAGAGCTCAGCTCCATGAGTGAGTGAGTTAGAGAGGTAGGATGGGGTGGTATGAGCTGGAATGATCTGGCTTAGGATAAGGACTAGTAGAGGGCTCTTTTGAACATGGTACTGAACCTTCATGCCCATAAAATTTTGGGAAATTCTTGAGGAGCTACACAACTGGAGGCTTCTCAAGAAGGGCTCAGCTCCATGGAGTTAGTTGCATTTCAACCTTTCAAAATACAATGGTAACTAAATTTATCACCTCTATTAGCACTGAAACAGTTTTATTTTTGCACACATGGTGTCAATTTGTGTCATATGATTCTTACAATAAACAACATTGAATTCCCTAAGAAACATTAACCGGTTGGTATTTTCAATAGAGACACTGTGTTCTCTGTGAGGTAAGAGCTGATTTTTTTTAAGTATTATTTAGATGAACTTCATAATTCACGAGGTTAAGGAAACACCAAAACTCTTTGAGGACGATCTGTGGACTGGTGGTCGAACCTTCAGTTCCTCAAGCCACAAAGAGTTTTACATTACCAAAAGACAAATTCACTTTTATCTCTGCTGTTTGCACGATATTCACTAAATGGATTCGCAGTTTGGGGGGGGGGGTTACATTCATTTCTATATCTCGTCTTAAAATTTACTCGACGAAATTAGTTGGACTTTATACAGCAAATAAGATATAAAATTTGTGACGATGTTACATTAGTACAAGTATTATGTTTCTGGACATTATCCATTGTCCTGTCGTTATCTGAATCACCGTTCTCTTTATATTACAAAACACAACGTTTCGGAGACCTGATTCTGTCTCCGTCTTCAGGTAAAACATACTCAATTGGGCTCAATCTAGAGCCAGTCCCTATCTCCGAGAAGAGACAGAACCCAGTCTCCGGAAAGTTGTGTTTTGTAATATAAAGAGAACGGTGATTCAGATGACGACAGGATGAAAGACTATGCCCAGAAACACAATATTTGTACTTTATATCATCAAATAGCAGACGAAGGTCACTAATGAACCAAATAAGTATGTCAAACATAAAAAAGAATTATGCTAATTCAAAGCCATTTAGTACCGTTCATTTGAGAAAAGACGTGTGCGAAAAGCATCGTCACTGCTTCTGTAGTCACAATTGCTGCATTGAAGTCAGTGAAAATGACAGTATCCTTCAACCTTTTCATTTGTTCCAGTTCTATTGCAACAACCCTCCTCTAAACAAGTCTACGAATTTGCACTGCTGCAGAGATTATCAAAACAGAACTGGAATGGGGAATACTTCACATCTGCACTGAAATCATCAATAATTTTTACGAGGGGAAAAGTTGCCTTTCAAAAATTCTTGTCGTAATCTTAATTCAAGCGGGTTCTTTGTCTTTGGTGGGCACCGGAGTTTAACAAGTAATTATTTGGAGTGTCTGCAGAGGTTTCCATTTGGTATGAAAATACAATAGGCACAAGAATATCAGAAGTGAAGAAATGCAGTGAAAATAAGCACTAAAACAAGTTGAAACACCGAAATATTTAAAAGCAATTGTAAACCAGACGGAGTGTAGTCCCTGGTCCTTCAGTTTGGGGGTTGGGCTTGGGGCTGACGATCCCACACCAACAATTTACTGTTACGAAGCCATAGAGGCGGCCAAGACCCACACACGGTTGCAGCGCCAGTAAAGAAGAAGAAGAAGAAGTTATAAGAGACCACGATGCTCTGAGCGTATTTTCGGGAACTGCTCAGTTGAAATCTTGGTCACGATACCAGGGATCCTGACTGAAGTTTTCCGTGGCTTTCCTAAATCCCTCCAGTCCAATGCCAGGACAGTATCTTGACTGGACCACGACCGTTATCTTCCAAATCCTTTGCAATTCATCAACCATCCTATCCGTCTCTATACAGTCTGGAGTTGCTAGGTTCAAATCTTCTCCTCGACAACAGATATCCTGAGATATTTCGTGGATTTCCTCAGTACCTTGGTGAAGCCACGACCTCTTTCCAAATCCCAGATTTTTCTGCCATCCTACCATCAGACGCTATATAGTCTGACAGGGTTGTTGAATATCCCAGAAGCCCTCATGAAGTAGACGACTAGTAAGAAGACCAAACCAGAGACCTCGTCACACCACTAGACATAGGAGGATGGACGCTCCATAGAGTCTGCTGCGGCTATTGTAATGTAGTTCATGCAGGAAGTGTTACCAGATGCTTGTCCCAAAGTGAAGGGCACACAAGTGCCTTACATTAATGGATGATCCTCTCTGTGTGTGAAGAAACGAGAAAGGTTCAGTTGGTATGTGGAGCATTATGAGGGGCACTGCGTCCCTCTTACTGAGGGGGTCAGTGTCATGGAAACGTGCAAGCTCCAGTTGCCTTGCCTTATCTTGCATCAGAAGGTAGACTTAGGATATCATCACGCCCGTGTAATTAGCTTTTATCATGACACTGGTTCAACTGAAATATTTCATAGCACTGAATGATATGGGAAGATGATGATAATTATTGATTAGGTTAATTAATGACGTTAGTTAACTAAATAGGTTGTATATATGACGATCACAATGACTGCGCAGTCTAAGGCATGAACTGTCTTCGCTCGCTCGGACACTGGGATCGTCGGTTCGAATACCACTCGAGGCATCGATGTCTGTGTGCGTTTATTCTGTTTGTGCTGTCCTGCGTGTAGCCACAGGCTGATTCTCCCCGGCTAAGGAGTCTAACCGCCTTTGTAAAAAGATCAAGAAACTGAAAAAGTGGCATAGAACCAACAAACGGATATAGAGCGATAGATAAATAGATAGATACGCCGCGCCATAGCTCAAGCGGTTAGTCGCTGGCTTCCCACCATGGCGACCTGGGTTCGATCCCGGGTCTGGTCAAGTGGGATTTGTGGTGGACAACTTGGCACTGGGACAGGTTTTCTCCGAGTACTTCGGTTTCCCCTGCCAATCTTTATTCCACGAATTGCTCCACAATCACCCTCACCTATCATTTGGGGCTGGTACAATAGGCCTGAAGTAGCCACAGTACAAGGGACTTAGTCCCACTCCACTAGCATTAGATAGATAGACAGACAGACAGACAGACAGACAGACAGACAGACAGACAGACAGACAGACAGACAGACAGACAGATAGATAGATAGATAGATAGATAGATAGATAGATAGATAGATAGATAGATAGATAGATAGATAGATAGATAGATAGATAGATAGATAGATAGATAGATAGATAGATAGATAGATAGATAGATAGATAGATAGATAGATAGATAGATAGATAGATAGGTTATACTATATACTCATATATATTTCGATGAAATGTGGAAATGATCATAAAAGCTGACTGGGTTATTTAATGAACATATTTATAGAAAATATGATATTATTTTCGGAAGGAATTATAAGAGATCATGAATGTTGATTAATGACACTGTATCAAGTACTTAGTTTAAAAAACGTTAAGATTATAATAGAAGAAAATAATGAATGTTGGTTCTTTTATTTGATGATACTGTTTCAAATGCGTAGGTTACAAATGTTCGGCTGATGGGAGAAGATGAAAAGGAACTTTCATTAGGTTTTCTTATTATGGAGTTCGAGCTGTTGCTGATGGATAGAGGATGGAAGGTGAGCATGAACGAGCAACTGGGAACTGTGTGAGTACATTTTACACTGATATCTATGAGACAAAACCGAGCTCGTCCGTATGATTCATGTACGAAATTTCTGAACGAATTTTTACGGGCTTTTGCATTTTAAATATATATTACAAATTTTGAGAGCAGTTTTATTTTGCTTTTTATTATTTCAGTATGGCCCCTAATTTATATGAAATTTAAATGTAACTTTGTCGGGTTTCTCGAGAATATCCATCGTATGTGATGGATGATTGAAGTGTACAGTCTCCATTTGGTACATTTTCTATATGGCGAACCAAACAGGACAGAGTTTTTCGCTTTGTTGTTACGTCATGTTCGTGGATTCCAAATGCGAAAGTAATCTCAGTTACTTATGAGAGAATCAGAAGATGGCAACAAGAAATGGAAGTGTTGGTGTTACTTGTCAACCGTTGCCAAAAAAGGCCTCTCGATTGTCATTATTATTGTGTTTCGAAGTACTCCCAGTAGAGGGGAAGTGACCAGTAGTAATCAGACCCCTCCTCTCTTTGAAGAGGAAATTCCATTTTAAAAACATGTAAAAACCTTGGAGAGAACAAAAATATGGTCGTGGGTACTCACGGGACCAAAAGACAAGATTGATTGTGCTGGTGAGGGTCAGACGCAACTTACACGACCGATCGGCCTGTCTTTCCAGGACATAACATGCAAATTTGATGCAACAGTGATTGCTAAATATAGAGGCATAAGGTGAAATAATGGCTCAGTGGAAGAATTGCATATGTAAACTGCAGCTAGAAGCGGGAATTGTCTGTCTTCCAGTGGAATATTCGACAGAGTTTCCATTAATTTAACTATCTAAGCATAAACGCAAAAGAATTTATTACCTTATGCGGTATAACACATTCAATGTTAATAGTTCCTCAAGAATAAATTTGTACCTGTAAGTATAATGAGATTTTGAGTTTTTTCAAGGCATGATTTCTTAGAAGTAAGAGATTCCACCGAGATATTTGTAACAACCAGACTACACGGTATCATAACCCAAAAGGCTTAGATGTAGAAATTACAATAAAAAAGGTAAAGTTATCCCTGTAACAGGCCGTGGAGGCCCATAGAGTTGTGAGAGGTTGAGGCTCCCACATTTTCTAGACAGACGGCTCATAGATGATGGTAAGTTTTGACAGCCTTACGTACCTACTGCTCTTTACCCCCCTGGAAGATTCCTGGTACTCATTTCTGTCAGTGGCTGAGTCGACCCCAGGGCCATAGTGCGGTTGGAAGGATTAGGTAAATAAAAAATCCACCTCATCGGGACTCGAACCCGCGACCTTCCGGCTTGTAGCATAGTGGCTCAATCAACTATGTTACCGCGTATCCCAAGAAATGACAGTAAGAGATGCAAAATTGTAAAGAACGCGTTTGAATGATATTTATGTTGCTGATTGGAGTAGAGAGTCTACAGCCTAACCTTCCTGTGAAACTTCCTGTTCCTAGGGATGCGGGAAAACAACACAGCACTGCTGGCCTCCAGGCGTAGATGCAAGTCGCTTATTGGCTGCGGGTACTTTGTTGCACGCCACTTACTCGGCACATCTGAATTAACCTGGTTTCTTTTCCGCCGCGCTGCAATCAATAGTCAGAGCAAATGAAGCAACATTGTCCTACAAACACGTATCTTTTCACTCCAACCCACATTCCCCCAGCCGCTGAGGTCACGTGAGTTCACACGGGGTACATGTTTCTTGACCTTCCGGCACGGAAATTGAAACGAGTTCACTTGATAGAGCAAGTTAGCTCTACTTACTTACTCTGAGAGTTGGTATATTTTTTTCAGTCATAGACGATTCTAGAGTCGGTATAGCGACTAGCTACTGGCTCAACGGCCTAGGGGTCGAAGTAAGAGGGCCGCACCATAGCTCAAGCGGTTAGTCGCTGGCTTCCCACTGCGGCGGCCCGGGTTCGATCCCGCGTCTGGTCAAGTGGGATTTGTGGTGGACAAAGTGGCTGGGCCAGGTTTTCTCTGAGTACTTCGGTTTCCCCTGCTAATCTTCATTCCACCAATTGCTCCACAATCACCCTCACCTATCATCTGGGGCTGGTGCAATAGGCCAGTTGTGACCGCAGTACAAGGGACTTAGTCCCACCCCACTAGCAATAACAAAATAAATAATAGAGTCTCGGTGGGGTCAAGATATTTCACTTCTACATGTCCTTTAGACCGGCTCTGGGGTCCACCCAGCCTCCTATCCGATGGGTACTGGGATCTCTTTCCCCGGGGGTAGAGCGGCAGGGGGGTGAAGCTTACCACTCACCTCAAACCAGTGCCGAGGTCAAGAAAACGTGGGTTTATACATCCACTCCGCTCTACGACTTCATGGCATAATGTTTACTTAGTTAAGTACAGGGAAAACTTTTTTTTACCATACACGATTCTATGTCGGATTTAGAATGTTCTTAACAGCGCATATGCCGTGAATACGAGGTGTCGAATCGCCACACTTCGGATGAAAGCGCTCTACAACTGTCGGAAAGACAAGCAAGTTGTGAGGCACATATTTGCACATATATTACGGCGGAGAAAGCATAACATTTGACTCTGGGAGTGTTCTCTTTTGAGGACTTTGGACACTGCGCAATCATCGCCGCAGAAAGTTATGTTCAGTCTACGAACAAGCGGGGTGCTGCGTGCTCAATGCAGTCATTGCGACTTGCTGCAGTAACCAGTTGAGGCCCTGCATTCACATGTGTATGGGCTGAGGCAGAAAGGAGGGGAAATCAGAGGATATGAAGGCGAATGAGAAGATTAGGAAGAAGGAAGAGGCGGAAAGGCGAAAGAGAAAATAAATTAAGAAGGGAGACGCAGAAGAAACTGGAAAAATGAAGATAAGAATAAAAGGAGAATAAATAAAAAACAGAATGAAAATGAAATGAATTAAAAGGAAAGGGAAGAAGGTGGAAGTAAGCCGAAGAGGATGAAGGTGAAGAAGATAAGAAAGCAAAATTATTCTTCTTGCTTTTAATCTGGTGACCTGGGTCTGAAAATTGAAATCCATCTCTTGTACATACAGTATCTTTACGGAGAAAGCTATTTGATTCGCAAATGTTTGCTGAAGTGGAGAAAGATTAAAGTCATTACAGGATCTGGGGTCCGTTCCCACGGAGTTCTCTCTTCTGGGAGATAATGCCGTAAAGTCCGTTGAGAGTCAACTGACGCTTCAGAGGAACAGATTGCCTCCATCTTCAGGTTTGACATCTGCTTCATGTTTGTTTATTGCTTGGCCTACATTTCAACCCTGAAGATGGTGGCGACAAGTTCCTTGCGGGAACTGAAGTTCACTAAGACGAGTTTCAGTTATAATGGCTGGGTCAGAACCGACAGCCTCCTGGCACGAAATACGTACATTGCAACGCTTCGCACGCGGGAAGGGAATTCGGCAGAGAGTTTTCGGTGTAGAACCCACTCATCAGATTACTTGCAAGTCCGTAATAATTCGTAATGAACATGAACTAACCATCTTACATTTGCTTTAAGCACGGAATATAAATAATTCGTAAAATTACAAAGTTCCTATCCATATTTCACTTATGGATTTAAAACAAATTCACTGTCCGTGATAGAAGTTGTTAATGTAATATAGATTTCATAGCTGGCCCTTTAAGACCAGTGGTCACTATATTGTAGCATGTAGACCCGTTGCTAAGTAATGACTCTATAAACAACGCCCATTGCTAGGCAACGACAGCGCAACAAGAAAAATTACGACATCCATGGTTGAGTAATGGCTTCGCAAGCAAATGTGTTCCCACTGCAACGATTGAACTACAACATTAAGGAGCTGTGTTCTCTACGCGGTCCGTACCGAGGGGGCATAAGCGGGACAAGTTTAGGTTTTTGTCAGTTGTCAGAGATTCGCCAGCCAGTAAGGATGTAAGCAGAGGATAAAGTACAATTGCTGGTATTATAAGCCGTACAAAGTTCAAATTCTCATAAATGTAAGCAAACTTTTAGTTTCCGTTAAGGATGGCATTCAGTGTTATAAAAAAAAAAGTAAAGGTATCCTTGTAACAGGCCGTGGAGGCCCATAGGGTTGTGAGAGGTTGAGGTTCCCACATTTTCTAAGACAATCGGCTCACATATGGCGGTAAGTTTGTCAACCATAGCGGAATCCGTAGTCTAGAGGTAACGTTCCCACCTCATGACTCGTAGTGCGCGAGTTCAAATACCAGGCGGAGGTCGTCGAATTTTTAAGGGTGGAAAAATTCAGGGAACAAGTCCTCCGGGAGGGACTTTAAGCCGTGGGTCCCGTGTCGTAGCTTTACGGCACGTAAAAGAACCTCATATCTCCAAAAGAGGTCACTGAGCCAAATTAACGGACGTTTCCCGCCCAACAGCAGTCTCTAATACCTCTGGTAGATGGGGGAAGCATTATAGATACCTCTCAGCTAGTAGAGCCGGTCTCGCTGGCTGGGCGGGACTGATGGTAAGTACCAGTACCGGTAGGATATAGACTGGTAAAAATCATAGAGGGAAGCACAATGGACCAATACAGGTCTCAGTGCATGGGTAAACCCACCCTCTCCAATAACTAACTAACTAAGTATGTCAGCCTTACGACCCGGCCGCCCTTTACCCTCAGGAAGATTCCTAGTACTCATTTCTGTTAGAGGCTGAGTCGGCCCCAGGGCCATAGTGCTGCTGGAAGGATTAGGTCAATTGAAAAAATCCACCTCATCTGGATTCGAACCCCCGTCTTGTAGCATAGTGCCTGACCAAACTACGCTACCGCGTGCCCCGCTGTGTTATCAAAGAGTTAATAAATAATAATAAATTAAATTGGAAAAATCTTGAAGTGGTGTACGTGGCTGTAACATAAGGATCTTCCTGCCCTGCCCGAGCCAGACCCTTATAACCCAAGTGAGAACGCATCTCTACCATTACTGAGTAGAGCCCAGCTACTGCCGACTTTTCACTACTTGCCTGACACCTTAGAAATCGCAGAAAAACAGAGCTTCAATCAACTAGCACCAATATACTTGTAGTTGCTGGTTTGTTGATATGGGAAGTTTTCTCTGACGAGAGGACGGGTCTGTCGTTTAGAATTGTTGCTGGTCCTCGCCAGCGCAGTTATTCTCGGACCCAAGTTCAGCTGGACTCATGACCACATTTTACAGTCTCAGGTTCGAGACCCCCCCACCCTGGAGGGCCAGATCCCCGTATTTATATAACCAAGGAACAGGGTGGCCAAGTTATACCCCCAGGCACTGGATTACCTATTCGTCCCCTCCTACGACTCGCAGGGCTTCGGAGCAGGAATTCGAATCCGTGTCCATACGAACTCTAACTGCAACAGCTAACTGGTCCTGAGTATAACATCACGACACGGACCGCGTAGAAAACACCGTTCCTCTATTGCAGTACAATTGTTGCTTAGAGATGGCATGACGTATTCCATTGTTGAGTGCGTAGCCATCGACAGGGGCTACACAGAGAACACCATTCCTCTGTTTTTGTTCACGGGGCGTTACCTAGTAATGGCCGGCTGTTGTGACTCCACAGTACTTGCTTTGAGCTAATGTGCTACAATAGATATATATTGTACATGCAACTCGCTTAGAAAACAGCTTATCTCGAGGAATATTTTTTTTTTTCACGAAACTGTCTTTTTGTCGCTTGGGGTTACTAAGTTTTTCGGTTTTGCCCTCCATTCGGTATTCTGAAATTCTAAGGAAACTGGGTCTGTTTGCGTCCTCAGGTGAGGATGTGGACACCTACTCCGTTGAACTGAATAAGTCTTACGGTTTGGGGGACATTAAACAAACGTGAGCGAACACACCGGAATTATTGTGCTTCTTCTTCTTAGCTGGCGCTACAACCCTATGTTGGTCTTGGCTTCCCCCATGGTTTCGTAACAGCAGATTTTTCAGGGTTGCATCGTTAGCTCCACGCCCAAACACCAACCTGGAGAACCAGGAACTACATCTCTTCTGGTACCTACCCTTATACCTGTCTAGCATGTGTGGCCCTATCAGGAGCTTACGCTCCCAGCAGCATAGCATAGGGCGCGCAAACCTTCTGTCCACGATAGGGCGTTAGTCCTGGAGAAGGAATCAGGTTTGCTTGTACTTCTGAAATTGTTACTCGTTAACCGCAAGTTTGTGAAAGCGGGGCTCTTTCCTTCTTTCACGTACTGCAGCCCGTCATACAGCTGTACTTGACGATGTACGTGTACACGTATTTCCATTGAAGCCGATATTTGTACACGCGAACCTCCACTAATTCCAGCGAAACAAAATCAGTACTTTCTTTCGCGTGTCACGCTGAAGTGCAGGCCCATTATCTTGTGAGAGAGTGAAAGAGAGGCATTCTTTACTGCATTTTTTTTTTGCGAGTTTGTATCGAAGTGTCGATTATTGCTACAAATATTTTTCTAAGAATTCATTTGTACCACAAGAATGCATAAGTTTGGTTATGTTTCCATAATGTGTATATATTTACCGTCTTTTAATGCATACAATTTCACTTGTCACTTCACACTACATGTTTCGGCATCATTCTGCCATCCTCAGGTGTATCAATCACGTTAAACCATTGCACTGTGTGCCATCAAGTGTCCATTTATAAAATGATATAAAATGTCTGTTCGTCGTTGTTCAATAATAAAATTTATATATTAAAACTTGTTAAGATCTATCATCTTACATGTCGTATATCAAACTCATGTGTAATTCCATTCATCCGCTATGGGAGTCGTTCTTCTTATGTTTTAATTGTGTATATACTGTGTCTTATGATGTCTTTCTTATGTGGCTGCGTGCGTTGTAATGCTGGACGTATGTGGACATACGTCCAGCCGAAACATTTAGTGTGAAGTGACAAGTGAAATTGTATGCAATAAAAGACTATTAATACGAGCATATACACATTATGGATACGAATCAGTACAACAGGACGCAAAAAAAAAATGGTTATGTTTATATGTAGTTTAAGGAAGCTGACAGTTGCTCAGAGAATGTAGCTTACTATCGTTATATGATTCTCGTATAATGAACTGGAAGGGATATATAAGGAAGCGGTTAAACCAGGAAGGAAACCAGTTAATAATATTAACTTTCCGAGTAGAGGTAGCGTAGTTGGTTGAGGCACTATGCGCCAAGCCAGAATGTCGCAGTTTCTATTCCCGATGAGGTCATAGGATTTTTCACTTGATATAATAATTCCAGCTATACTATGGCCCTGGGGTCGACTCAGCCTCTAACAGAAATGAGCACCAGGAATCGTCCTGGGGGGAAAGAGTGGCCGGCGCGTAAGGCTGGCAACCTTACCGCCATCTGTGAGCTGATTGTATAGAGAATGTGGGAGCCTCGACGTCTCACAAACTTATTTGCTTCCATGGCCTGTTACAGGGATAGCTTTACCTTCCTTTACCACTCAGCATCATATTCATAGAGCATTTCTTGTTTGAATTTGAAAATATTAAAATTTACGCTCCCGAATACGTGCGATTTTTCAAGTTTTAGACTAAATTCAATAGCAGCCTTTTTTGAGGTCACTTTATTTATGTACTGTATATATGGCAAATAATGAACAAATTCCTTCTTTTTATCTACTTGCTTTCTTCTTCTTGAATTCTATCTTTGCAACGTCAGCTCTTTCATGACTACGTTACCAGGAAATTGTCTCATCTTCGTCTTTATTATTATAATTATTCCCATTTTTCTTTCTTCCTTGTTAACCTTTACTACCCTTCTTTCTCTCTTTCTCTTCGGTCTTCTCTTCTTACTGCTTTTTATCTTCATATTCCTCTTCCTTCTTTACAGCGTCTTCACTTGCATAATCCCATATATCCAAGGTCTGACAGGCTGAAGGACTGTGGGACTGAAAGGGACGGAGCCGTCTTAACGGACTAAATTACACAGCAGGGAGCTTGACATAACAATAGGTTTCCTGCAGTCACATGAAAGATGCAACTAAAGAGAGGCCTTCATGTTACCAATATTAGTCACCTGCTCAAGATAATGGAATCCACGGCCTCTGCTTGACAAAGGTCATGACTGTAATAATGATCCTACATCACTTCCTGTTTAGTTAAGAACTTATTTCTAATCAGAAGCCATCAGCAAGCGATATTCGTGCCATGTATACTCACACAGATATATGTATTTGTTGGGCAGGGCATGTAGCACGAATGGGGAGAAAAGGAATGATATTGGTGGGAAAGTCAGAAGGAAAGAGACCACTGGGAAGACCAAGGCGTAGGTCGGTGAAGAATATTAAAATGGATCTTAGACAGATAGGATGGGATGATATGGATTGGATTGATCTGGCTCAGGGTAGGGACTAGTGGAGGGTTCTTGTCAACACGGTAATGAACCTTCGGGTTCCATAAAATTCTGGGAAATTCTTGAGTAGCTGCAGAATTGTTGATGATGCTCGGAAGGAAATAGATTAGAAAAAAAAAGTATTTTGATCAAACAGAGATGAAGTAGTAGAACGGAGAAAATTACGCAATGAATTTTCTTTTCCCGTGCTGTTAGAATGCTAAACAAGGATATCATTTACCTTGACTTTCATTTAACCTATGGGAATATCACACTTGCACAGAACAATTTGTGTGTGTGTGTTTCGTTGATCATACACGTGCCTAAAGTGAAAATATAACTTAGGAGTGAGATGAAACTGAGTTATTTAATACTGCGGCCCCAAAGTGGGCTGATTATACCAACCCCTGATGGTAGATGAATATGGAACATTTGGAACATAATAGTTTGTAGGGGAATACTGAAGTACTTAGAGAAATGGTGTCCTGGTGTAACTTTGTTCACCACAAAACCTATGTGCACTGTCTTGGGAACGAACTAGGGCCACCACGGTGAGAAGCCGTCGACTAACACCCTGAGCTAAGGTACGGTTCTAAATAAGTCTTAATGATGCAGTCTTCGATTCCGGATGAGGTCACTGGATTTTTCAATTGTCTTAATCCTTCCATCCTCACTCTGATCCTGGTGTCGACTCAGTCTCTAACAGAAATGAGTATCAGGAATCTTCTTGGGGTAAAGGGCGACCGGCGCGTAAGGCTGACAACCTCACCGCCATCTGTGAGCCGATTGTCTATAAAATATGTGTCTACATCTCACAACCCTATGGGCCCTCACGACCACAGGGATATCTTCACCCCTTTACCTTTGTATTTTGTACAATGAATTATTTCCAGGAAAATTGGTTAAGCATTTAGATACCGAAAAGGGAGAAAAAGATAGTGAAAGAAGAGAAAGTGGGGGATTATATATAGAGAGAGACCATATTTAGGAGGGGGGAGGAAGAATCATTTTCTTTCTCCGGTTTTGAAAGTTCCCAGACAGTGCCCTCTCGTCCTTCAGGTAGAGGTACGTTTGAGAAAGGGTGAAATTTAGGAAGTGAAAAGGTAAAAGTTTTAGACCGAATCGCTTCTAAATAATGTATAGAATTGAGTTCTTACCTCACAGCAAACTCATTACGTCTCCGCTACAAAGCCCAACCGGTTAATGCTGTTTAGGGAACTAGTCGCTGTTTATTGTGAGAACCATACGGAACAAGCAGATACACTCNGATCATTTTCTTTCTCCGGTTTTGAAAGTTCCCAGACAGTGCCCTCTCGTCCTTCAGGTAGAGGTACGTTTGAGAAAGGGTGAAATTTAGGAAGTGAAAAGGTAAAAGTTTTAGACCGAATCGCTTCTAAATAATGTATAGAATTGAGTTCTTACCTCACAGCAAACTCATTACGTCTCCGCTACAAAGCCCAACCGGTTAATGCTGTTTAGGGAAATAGTCGCTGTTTATTGTGAGAACCACACAGAACACACAGATACACTGAGCGTGCAGAATGCAGGGTTTGGTATGTTAAAGCAGTTGGTACATGCAGTAGCCACAGGGTTGTAAAGGGTTGAGTTCGAGTTGAGCTTCATGTGACATCAAGAGTTACAGAGGCCAGGGATGGATTTAATCATAGAAACCGCGATGCCACATTTACTCCAAATTTGCACTGCAATTTGCGAAGAAACATACGAAAGGAAAGAACATTCCTATTATGCGTTCAGTCTATGCACTGAGTTGAAAGAACTTGACTAATAAGAGCAGTAAACAGAGAAATGAATGAGGTGCTTACAGTTCTGCCTGCATGCCCAGGTTCCTTGACTTCATTTGCTAGAATGCGTTCTGTTAAGAACTGTAGGAAGCGACCATAAGTACTGTTAGCCTGCGCGCATTAAAGCGTAACATGAAATTTATTTTCAGTTGTGTGCCGCGCTCCGCGCAACAGTATCGAGACTTTAAGAGCAACAGGAAATGCTGGGTCACTCTACGAAGTAACCTTGCGAAATGTTACTTATCCTGTGTCTTAGATGACGCAAACCAGCTCTGGAATTTTATTCAATAGGTACCAGATTCGATTCTTGACTCGAAAAAATAATTATTTTGTCTAAGGTCTGCGTTGTTCTCTTACCATCTCCAGAAAATTTCGGGATTCTACCTTACATAGGCCTTCTCCAAGTATAATTAGAATGATTAAGTCAAGGAAGATGAGGTGGGCAGATCATGTAGCACGAATGAGAGAGACGAGAAATACGTATAGGATATTGGTGAGAAAGCCAGAAGGAAAGAGACCACTGGGAAGGCCAAGGCGTAGGTGGGTGGACAATATTAAAATGGATCTTAGAGAGATAGGATGGAATGGTATGGATTGGATTGATCTGGCTCAGGATAGGGACCAGTGGATGGCTCTTGTGAACACGGTGATGAACCTTCGGGTTCCATAAAATGCTTGGAAATTCTTGAGTAGCTGCAGAATTGGCGGCTCCTCCAGAAGGGCTCAGCTCCATGAGTAAGTAAGTAAATACATTATATAAGCTGTTGTTTCAAATCATTCGCAATTACAAGTTATTATGCAGATTGTCTCCCCTTAACGTTATAAACCTAAACAATTGAGAAACTCTCGTTAAGTAAAGCAAAAAACAAGCAGCTTAGAAAATTCTGCAAAGAAGATGTATGGGAGAGTGGAGGTATAGCTCCGTCATTCTTGACCTTGGTACTAGACGTGATGGTCAGCTTCACGCCCCGGCCTCTTTATATTCGGAAAAGTCGGCCCCGATACCCGTTGCATAGGAGGCTAGGTGGGCCTCAAACCCGGTCTGGACTCTATAGAGAAAAATATTCCCCTCCCGGAATTCGAACCCCGGATATCCAGCATTTAGCCCGTCACTATACCGACTGAGCTATTCTGAATCCTATAATATAATACTATAGTTATAAAAAATAACACTCACTAAACTAACGGCACGGAGCAGTTTTCATGAGTAGCTAATGGTTGCTCAGTTAGTCAAGGAATTCCCAGCACTTTATGGAACTCCAAAGTTCATTACCACGTTCACAAGAGACTGCTATTACTCCCTGTTACGAGCCAAATGAATATAATTCAGTCACCATCTTATTTTTGATTAATTTTAATAATATCCTCCCATCTACTCCTAGGTATTCCCAATTAATCTTTTTACTTCAGGTTGTCCTCCAAGAAGCTAGCAATAAAATTATATAATCCTGCTTCCTGTTCATGAAGTCACGTGTTGAGTCCTAGACGCAGAAGATTAATGAGCCCTGCCTCTAGTAGATCCTGAGATTATTCACTCACTCACTTACTCATGGATCTGAGCCCTTCTAGAGAAGCCTCCAATTGTGCAGCCACTCAAGAACTTTCCCAGCATTTTATTGAACCCGAAGGTTCATTACCGTGTTCACAAGAACCCTCCACTAATCCCTATCCTGAGCCAGATCAATCCAATTCATACCTTTCCATCCTATCTCTCTAAGATCCATTTTAATATTGTCCGCCCTCCTACGCCTTGGCCTTCCCAGTGATCTCTTTCCTTCTGGCTTTCCCACCAATATCCCATATGCATTCCTCTTCTCCCACATTCGTGCTACATTCCCTGTCCACCTCATCACTGCGATTATTATGAGACACAGAATGCCAAAGAATGCGTTCAGAGCAGTGCACGTGTACTCAGAAGCGGGTTCCTGTACCTTCCGGAAAGAAACCAGAGATTTGAGTGGCCTCAAACGTCTAAGGTAACTGGCGTTCTCACGGGATCTATCCTTGTCAGTGTTATCCAACAGTAATTTGGAAAATAGCCTAACATTCTATTCAACTTGTCACAGTTCCAGAGACGCCCTCAAGGCCGTCGGTACTGTGTCCCCCAGAATGTCAGAGTCGGCTGGGAGGAGGTGTGTCATATGCAGAGCTTTATACACGTATGTCTCTATAAAGCGTACTTTTGTGAACTTGATTCGGTTTTCTTAAGAGCAGCAAATTTCTATACCCTTTGAATAACCATAGACTCTCTAACCCTTTAATGCCCAGTAGTTATATATGCCGCCTGCTTTAACATACTAAAACTCTGTATTTGTGTGTTTCATGTGGTTCTCAAAGAAAATAGCGACAGTTTCTCTGAACAAAGTCAAAGTTACTTTCCGAATGGCGTTTTACCGCCAATCAATTCCTTTTGGCATCAAGCCACTGGAGACTCACGGCCAGAGATTTTTTCAAATGAATCCCTACGGTAATAATCCTTACGTAACATTCTCTCTGACCCTACCGGGCCTCGAACTCCAACCCCTCGGTCGTCCAGCCAGTAGCCAGTTCCTATACCAACTGCGCTTTCCCGGCTCCCTGGCACATTATATATGGAGTTACAAAATGTTCCTGAAGGAAACGCACTGTGGCATTCCTCAGTTGCTACTGTCGCCTCACAACTGGGCAGGTTTATGGTTCTATGCAATTGTTCTTCTTACGTAAGATATTTTTATTTCACACGAATATTTTGCGTGATATAATAACAGTGACTCAGTTGGTCACGTGCTCATTACATTAACGTGGAATCAGTGCGGCTATAGACTACAAGAGGAGTTTCTCGCATAGATGTGTGTCATGAACACTGCGAAAATACAAATGCAGGCAATTGTTCCCTCGCAAAAATCTGTGAGCAAGGTACTGGCATACACGCGCCATAGCTCAAGCGGTTAGTCGCTGGCTTCCCACCGCGGCGGCCCGGGTTCGATCCCGGTTCTGGTCAAGTTGGATTTGTGGTGGACAAATTGACGCTGGGGCAGGTTTCCTCCAAGTACTTCGGTTTCCCTTGCCAATCTTCTTTCCACCAATTGCTCCACAGTCACCCTCACCTATCATCTGGGGCTGGTACAGAAGTGGCCGCAGTACAAGGGACTTAGTCCCACTCCACTAGCATTAAATAAAAAGAAGGTACTGGAAGGTTTTATCAGGCCATACGGTCGAACATCGGAATAGGATAAAGCCATTTTCCTCTCCGTTGTATCGACTTCACAATGGTTTATTGACCTTTCATTTAACCAGAAATAAATAACTTCTGTAGATGATATTATTTGTTAAATAATGTACAAATAGTCATACCGTAAATATTCGATTAAATCGATTAAATGTAGTGGCCAATACAGTGGCTTCGTTTCTTATTATAAAATATAAACTGAGAATATTTGCCAGTGAATGCGCAAGCTGGTCCTGATCATTACATTTTCTGACAGGATAGGAGAGCTCTGTAGGCTGGAGTGTTGAGTTTGATGCATAATGTAACAGAAACAGTCCATTTACATCTAATACATACTACGTAAAAACAGCTTGCTACCAGCTTATCTTGAGTGAGGGTTTTCTTGGTTTTACCCACTCCCTCCAAACACATGCTACTATATTACGCCGGCTAGGCCATGACCGCTGACTTCCAAATCTTTTCCAATTCTTCAATTTCCCATTATCCGACGTTACATAATCTTCATACTGACAGCGTCGTTAAATAACCCATGACGCTGCATCCACCTGCACACGCTGGTTCCTCGCTCGCGGATTTTTATACCCTGAAGATAAAGGTGATATGTTTCTCCGAAACGACGGTTAACACAAATAACTACACGGCGCCACATCCCAGAAGACGGAATTTTTCGATATTAGATATGATGGGGTGATGTGGACTGGATTGATCTGGCTCAGGATAGAGATCATTGAAGGGCTCTTGTGAACACGGTAATGAACCTTCGGGTTTGCGTAAATTGCTGGGACGTTCCTGAGTAACTGCAAAATTTGCGGCTTTTCAAGAAGGGCTCAGCTCCATGAAGTCAATTACTTGTTTTTAATAGTTTTCAATTAAATTGTATCTTATAATTCGGTAAATGTAAAAATAAACACAAGAGCTTCAATAGTAACATGGTTTGGAACTATAACGGGACACTGGCAAAGAAATTGCAAATAGTTCTTCGGCCCTCGCTTGAAAGACTTGTGGTAATGTATCACATGCTTCTTTAATCCTCGTTGCCCTGCCTCAAACGATGAATTAAGGTCACTTATATAGAAATATTATTATTAATCTTCATCTACAGCAATGCTATATCCGTACATACTTAAGCAGAGCAACAATCACGATTTCTGCATTAGCACGAACCGCTGTAGGACTCATTGCGCATGCGCCACTGCGTCACTTCCAGGAACCAGAGCTGCTTCTTGAGGCGAGATAGGATTACGTTAACAGTTACAAACGAAAACGTGCGTCGAACTGTTACGATTTCAAAATTAAAGAACCGTAATAATGAATAAACGAGTCAGGAAATGTATGCATAACAATTAGTCTGGTCCATTCTCTTAGTCCAGTGTTTTCTTTGGAATTTATTGTGTTACTCTTATTAAATTTTGTACATATTTTCTTTTCATTAAGGTCAAATTATGATCCTGGTGTGAAGTTGTGCTTATTTAGCGCTAGGCAAATTCGAGGTGTGAATTCGAGCATCACGATGTAACGGTTAAAACTTTTGCTTCGAATTCCGGAGATCCTGTTTTCGGTTCTCAGCACGGTGTCCAGATATCTTGAAGTTTTTCGTAAATTCTCCCTCAGTATTTTCAGACAAATACTAGTACTATATGTACCTTAAAATTGGCCACAACCGCTTCCAAATCAATTCTCCCTAGTTCATCTGTGGGAACCGCCCACACTAAACCAAGTGTTGTAAAGCCAATACGCTTATTCTATAATTGTCGCTAGAAATTATTCACTGCTACGCAACAACCCAATAGATTAGGGATAGCATAGTCGGTATAGCGACAAGCTACGGGCCGGACGACCGAGGTGTCGGAGTTCGAGTCCCGATGGGAGCAAGAATTTTCATTTCTCATGTCGTCTAGATCGGCTCTGGGGCCCACTCAAATTCATATTTAATCGGGGCTAAAGAGGCCTGGGAGTGAAGCTGACCACTCACCTCCAACTAGTGCCGAGGTCAAGAAAATTCTGATATATTCATCCACTCCACCATACACCTCCCTGGCGTAGTGCTTAATTAGTTAAACACAGGGGCAACTTTACCTTTTTACTTTTTTGCAACGACCCAACAATGAAGTTATCCACGGAGCCACAGCAAGACAACACAGTGCAGCCACTGTCATTCAATTCTATATGAGATAAGTGATTGAGAAAGCTAAATAAAAAAAATAAATTTAAGATATGAAAAACTGAATCACCGCTAGAAAAAAAAAACAAATTCTCATAAGATAATTTTTCTAAAGGATAATTCTGCTGAAGAAAATTGGTCCGTTGTTCAGTTCTGTTTTCAGCTGTATCAATATAGAGATCTGTATAAATTATTCTAAACATTCATAAAGGTCTTTATTATGAGTATCATCTTATTCACTATCATCATCATCTTCCCCTTCTGCTCTCCATTAATTAGGCTCTTCTCTTCACGATTGGTCTCAGCCTTGTTCCAAGTCATTATATTCTTATATCTTCAGAATCGTGTTTCTTTCTCTCATTCATTAATGGCTCTACAGCCCCTTGTTGGGCCCTGGCCTCTATCAGATTCGTAATCATGCACATAGTCGGTAAGACATTTTGGACGAGGGATCAGCTCTTCGCAAAGCCACTATCTACACACAGAACAACACAATCACAGAATAAATGTACACAGACATCTATGCCTCGAGTGTGATTCGAATACACGACCCCAGTGTTTGAACGAGCCAAGACTTTTTATGCTTCAGACCGCGCTACCGCTGTGATTATCTTCTCTGACTCACTACACCTTATTCTGCAAAGTGTTCAAGTATAATATTCTTCTATGATGCACATTTGTCACTTTCTGTTTCATTTTCACGTTAAGATCTGAACAAAGTCCATGCGAAGTTTTCCTGGTGTTGTATGTTAAGTTTATATTTTATCACAGTTAAATATCCTTTAAAACCTCGTTAATTCAAATTAATGTAGAGAAGGTCTAGTCCGAATTAGTGAATAGAACGATTTGCGGATTATAGGCCTAATTATGTTCCGAAGCAGCTGTTTATATAAACAAGCAAATGTATTCACAGTCCAGCAATATCTGTTATCGTAGACATTATCAGGGCATAAATACTGTATGATGAAAAGAAGAAAACGTTGTAATGTCAAATTTTTACATTAAATTAAGTAAAAGTAAAGGTATCCCTGTAACAGGCCGTGGAGGCCCATAGGGTTGTGAGACGACGAGGTTCCCACATTTTCTAGACAATCGGCTCATGGATGGGGGTGATGTCAATCTTTCACGGCGGCCGCCCTTCACCCCTAAGTATATTCCAAGAAGATTCCTGGTACTTATTTCTGTTAGAGGCTGAGTCGACCTCAGGGTCATAGTGCGACTGGAAGAATTAGGTCAATTGAAAAAAATACAATGACCTCATCGGGACTTGAACCCGCGAACTTCCGGTTTGTAGCATAGTGCCTCAATCAACAACGCTACCGCTTGCCCCCTGGAAAAAATATTTTTAAAAAAGGAAATTTATACTGTTTTCAGCTCAAATTGATGCTATATATATCGACATTTTTTTAACCAACAGGAAGTTGGGAATTCTGTTAACAAATTCTCGTTCCGGAAATACCTCCGTTCTGCGTAAATAATATATATATTGAAGGAGAAATCAATCCTGATTTTAGAGGGTCCGAA
The DNA here is from genome assembly GCF_002891405.2 of Cryptotermes secundus. Lineage (NCBI taxonomy): Eukaryota > Metazoa > Arthropoda > Insecta > Blattodea > Kalotermitidae > Cryptotermes > Cryptotermes secundus. The sequence continues at coordinate 739,575 of NW_019734970.1, read as the reverse complement.
ATCGTAGGTTTGCTATATTCGATTATAGAAGTTTTAGACTCAAAACTTGTACATTTTAAAACTCTTTAAAATACAGTCCTGAGGGCGTAACGTGTGACGCTCGAAGAATAACCTTCAAGATATGAATTCTTACAGCTCTGAACATGAAGATTTATCTCATTTGGTATGTGATCTCGTGTCGTTTAATAGAAAGTTAACCTACAATTCGTAGAAATTTTCCTACCAATCTACACGGCATCATATCCCAGACTACAGTAATCCTTGAAGAAGACTATTGATACCGTAAATAGGATGGACAGAGGTTTTGGGACTCACCTCTTAGGGACGGATATCCTGCGCTGTCGGAACATACTGTCCACACTGCGGAACAGCATTCCACGCTCACAAACACTTGATGAGCCGGCCGACCTCAACCTTGCGCTCCGTGTAACACTTTCCACACAACCTTCTTGTCAGCTGGTAGCTGCAGGAGTAACGCTTTACCGAACTTTGGTCGTCTTTACCGTCTTTACGGTGAGATGCGACCTAAACCGCTACATCACTGCGCATGCGCTGACACTTGCCCTGATTTTCTGAGCAAGTATTAGTTCTTGATGCGTTTCATTTACGTATAAGGAAGGGACGATGCGTTTCAGGAGTGCATTTGTCGCGTGACAGATTTGTTGTCGGTCAAGAAGGAAATGTCTCGGCGGAGACTCCGGAGCCGCAACTGAGGCACGTGGAGCTAAGGATGATGACGTCTTGAGTCCGCAGGCGAACTATACCGACCGAGCGACCGCCGCTTGTCGGCGAAGTTAGTGCCAATTTTAGGCAGCGTCTACACGAGTGCACAAAATGCGTCCGTTCTAGCGAACGTACTTTGCTGAGGACACCACACAGTTGCAGAATGCGGTGCGCAGTTTTTTGTCTGCAATGGAGCCAGAAGAAAAGCGTAGCATTCGCCTCTCGTGTTTATTTCTACAACGGACGTCACGACGATTGTTACAACGGACGCATTTTGTGCGGATAGATTTTCAGAGAAGCAGTGGGTCTGGAACGGGGTCCACTCAACCTCGTGAGGATAGTTGAGAAGCTATTTCAAGAAAATAGCGGCTCCGGTGTAGAAAACCGAGAGTAACGGCCGTGGGGATTCGTTACGCTGACCACGCGACACCTTCTATCCGCTAAAGTTGGCACTAACTTCGCCGGCAAGCGGTGGTCGCTCGGCCGGTATAATTCGCTTACGGAATAAAACCACGGAGTTTGTTTTGTATGATTTTGTATATCAACAAAATTCAAAGCTTATATTTTGCTTGAAAGCTCATAATACTTTGTAATGCATTGTGACTATGGTGGTCTCATTACGGCAAATGGGACTTGAAATCTAAATTCTGATAGCAGCAACGGCATACAGCATTATCAGAGTTGGAAGGGCTAAGCTGGGAGATGCGATAAACTGCTCCCTCTCCTCCTGCTTTTTATTCTGGAGATCCTTGTTTAGATTCTCGGCAGAGAGACAGGTTGGTTATATTAGCTGAGATCGCCCTCAGTGCCCCCAAGAAAACGCCAGGAGGGCACATGAAATCAGCAGCGTTTGTACGCATCCTACAGCGATCTACATCAGTTTACGGTCGTTCAACATACACGTTTACCGTCAACGCAACAATACTTTTTTATTTCTTTATTTATATAGCACGCACTACATGTTTCGACCTCAAATGGGTCATCTTCAGGTGCTGCAAATTTCTCACATACTATTACCAAACTCCAGCATTAACATTCTCATTTTTATAAATGGTTCGTGCAAGTTTATCCAATTCATAAACTAGATGATTCTAGATAGAACTATAAGATTTATTTTGGACTCTATCCATCGTCTGGTATATACCATAAGACAAAAAAAAAATACAACGTTTCGGAGACTGGATCTGTCTCCGTCCTCAGGTGGATGGGGCAAGATAGACCTACTCCAGTGATTGAAACTAGCTCTTTCTAACGGGCCCAATTGAGTAGGTCTACAGTGCCCTATCCATCTGAGGACGGAGACAGATCCAGTCTCCGAAACGTTGTGGTTTTTTATCTTATATATACCAGACGATGGATAGAGTCCAAAATAAACCTTGTAAGTCTATACAGCATACACCATCGTCAGAATCCTTTAAAGTCTATAGATGATTCTAGATTAGATGTTGATTAAAATTAACAGTAAAATGAGAATAAAAATCTTATCTGTGATAACTCGTGTACACAACAATAGGTTAAATATAATTTAATAATTAGGTGATCCTAAATCCACGATTTTATATTAAAAGTATTTTAAAAATGATCTTTCACAACGTCATATGCTACGAGTAGCTTCGTGTTTGTTACTGCAGTAGCCCACGCACAGGCTTCATCAGATGCCTTCTACTGTTTGCTGCACTGGCTCGCCATATTAGTATCGTAATGTCACCATCTTCCTAGAGAGTAGATCCCCCTTCTCTCATGTTGTCGGGAGACATGGTTAATATGTGCTGCTTATGTTATATGGTAGATTGCGCTGCGTGGTTCATTCTACAGTAGTTAGCCTGTGGATCCTCAGTTTATCCGCCAAGAATCGAACCAGGTTTCCCTCAAACAAGAAGCACGGATATTAACTTCTACACCGCACGAGATGCACATTTTTCGGAAGCGAGACTAAAACGGAATATTTGCATCCCTTTTTAGAGTTTTTCATCTATACCTGTTGTTTTATGATCTCTGGAAACAGACGTGAAAACAGATTAAAATGCAGTCAAGCTTTTCAAATTGAAATCTTTAAATACACATCTCCAGACCTGCTCTGGGGCCCATACAGCCTCCTGTCCAATGAGTTCCGGGATCTATTTCCCCAGGTGTAAAGCGGTTGGAGCGTGAAGCTGACAACTCATCTCCATATAGTGTAGAGAACAAGAATGGTGGAGTTATAACTCCACTCCTCACACGCCTTCATGGTGTGATGCTCAATTAATTAAACATAGGGACAGTTTTATCTTTGTCATCTTCAATGACCATCAGAGCATTGCTTCAATCCGGTGGCACGGTTTTCTTCTTCAGCTGGTTAAAGCGCTGGCTACCTCAAAATGAATTGCTCGGTTAAGCAGTTAAATATTCAGGTCGAGATCCATAAATGTTCTTAATTCGCCCTTCTATGACATAGCGTGCCTCAGATTTCCGCTTGTTCATCTGACCATGACCGGCAAATGAGAATACATAGGCGATTTTTCACTGTCACAATCTTGTTTAATGGCCTGCCAACAGACTCGTTGAAGTCTGCGCATTAGAGAGAGCCATAATGTCTGATGGGCTAGGAAACTGGGGTTTCATACAAATATAGCGCTTACGGGGACATAGTCACGCCAATAACCTCACATCACGACTGGAATACGGTCAACAGTGTCGGAAATTGGCCGCCAAATCATTATTATGAGGGCTGTCTGTGGCCTCATCGTCAGCGCCTGTCTTCTCTGCACGCACACCACAATGTCCAGTCTACACGCTGAACTACTCCTGTCTTCAGAAAGGAGGTATCAGAATGTGGAAGAAGCAAATCTCTCGCTGTACGTCACGATCTGGGTGAGCGCCCCAAAAAGTGCTTGATGTCAAATCTGGGCGGGCCGGTTGTCGGAGCCGGCAGTAATTCAGCCAGTGCCAAGGGTTCGATTACTGGCAGGGTTGTTGGTATGGGCAAAGTAATCAGTATTGTCACAGTCAGTAAAGATGGAAGACAGGTGAGGAATTCTTGATTCCTGAAAAGAAAGCTTCTGTTTTTCTCTTCTACACTGATTTCTTATACTACATCAAGATCCATTCAGCCTCTTCTTCAGAGCTATAGCGGCCGGAGCGTAAAGCTGATATTTCTTTTCCGATTTGGGGGCATGGCTAAGAATTGTGACGTGTTTCCTCCACGCGCTTCTTTGTTTTCTAGTAGCCTACTTTTCGTTATTGATGCTTGGTAACGTAAAATTGATCAATTTGTTCCTGACAAGAAGGGAGCCTTTGTGGTATACAAGTGACATGTCAGGAGAATTACTGTTATGTATTCGTTGCACACAGTACGTACATTGAAGGCACTGTATAACCTGAGGTCGTTTCCAGCTCACTGTCTTCTCTCTTCATCCATGATCTCACTGAACAATTTTGATTTCGGAATCTTCATTGACACTTCCTTTTGCATGAATATATGATTGGAAGTAACTTATACTCGTAACTGTGAGGTTCCCATGTGTCTGTTCACATAATCATGTAAACTGAGCTATCAACACAACAGAAAAATATTGTCACGTGTTGGGTGTGTCACACGACAAATAACTTCACGCAGTTCTGGATCTAGCTNACTCGCGACCATATTTTACTGTTTCAGATTTGAGATTTCCCTTTTCGTCGCCTCCTACGACTCGCAGGCTCACGGTGGAGGTATTCGAAACCGCCTCCACACGGGTGGGGACTCTAGTCTTTCGCACTGACGAATACTCCTGTTATGTAGCTTCCGCACTGACAACACAGGAAACAGTTACGTGATAGCTTTCATTGTTGCGTAACGTCGTGTTTACCGATTGCCTAGCAACAGTCGCTGCACGGGCTCCCCTGTTGCGTGACGCCGTGTTTACAAAGGCGTTGCTGGGCAACTAGCTCGCTTCGGCTTGGCTCGGCACGGCACGGACAAACACCGCTATCTTTACTGTTGCGTAATCTCGTTTCCACTGTTGCGTAACTTGGCAACCGACCGTTTATCAAGGGTCTGTCTTCGTGGTAACTCGTTCCACCTCCCATTGCCCAGCAACGGTTAGACATGTCAAAGTATCTTCAAGTTGAAGACAAAATAGATACTACTGTATCAATATTTATTTATTACGCGAAGGTGTACGTTACATATTTCTACCTTTTCTATCTGATCAACAGGCAAGTTACAACAAGAACAAAGACCTTGAATTTAGTTGTCTTAATATTTTTTTCCTTGGCACTACAGCCCCAGTGGGCCTAGGCCTACCTCCATGAACTTCTCCGTTCACTTCGATTTTTCGAGATCTTACACATTCGGTAGGACTCCTTGGACGGGTGATCAGCTCGTCGCAAGGCCTCTACCTGTAGACAAACACAGAAAAACGCACACACACAAACTAAACATCCATGCCCTGAGTGCGATTCGAACCCACGATCCCGGTTTCCAAGCGAGTGAAAACAGTACATGCCTTAGACCGTTCGGCTACCGTGACCGGCAGTTGTCTGAATATGAATTCATATTTTACAGTTTGTTGATATTATTATAGCGAATACATACTTTGCAGAATATACGCTAATAATATACGCGACGTCTTAGTGATGCGCTGTCGCTGTCTAAAATTAAAGGTAATTAAAATCTGTTATATTAGGAATTTTATTATTTAGTATTAATGAGTTTATTAACGTAACATGCCTTAAAATTAGTTCAAAAGTTATTAAAAATGTTAATAAGTCTTTAAGTAAAATAACGCGTCGAATTATATGTTTAGTTCTAATTCTAAGTCTGTTCACATGTTTACCTCTAATCACTCTGAAGGGATTTAGACTAATTTTTGTAACTGAGACGAAACTGATATTTGTCCGGCAAATTTAATTTCAGTCCACAATTATTCTATCATAATTTATACTTTAGTGAAAATGAAATATAAATTTACTTATATCTGTAAGAGTTGAGGTTTTCACGGCGGTGACTATGAAGAATGCCGTCTTCTGGGAAGTGGGGCCGTGTAGACCTTGTGTCAACCGACATTACGGAGGAACATATCGGCTTCAACTTTAGGGTAGAAAAATCCGCGAGCGAGGAACCAACGTGAGCAAGTGGTTGTAGTCTTTTCTACCCTGAAGATGGAGGTCATACTTTCCTCCGAAACGTCGGTTCGTACAAGATCTATACGGTGCCACATCCAAGAAGACGGCATTCTTACCTGTATCTGGTTTCTTCATTTGTTTAACATTTTCTTAATTATCTGGAACACCTATCAAGAATATAATTCTGAATGATGAATATAAAATTATGTGAAATTAGTCGGAAAGCATTTTACTACACCATCACAACATCATTGATTATTTTATTTAAGGCCGGTGTTTATAAGCTAGGTACACTGCTTATAGGATTAACACTTCCATGAATGAGAACATATACGAGGAACTTCCTCCTATTTTTTTAATGAAAACTACAACAGATATAGAAAGCATAATAACGCAGTTAAATAGAGCAAGATTTCAGCTACTTACAGTTATTTTTCCACATAATCACCACGATTCGTTATGCACTTTTGCCAGCGATGAACAAGAGTCTGTATGCCGCGCCCGTAAACGTCTGCGCCAGCAGAGGCTAGCCACTTTCTTACAGTTGCAATGACAGCACCGTTGTCTGGAAAATGTTGCCACGTAGTCCATCTTTCATAGGCCCAAAGAGATGGAAGTCTGACGGTGCTAAATCGGGGCTATAAGGTGAATGTGGCAGGACAGTCCAACCAAACGTTGCAATGTGCGCGGTGGTCGCGGTGGTATGGGGTCTAGCATTATCGTGTTGCAAGCGAAAGGTTGTCTGCTTCTCTACCCTCACTCAGGAAAAGCGGGCTTTCAGCTTGGTCAGCGTCGTCTTGTAGCGTTCAGAATTGACAGTCTCACCAGGCTCCAGGAAATCTAACAAAATCACACCCCGCCTATCCCAAAAGACCGTGCACATCACTTTCCCTGCC
>NW_019734970.1:723461-732836 GCF_002891405.2 Cryptotermes secundus | reverse complement strand
TTTTTGGCCCTGTGTAGCCATCCACGGGACCCACCTGAAACAAACTTTGCCATAATCCAGCTACCCCAACATCGTTTCCAATGCATTACAGCCGATATTAAGCCTTGCACACAGTTCCCTGGTAGTTATCTGCCGATCTGTACGGATGAGCTGATCGAGGTGATGTTAATTGTGAGGAGTGGCAGCTGAGCAGGGACGCCCAGGGCGTCGCTTGTCGTGCACTTCACTTTCGCCACTGTTGAAACGCACTACCCACCGCCTCACTGTGCTGACATCCACTGTATCGTGTCCGTACACCTTTAGCAAGTGTCGATGGATGTCAGTGGGTACAATTTGTTCGGCAGTGAGAAATTCAATAACACATCTCTGTTTCGTACGCACCATTTTGATAGACTGCTCTGCTGTCCCACGACAACCGAACTAACAGTACATTAGCGGGAAGGTTCAACCTTTACTACAACACCACCAACATCCAGCTTAGAGGTTACATATTAACACAAAAAATAGGAGGCATTATATACGAAACGCCTTTCTTATGCTTGCGTTTATGAAGGCGGACTTAATAGAGAATGCATGTTAGTATGCACGTTCATAGAATCTGTTTTGATATGAGCACAAATAACAATTATCTTTATCCACTTGTAAACTGTCTGGCTAGGAGCTGTATGACTTGGGATCAATTCCCAGCAAGATATTTCGTCCTTCACCTATGGTACAAGTAGATTTAATGAAGCGCTCATTCTGATTTAATAAGAGATTCTGAAAAGAACTAATCTCCTATTTGCCTGTGATACAACACGAACCACATAGAAGAATATGCGCCCAATAATTTTTCTATTAGCGGGTGTGTATTCATTGGAACCGTTACCAGGCAACGGTGAGGGATACACATACAGACACACAGACCGATGTGAGTGATTTATGAAGTTCACAGTTGAGATTGGTTCAGGTGTCAGTATATATATACCAAGTTCCCTAAAGAATGGTTAAGGCATTCAGAAGTTTACACTGGAATACATAGATACACAGACAACATGGTGATCTCATAAACCTACTTTTATTTTTTTTCAGAATAAAGAAAGTAGGCTAAAACCGCAGGCTTCTTCCTCAGGGATTTATGTGGACGGAGAGTGACTCTGACCTCTTGCTGAGCTTGAGAATTTACTTCGAATTCCTCTTCTGCTGTCTTGGAGTGGTGCTTTTTGTACGCGGACAATACCTGGCAGATTAATCTGTGATAGTTAGAACTTACATTCGGGAGGTTTTCTGTTCGAATCTCGATAGTGACAGTGGATATTCTGATTGAAGTTTTTTGTGGTTTTCATGAGATATCCTCGGATAATGCAGCGATAATAGCTCGTTTAGGCCACGATTTCTTCCTTTCATATCATTTCTGATTCATCAGTCATCATTTCCTTTCATATCATTTCTGATTCATCAGTCATCATTACCTTTCGATGCGATGTAGTCTGGATATTGACATCATCGTAAAATACTCGTATACCACGAAAAACACGCGAATGATCTTACATTTACGATAATTCAAATATGTTTGTGTCGAGCCATGCATGATGTTAAAACATACCTCGGGGGACGGTCAGTTGGCGAGAGCTCCAGCTAACCACACGATGTAACGGCATAGTTGCTCCACTTTGGTTCTTTATGGATGTGTTCTGTGTGAACATTCATAACAAGCAGCTATACAGAGGAACATATGAGATAGAAATTTAAAGTGGACCGTTTCACTTTCACCGGTTGCAGGCCTCGACCCAGCCTCTGGACCGTGGCAGGTTTTCCGATTTCTTCGTGTAGCCCTTCGAAACATCGACATCACTCGGCCAGCCTCGGGCACGGAAAACAGCACCATGGAAGTAGACACGCGGGAAGTGGTAGTTCCTATACTGTTCTTGTTCTGTATCTTTGCCTCTCTCTTTCCTACTTTCTTAGAAACTTAATTAACCCTTCCACACCTAATGCATCAGGAAACAATTCTTTACCGTCTCATTTCTTTCTCTTCTGTTTTACCTTCTCATCTATTATCCTTTCCAATTTTCTTCCTTCTCTTCCACAGTTCTCCTCTGTTTCTTCTCTACTCCTTTCGTCTCTTCTAATTCTTCTGTTCTTTTCTGTTTATTTATTTACTTCACCTTCATCTGCATTATTCCTCTTTTCCTTTTCCTCCGTCGCTTCTTTTTGTCCCCCTTCATTTTTTACCCTTTCTCTCCTATCCATCTAGATCTGTCTCTCTGTCCTCTTCTTCCTTCTCGCCATCTCACTCCATCTCATGACTCACAATTAAAGCGACGTGTCAGAAAGCGTTAACGACACTTCCCATATGCGGAATGGTGTGGGCCTTCCCAAACAAATTTTGAAAATTAACATGAAAGGAGAATCGGCAAGAAATTGGAAGGCAGAAATTGCCATTTGTTTAAGGCGATGGCTTGGAAGGTCGGTCTTGTGAATATCTAAGTCAAGATAGCCGACAACCTGCCCGGGACTCGAGCTAAATACTTTTTCCGAAATGAGAGGTTTGGCAGAGCGAGAAAGCGCATTGCACTTATTCGGAACGCGACCGGCTTAAATCCCGACTACGGAACAACTGTACTTACTGAGATTTTCTGTGGTTTTCCTTACTCCCTACAGGCAAATGCCATGATAAAGTTATATTATTAAAGTAGGTTGACCACGACTGTTTCCTTCCACATAATTTCCGTGCATTATCATCCAGTCGGTCAATGCTGAGTTGCTGATATTAAATAAACGACAGACATCAAAAATATCTACACCCGATTTACCACGCAACATATCAAAATTACCCTGCCTGCAGGCTTCGTGCATTACACCAGCGTAAGTGAAGTTGCCTGCACGTAATCTCCCTTGTTGAGGTACGCAGCAGTCTGCGTGCCGAGCAAAACGGATGGCTTCTTTTGTGTCCCGCTAACAAACAAACCCCGTAGCCTGTAGTCCGCAACGAACTATACCGACCAAGCGACCGCCGCTTGTCGGCGAATTTAGTGCCAACTTCTAGCGGATAGAGGGTGTCACGTAGTCAGCGCAACGGATCCCCACGGTCGTTATTCTCGGTTTTCTAGACCGGAGCCGCTATTTCCTTGAAATAGCTCTACAATTATCCTCACGAGGCTGAGTGGACTACGTCCCAGACCTATACTTCTCAGAAAACTTGTTAGCGTCGAGAATCGATCTCAGGACCTCTGGATCTGTAGCCAGGAACTCTGACCACTAGACCACAGAGGCGGTCTTTTGTGTCCCGCTGGAGCATCAAATTTCAATCGCAAGAACAGAGAACGCGTTGAAGCTGTGTAGCTTCATAAAATGAGGCTAACCTACATACACAGAAGAAAAGGACACTCATGATAACTGCATCTCATTTATATCAACGAATGAAGTAAATCCAGGGATACCTAAAGGTGACTAACAGTGTATAACTACTGTAGACAGGTCGAATTGAGAATCTATACTGTGGCATTTGTTACACTTATACATCTTGGCAATTCATAGACTACGCGCTGAAGCAGACGCAATGCAGGAAGTTTGTGCCTCTCTGTGCTTACGGCCAAGATAAAAAAAAATGGCTGTACAGCCATCGATGAATAAATGACAAGGGAGGGCAAGCGGTAGCGCAATTCATTGAGGCACTATACTACAAGCCGAAGGTGGCGGGTTCGAGCCCCGATGAGGTGGATTTTTTCAATTGACCTGATCCTTCCAGCCGTACTATGGCCCTGGGATCGACTCAGACTCTAACAGAAATGAGTACCAGGAATCTTCCTGGGGGTAAACGGCGGCCGGAGCGTAAGGGTGACAAATTTACCGCCATCTGTGAGCCCATATTCTAGAGAAACTGTTGGAGTCTCGACGTTCTCAACCATATGAGCCTCCAGGACCTGTTACAGGGATAACTTTACCTTACTTCATGCCCGCCTGCATATGTGTCTGTTGATCATAGAAATAATTATAACGCTCTAAATTTATTAGGAAAGAAGAGGGAAGCCAAATTAAGAGATTGGGGTAACTGTCTTCTGTGATATCCCAAAAAACAAATATCATCTTAGCACCGCCGTAAGAAACCCAGATGTCACAGCTTCGGCGGTATCTCCTGAAGAGACTGCGGTAGACTACCAGAATATGTGGACATGGACTCAGCGCTGTCAGAATATGAGTAAATGCTGTGTATTTGTTGGACGCTAGTTCCCGATACATGTGAGTCGCAAACTTGAAAGAACATTGATAGGGGAACAGTATTGCTTTGCAGACTCCGTATATCTGTCGGAGACAATCTTGTGGTGTCAGTATCTTTCGATATATTAATCTACTTCTCAGTTCCACGCCTATCCCTGCATCGAAGTCTCCGTAACCAGTCGCGATAGCAATATTTAAGGAACGAGTATGGAAGTAACATCTTCACGACAGCCCAAACCTTGTGCTAACCCTGTAACAGACCATGGAGTCCCATAGATTTGTGAGACGTCGAGGCTCCCACATTTTCTAGACAATCCGCTCTCAGATGACGGTGAAATTGTCAGCCCTACGCATCGGCCATACTTTACCCCCAGGAAGATTCCTGGTACTCATTTGTGTTAGAGGTTGAGTCGACCCCAGGGTCATAGTGCGGCTGGAAGGATTAGGTCATCCAGCTCATCGGGATTCGAACCCGCGACCTTCCGGCTTCTGGCATAGTGCCTCAACCAACTACCCTACCACCTATCATTCATCGATAGCTGTACAGCCATTTTTTTATCTTTGCCGTTTTTCAGTTCTTTGATCTTATACACAGACGGTAGGATTCCTTGGACGGATAATCAGCCTGCCGGTGAGTCACCACCTACACAGAGAACAACACAAACAAATTATAAATGCACACACAGACATCCATATCTCGAGTGGGATTCGGACCCATGAACCCAGTGTTCGAACAGTCGAAGAACGTCCATACCTTAGACCGAGCAACCACCATGATCTGCACTTGTGCCATGATAACATAAAATTATTACGAATTAAATATACACCTTCAGTGCACCAATTTATATATAATAACAATTATTATTCTTAAATTCAGATTCTAGTGACAGGCGCCGTCTTCTCTGAGGATCATCCTCCTCAAAATTGAGTAGAAACCCAACTTTCTGAAAACAGCATGTCCCCAAAATTAATATCTTTATCTCGTCTTTGAAGCTGCTAATCCTCGAGACCACAATCTTCTGTAACTTCTGGTCATTACTTCTTTGGAAAGAACACGGTGAGTCACGCTTCGGACCTGATGCGTAACTGTTTGTGAATGACAACACAGCTCATCTCCTTCGAGCTGTGCTGTGCAATCTCAGATGCAACGGAGAATTCAGAACAGAGAACGGTACCGTGGAACCGGACGCTGTTACTGTATACACAGTGCATTCAAACACTCCAAAATCTATAAACACAACGATAGTGACAACAGGGAAGCAAGAATTAGCCTTCTGATACTGCAATAAGCTTACGCACTGAGAGAAGGACGAAGCTAAGGAGATCTGAGAACGAAGAATGTGTGGCATACCAAGGAAGTGGCAACAGGAGACTAGGAGAAAATGCATAATGTTGATCGTCATAGTTCATAATGTCCAAATACTGTTGGTGAGCAGGGATAGCGCAGTCGGTATAGCGACTAGCTACGGGCTGGATGACCAAGGGGTCGGAGTTTGAATCCCGGTAATTTCAAGAATTTTCTCTTCTCCACGTCGTCCAGACCGGCTCTGGGGTACACCCAACCACTTATCCAGTAGGTACGGAGACTTTTCCGTGGAGTAAAGCGGCCGAAGCGTGAAGATGACCACTCACCTCCAGCTAGTGCCGAGGTCAAGAAAATATGGATCTGTATATCCACTCCCCCATACGTCTTCATGACATAGTGCTTAATTAGTTAAGCACAGAGACAATTTTACCTTTTACCGATACCGTTATGATGATCACAGCAAGGAGCACTGAATGGGCGAAGGATGTAACGCGAATTATAATAATGAGAACTGCACATATAATTACAGTCGGTAACCACAAAGAGATGTTACCACTTGGAATACTTAAGTGTAGATTGGAATATAATATTAAAATTTATATCAGAGGGATATAGAGGGAAGTTATGGAATAGATGGAACAAACATGATGCCTCGCAGATTTGCATCGTCATCATATTTGTAAAAGTTTACTTGCAAATAACATTTCAAATAATATGTAGCTACATTAATATTCTATTTCTGTACCAATTTTCACATGCCAAGATTCAATGGTTCATTAGTTATCGACAACAAATCTAAAACTAAGAGAAATTTCGCATGGACGCCGTGTTTTTGTTTTGCTTTTTACAAATGTATAACTTTAACAAATGTGTGTTTTTTCTAAGATCTCTTACCATACACACAGGTTCTCGCGGACTGTAGAAAATTAAAAATTACAGCACTGGGTAGGCATCCAATAGCATAATATTTTTTCACGTTACAATTTTGGTTATGGTTGTACATTAAGGCGTGTTAAGCTATTGTTCTCTGTTCTATACTTCTGTGCAAGTAGAGGCATATATTTTGTTCTCACGAAGTGTCGTATTTATCCTTCTATTTTCGTACAAATTTCATCTCAGAACATACTGAACGGATTTCGATCAAATTCTGCATTGAGTTCCGCGGTCTTTATCGATCAATCAAAACCACTGCTTTTCACAAAGTTCCACTGGAATATTATGAAGTATTTAAGAAAACCCATTACTGGAAAATGTATGTGGCCTAATATTTTATTAGATTTTTATATTTTCTATGTATCATTAGATTTCCAACTTTCATGCACACTTTTTCAATATGACTGATATTACATCCAACTTCAAATTATTTTAAACGTAAATAGTGCTATTAAAATTATGACGATAGATTTGTCTATGTTATTAATATGCTTCAGAGCAATTAAAATAGCAGAGAATATTACTGAAAACAGGCCTATATGTACTCACCTTACATCTCTTTTTCTTAAAGAAAATACAAAACGCAAATACAATAAAAATACAAATTTTCGACAGAAAATTTCAATTATGAATTTCTTTTACAAATTTATATTTGAAGAAACTTATTTCTTGTATAGCTCAGTCAAGAAAATATAACTAAAAACTTGACTTTGTACCAATGGCGTCAGTAGAAGTAACAGTTCCTCAGTTCTATCGTGAATTCTTAATTCTGGACACTCTGTATCTGTAGATTCCGTTCTGTGGCCTCACACTGTACCTTTGCGTTTTTTGGTGCATGTAAAACTAGCGTAATCAGACAGTGCATCTCTCTGCAATTAACTAGTTTTGTGTTTAATTAGAGAATGGAATAATTGTACTAGCTCCGTCTCTTTGCAGCCATGTCCTCCCACGACTCGGTTAATTGAATGCCGCAAGGCGGCAGCACAAGTCCAGTCTCAACAAATTGTGCTGATCTGGGCTTTGGAAATAACAGAGGAGGCCATGATGGAATGACTTCTATTTTCTGCCTTCTTCGGTGCCATGAAATGATGGAAGATGTAATGCGGTTGTTGTCTAAACACCATATTCAGAACTACTACACGGATATGGATGGAATTTGACGTAAGAATTTTAAAGTAAGAGATAAGAGACGAATTTAATTTTGGACGTAATCGGCCCGCATTTATCCCTACATCATATGACCTTCGTTATAAATTAATAATTACAAAATTTAATGAATTATTTCTGTTCATAATCTAGATTAATATTTTAATTGGCTGAAAATCGAAAGATATAACCTCGGAGGGTGGCACCTTTGCCAAATTTCTAATTCTCAACATACCAAAATAATACATCATACAAAATATTTTGGAGTGCTTTATGATTTATCTACTTAAGCATTTTTTCAAGGCTAAATTCAACGATTAATTTGTTATTGTCATAAAGCTCAAAGCTGAATACAGATTTCTCACGGTTTCCGTATTGTTATTTTACATTTCCACGTACATTAACAATATTTGTATATATTTCTCTAACACATATTACCACATAATTTCAGGCCCCTCCATTAAAAGTAGGTAATGCCTCTGCCAGCTTAGTAGTTTGTATTACGTTCTGTTAGTATTATTTATTGTAAGAAAATAGAAAGAAAGAAATTGGGGTTTAAACTATTTGCGTTATGTCCATATCAAAATTCATGAAAGTCCGTCGTCTTGTTCGTAACTTGTCAGGAGCGGCAGACAGAGGAGCTCGTGGAAACAGACACTTACACACAAGCGCGCATGCGCATACACGTACACACTAACAGAGATGATGACCGCACAGGACGTTATTTCCTTAAGGATTAAGAACAACGATACTGGAACACGAATTAAAATCGACTTTACCAAGCTTCAAAATTTGAGTTTCGAAAATAGGAAGGAAAATATTTCTAGAGTGTAATATTTCTACCGCTAGGCTCTTTTAGTTGTAGGCTTGAATTTGCAGTATGTAAATATTAAGGCTCGCGACTCATGACTGATTATCGACTCGGGCGGTGTCCTCATTATATAAACTCGTCACGGACCGCTAAGAAAATATCCCCTGTAAGACTGGCTTCAGTTGTTGTGTTGGTATCTGTTGCCGCGGAAACGTGTTTATCGAGCCATTACCAACCAACAGACAATGTAGACCTGTCACAATATGTTAGGTTATATTGAAGCGGAAGCCTAGCAATAGATACACGCTTTGAATAATAGATATTTTAAAATGTTTTCTTCAAATGTTATATAAACAGTGATAATCCACCGTGACAAAAATCTCCCTCTCTAGCGAAAAGCCGTGACAAAGATAACGCAATACTAACGCTTGTAGTAGACAGATTTCTAAACTTATGACATAAGGTGAACTCCATGATGCGAAATTTTTACATTTGATGAGATTTCAGGTTCTCGTACTTATAAGTGTTCTTTATTTTCAGGTTTTAGAAAATGATTGTAAGAAGGGGAAGTGAGTTATTGTAGAGAATCCAATCATTTATGGGGGTACTTATTGTAATTCGTGTATCTCTGAGTCCCAGTGAATGAAATGATGAATACATTTAAAATGATTTGGCAAGATTTCAACACTAAATTTTATAGGAGTTGCTAAACAAAAGAAAATACAAATTTAAAAAGGACAGTAATCTTAAATTAACGTGAATGTGAAAAAGAAATGACAGGGTGAGTTCTAGTAGAATATACATTACTTAAGTTTGATTTGTTTCATTCTGGTCCGTCACACTTACAATTACAAATATAAACCACTCCGTCCAATGTGACCTGTAAGTTTTTTACTACATGAAAACTTAACACCCTTACATGTTTCGGTCTCTGTGGACCATCTTCAGAGGGCAAACATCACTACAAATAGGAAACCAC
>NW_019734970.1:687481-723071 GCF_002891405.2 Cryptotermes secundus | reverse complement strand
TTAAGTTTGTAGTAAAAAACTTACAGGTCACATTGGACGGAGTGGTTTATATTTGTATTTATACATTACTTACTTACTTACTTACTTACTTACATACTCACTCATGGAGTTGAGCCCTTCTTTATGAGCCGCCAATTCTGCAGTTACTCACGAATTTCCCAGCATTTTAAGGAACCCGAAGGTCAATTACCATGTTCACAAGAGCCCTCCACTGGTCCCTATCCTGAGCCAGATCCATCCAATCCTAGCTCTCTAAGATCCGTTTTAATATTGTCCACCCACCTACTCCTTGGTCTTCCCAGTGGAAGACCCTTCTGGCGATCCCACCAATATCCTATATGCATTCCTCATCTCCCCCCATTCGTGCTACATGCCCTGCCCACCTCTTCCTCCTTGACTTGATCATAGTAGAATATACATATCCAACAAAAATTTTCTTTGTTGATTTGTGCTATTCATCATGAGATCTCTGTTTGTGCACTGTAAATACTAGTCAGTTTCCTCGTTTCTTTCGTATTGTGCAACATGTATCAAATCCTTGTGGAAGAAATACGTGCTAAAATTACGTAACCTTCAACACAGAAGTCTGTTGTTGATAGAGATATTCAAGAGTAGATGGATGTATTACTTCCTCCATGTACATTACCAATCAATTCAGATCCAGGTCGTCAGGAATACGTAAACTTTTCTGGTGGAAGGGGGGGGGGGACGATATATATTTAATTTTAAACATTAATTATTTAAATAAAAAGGTAACAGTCCGTGAAGGCTAACAGGTGGCAATGAGGTTGCCAGCCTTACGCGCCGGCCGCCCTTTCCTCCCAGGAAGTTTAGTTGTTTAGTGTCATTAGAGCAGCGATTGGTGTTTAGATGTTGCAAGTTACGTTCACAATTCGTTAATTCAGTTGTTACTAGCATCGGCCTACTGTAAAACTGTCATACTCCACACATGAATGCGCTCCGCTGAAGCGATTCTTTGCTCTGGTATGAGGTGATGCAGCTGCATGCAGTGCTAGACAGCCGGAGCGGGTCCCTCATATCTGAAACCACTACGAGCTGAAGTACAAGAAACCCACAAATTCCTCACCCTGGAAAAGGGCTGTTCGGGCTCCAAACTATCTCTTGATCCAACTATAGACTTCACTTTCCTCTCTGAAGAAGGAGGTAGTTAGTTCTCCCAAAAAGCTGGTAACGTTCTACGGAAATGTATGTTGTCACGTTCTACAAGATAGTAAAATATTTATACTGCATAATGAGGAGCTTCATAACTGGTAATCTTCTCCAAGTATAATTAGAATGATCAAGTCAAGGAGGATGAGGTGGGCAGGGCATGTAGCACGAATGGGAGAGAAGAGGAATGCATATAGGATATTGGTGGAAAAGCCAGAAGGAAAGAGACCACTTGGAAGACCAAGATGTACGTTGGTGGACAATATTAAAATGTATCTTGGAGAGATAGGATGGTTTGGATTGGATTCATCTAGCTCAGGAAAGGGACCAGTGGAGTGCTCATGTGAACACGGTAATGAACCTTTGGGTTCCATAAAATGCTGGGAAATTCTTGAGCAGCTGCACAACTGGCGGCTTCTCAAGAAGGGTGAGCTCCATGAGTGAGTGAGTGAGAGTAAAATATTTATAAATTTTGCTTTGATATATTTACGTATGTTAGTTAGTTATTGGAGAGGGTGGGTTTCCCCATGCACTTAGACCTGTATTGGTCCATTGTGCTTCCCTCTATGATTTCTACCAGTCTCTATATCCTACCGGTACTGGTGCTTACCATCAGTCCCGCCCAGCCAGCGAGACCGGCTCTACTAGCTGAGAGGTATCTATGATGCTTCCCCCATCTAGCAGAGGTATTAGAGACTGCTGTTGGGCGGGAAACGTCCGTAATTTGGCTCAGTGACCTCCTTTGGAGATATGAGGTTCTTTTACGTGCCGAACAGCTACGACACGGGACCCATGGCTTAAAGTCCCTCCCGGAGGACTTGTTCCCTGAATTTTTCCGCCCTTAAAAATTCGACGACCTCCGTCGGGTATTTGAACCCGCGTACTACGAGTCATGAGGTGGGAACGTAACCTCTAGGCTACGGAGGCCGCTTATTTACGTATGTACCGACAGTCTTGACTTACTTCCATCGTTGAACCGATTCTAAGTGAATGAATTATCTGGAACCCCTCTGTCACGTGCTATACAGCCGACCCTGTTTGCAAACACAGGCGCAATTCTTCTGTAACACGCGTATAAACATGACCGCAGTTTGCAAGATGTTGAAGAAGGAGACCCCCAGTTCCTACGATGCTGGGTTTTCAGGCTATAATGAAAGGTTTATCTGTTGAGGAACCACCTCCATGTTGCAGCCAGTTATGTGCCCCACTTCTGTGGCTTCTAGGGTAGAGGTGGAACACTACTACTACTAGTATTTGCTTAGGAATAAACAGGCGCGGTGTGGGTGTGCGCTCAACATAGCGTGGCGCGGTCCACATCAAAGGCGCCATGTTTCGCTTCAGTTCATTAACGACGGTGTAAGGCATGACCGGCAGGTTAAGATAGCGGTACAGCATCTGAATTCACTCGGTACGCAGTTTGAGGCTTGGACGGCCATACATAACTCAGGCGGTTAGTCGCCGGCTTCCTACCATGACGGCCTAGGATCGATCCCAGGTCATGTCACCTGGGACTTGTGGTGGACAAATTAGCACTGGAGTAGGTTTTCTTCTAGTACTTCTGTCTCCCCTGCCAATCCTCATTTCACCGACTGCTCCATACTCAGCTGTGATCCGGAGCTGGTACTATAGACCAATAGAGGTCGACGTACCAAATGGACTCTGTCTCACCCCACC
Source organism: Cryptotermes secundus (assembly GCF_002891405.2). Taxonomy (NCBI): domain Eukaryota; kingdom Metazoa; phylum Arthropoda; class Insecta; order Blattodea; family Kalotermitidae; genus Cryptotermes; species Cryptotermes secundus. The sequence goes on along the minus strand of NW_019734970.1, from coordinate 720,227 downwards.
TCAAGGAACTAAATTGAGTCGTGGACGAAGGGCTTAAAAATACGAAGCAGGCTGTTCAGTAAATTCTTCAGGTATTTAGCAGCAGTAGGCTATATAGCTTCGAATGGAATCAGATAATTTTAATGAGTGTTTAATAGAAAAGTATTTGATAGGAGCCGTTCAGGGTTTATTTCAAGATACCTATAATATGCCAGTCACAGTGGCCGCGCGGTCTGTCATGAACTGTCTTCGCTCGTTCGAATCCCACTCAGAGCATTGATGTTTGGTGTGCGTATGCGTTTATTCTGTGTTTGTGTTTTCCTGTGTTCAGTTAGCGGCCCTGCGACGGGCTGATCACTCGTCCAAGGAGTTCTACCCTCTGTGAAAAGTGATTACGCAACTGAATAAGAGGCTTGGACCCTGAATGGGCTGGAAGGGCCCTTGGGAGAAAAAACTATAATATACCGGAATTCGCTTGCAGAAACTGAGAGAATCCCCAGTTTAATCAGCTGATGGCTCATTTTACAAACTATGATGAGTTTAATTACGTATATTCGTCTGACGTTATGGAGATATCGTGGTTTTGTCAGCGTTGTTAAGTAGCCTATGGACGTGCAAATAAAGTCACACTCAAGGGAGGGGTGTGTATTTTTGTACATAAAGACTACAATTACCTAACGTTGGATGTAAACAAACATTGTAATGAACAAGAGATTGAGGCTTATGCACTAAAACTAAAACTATCCACAGTTAACATATATATAATCACAGTTTACAGAGCACCATGTGGCAACTTTATTTCATTTCTTAAAGGACTAGATAACATTATTAAGTCAATCTATAAAGCTGAAATGAATTTGGTTATATGTGGGGATATAAACACTGACTATCTCATAGTCAGTGATAGGAGAAGGCAATTAGATGCTCTATTATTATCATATAACCTAAGGGCAACAGTGAATTTCCCTACCAGAGTTCATAATCACACAAGTACAGCAATAGATAATATATTTATAGATAAGCAAAAATTTATAAAATACAGTGTTTCCCCTTTATATAACGGATTATCTGACCATGATGCTCAATTGTTATTTATAAAAGATATAGACACTCAAATAGATAATCACAGTGAATATTATACTAGAAGCATAAATAAATATTCTGTGGAGGAATTTAAAAATAGACTGAGTTACGAATCCTGGGACAGTATATTTAATGACAATGGCAATGATGTAGACGTCTTATTTAACACATTCATGAATAACTATTTAAGAATAGTCCACACAAGCTTTCCCCTTCGAAAAGTAAGTAGAAGGAATAACAATAGACAGTGGATAACAATTGGTATAAAAACTTCCTGTAACCATAAAAGACAGCTATATTTACTATGTAAGAATAGCAATGATGTCACTTTAAAGAGACATTATAAACAATACTGTAAAATATTAACTAGAGTAATCATTGAAGCTAAAAAGACTTGGTATAATAAGCAAATAAACAACTCTTCAAATAAAATGAAAACAGCATGGAACATTATAAGATCAGTAACAAACAGAAAGGAAGATCATACTGCTAGTAAACATGAAAACTCCCCTGATGCCTTCAATGATTATTTTCTAACTATAGCTGAACATATTGCACAGAAAATTAAAAACAGAGATACAGGAAGCTCAATGGGCACCAAAAATATAAGCCATTATCTATCTAGGATGTCAGAAATTCCTTTTCCTGATATCAAATTTAAAAATACAACAACTATAGAGATAGAAAGAATTATCAACTCTATTAGAACAAAGAATTCTCATGGATATGATGGAATCACCACAAAAATGCTAAAAGTTAGTACCCCCTTTATAAGTTCTCCTTTAAACTATATCTGTAATAAATCTATAACGTTAGGAATTTTTCCTACTCGTTTAAAATACTCCATTATGAAACCACTATTCAAAAAGGGTGACAAGAGAAATATAGCTAATTATAGGCCAATTTCTCTATTGACCACATTCTCAAAGGTGTTCGAAAAAATTATCTATCAAAGACTCCTGCAACATATTGAAGGTAATAATATTTTAGTAAATGAGCAATTTGGGTTTAGACCAACCACATCAACAGACAATGCATCTTACAAATTGATAAATGAAATTATGAAGGCAATGAATGAAAAAAAAGTGGTTGGGGGCATTTTTTGTGATCTGCAGAAGGCATTTGATTGCGTTAACCATGATATCCTATTAACAAAGTTAGAATTCTATGGAATAAGAGGAATATTCCTCAAACTAATGAAATCTTACTTGGAAGGTAGACACCAAAAAGTGGTCCTAGATAATAATTCCCCTGAGGCAAGTTCAAATTGGGGAGAAATAAAGCACGGTGTCCCCCAGGGTTCAATACTTGGACCATTGCTTTTCTTGCTTTATGTGAATGACTTACCAAAGATAGGTAATAATAAGGCTGAAATGGTTCTTTATGCGGATGATACTAGTATAATTGTGAAAAGTCTCAACCTAACAGATTTTACTAATTGTGCTAACAAAATTCTTCAAGATATGAAAAACTGGTTTACTACAAATTTGTTATCCCTGAATGAGGATAAAACACAGTATATGCAATTTGTAACCAAAAGAAGCTCCCTAGTAGACTTACATGTAATGTATGAGAGTAGAGAAATAGCAAATACTAGTAATGTAAAGTTTCTTGGATTGACATTAGATAGCACTTTTTCTTGGAAAAACCATATAGATGCAATTATTCCTAAATTAAGCTCAGCCTGCTTTGCAGTTAGAGCTATTAAGCCATTCCTGTCCCTCGAATCGCTTAAGTCAGTATATTTCTCATACTTCCATTCCATAATGACCTATGGATTGATATTTTGGGGGAACTGTTATTATAGTAACACAATATTTAAACTCCAAAAGAGAATTATTAGAATTATGGTAGGGATTGGAAATAGGAAATCGTGTAGAGAATACTTTAAAAAACTAAATATATTACCTTTACAATCACAATATATATATTTACTTTTGATATTTGTGATTAAGAACAGTGAACACTTTAAAAGAAACTCCCAGAGGCATAACAGAGACATTAGGAACAGTCTCGATATGCATTACCCACGGTCTCATCTGTCACTGTACCAAAAAGGCTTACATTATACAGGGATTAAGGTTTTTAATAGACTGCCTGCTCCTATAAAACTATTGTCAAATGATATAAAACAATTTAAAAGCGCATTGAGGGAATTTCTGTATCTTTATTCCTTTTATTCACTAGAGGAATATTTTAATATAATACAATAATATATTTTATAATTTTATTTTGATTTTATATTTATAATGTTATATATTTGATAATATTATATTTATATCTTGATTTTAGCATACTGTGCAGAAATGTGATAAATCTATTATATGTGTAGGCTATTCTTATTTTATTGTACCTATTTTATTGTTGACAAAGCTCTGTATAGGAACTGTTTTTTCTTTTATAATTAACTTTGACATGTTCTACATCCTGTGGCATGTTTGTCAATAACGATCTATGGAACAAATAAAAAGTGAAAGTGAAAACTGCCAGACTTATTGTTACTAATTGCACTTCTTCCTCAGCCTTTAACAATGAGACCATCTGAAAGGTTCCAATTCGGAATAAGCCTCTTAAACAATGAATGTCATTAACAGTTTGGCATAACTCCTTCGACGACGGATCGGCAAATCACAAGGCTTATAGTTGCTCAGCGCAACACAAATACAAAAAAAAATATCCGTGGTTTTAGTCCGCAAGTGAACTATACCAACCGAACGACGGCCGCTTGTCGGCGAAGTTAGTGCCAACTTTAGCGGATAGAGGGTGTCGTGTGGTCAGCGCAACGAAACCCCACGGCCGTTAATTTCGGTTTTCTAGACCGGAGCCGCTATTTCCTTTAAATATCTCCTCAATTATCCTCACGAGGCTGAGTGGACCTCGTTCCAGACCCACTACTTCTCAGAAAATCCGGTAGCGCCCGGAATCGAACCCGGACCTCTGACCACTAGACAACAGAGGCGGTCGCATAACACAAATACAGAAAGAATATATATGAGTACAGCTACACCCGACTCATATTCCAATTTATGATCCCAGAATTCGAGGGGTCGAGAACAGTACGCGTGGTCACTGTGAGTGGTTATGCATAACACTGATAGCATGCAGTAGTGCAGCAAAGACAAGAATGGAACGACTAGCATCCATTCAGATGACGTCCTTGAACAAAGAACACTGCTTTGACGAGTTATGTAAGAATCCAGTCTGCTCACATAACCAGAAGCGGAACTTTATTACGGTAGTGTGACACGATAGAAGAAGTCACGATTACCAAAACGTTTCAGCATTTTGTTGCAGAAGTTAGTTCTGCGAGATATTGTGTCTGACGCCGGGTGTTGCTGAGGTCACTCAGAAGTCATTCACTTTATAGACAGTTGTTTTCAATTTATTTCCGGAAGTGTTTATATCAGACTGTTCAGATAATAATTAAATAATAAGAGTCCATTATCTGTTCGACTAGAACTGTAATGAACAACATACTCTGTTGGTTTCCGGAGGAAGTAATATATCACGTGAGATTTGGGGTTCTGACAACAGGAACTATGAACAGAACCATGTTCTGGAATGTGACGTCATAAAATATGATAAAAAGCGGAAGAACGCACTGCCTCCATCTTCAGTCTGCTTGCTGCTTGCTTGTTTCTTGCTTGGCTACTCGTAGACCCTGAACAAGTAGACAGAACATTCCTCCGAAACCATGGTAAACTTCTACTACAGTACACGGAGTTAGATCCGAGAAAATAATATTCTTTGAGTATATCATGTTCTTGGAAGAATGCCGCAAGCACCCAGGGACCACGCACATCTCGAAGCCCGGACTCCGCAGTCAAGGAAAACATATCTTCCTGTTCAAATGGCAGTCGGCTTCACTTTCCTTACACGTGATGAGCGAGTAATTAATGACATGCATGCTATCTTCTGTACTAGTTTCCAGAATACTAACAACTAAAATGCACGAAAATGCGTGCCTCCTGGTATATAACGCCATATAGTCCGCAGAAGTCAACCGACCTTTCGGAGGAACATGCCGCCTCCATCTTCAGGGTCGATGAATAAGCCAAAGAATCCAGCATGAAGCAGGCAACAGACAGACAGACTACAGCTGGAGTTGGCAGCAACATATTTCTCCAAAACGTGAGTTGACTTCAACTGGACCTTGTGGCATTGTACAAGAAGGCAGAACTCTTCATGAGCACCAGTGTGAGAACCTCAGATTGTTCAAATGATATAACATCTTTGGCACGGATCAAATGCATCTGTTGTACCTAAGGAGCTTGATGCAGGAGACTGGGTAGTGAGTTGTTGGATTGTGTTGATGGTAAAGCGTAGCTTATTGTTTCCACTGAATTTATATTGGAGATACAAGTTCTTTTTTTTTTATCTTGTATTCAAACTGGAATATTGGAAACATAAATTATAGCAGCTTTTCTCTTTAACTGACTGGGGAGAACCACCAGATAGCGGCTTCTCACTGGGGAAGACTTATGCCTCTCTTCCATGCAAATCAAATCAGATCACTGGAAGAGTGGACTATATTCCATGCTAGTCATCATTTGAGAAGAGTTGGTACTATCCCTCACCATTCACTTGTCATGACTCTTATATTCCTGCATATTCTCTCAACTATTTTCCTGTTGCTTCAACCCTGAAGGAAGATGCATCTAGTTACTCCAGAGTTGTCTTGTAGTTGGGAAACTGTGATCTGTAGGTCTCAGAAATTGAATTTGAGGTGTGCATCCAGAATATAAGGTAACTTCAAAATCTTGTGTTTGGTTTATTTATTTCCTTAGACTAATATTTGGCTCAGTACAGTATGTGGCAATAACATATATTAACACAATATGTGACATAATATACAACATTACAAAGTGTATGTGTATTTAACATTTGTTAACTTTTCAATCCTGCAGACCTAATTATTCTACCTACTTTTATTTCTTTGGTTCTTCAATTTTTTATTGCTTAAAAATAAGAATGGTCAACTGTGGGGGAAATTCGGTACAAAATTTCGCCCATGTCTGTAATGCTTTTAAATTGGTATATTAATAGGATGTGCTGTGATTAATATATTTTGTATTCAGAAAATAAATACTTTGTTTTCTTAATATATAAATGTAACCAGACTCTAAATGAAGTGAAGCCTCCTCATTGTATTACAATTTATCATGTTCTGTTTACATCATCATCATTCCAAATATTAAGCACATAGTACATATATTTAGTACTGAGAAGAGTTTGTGGTGTTATGGTAACTACAAAAGGGCCCACTCATACAAAATTAAATTTNTCCTCCGAAACGTCAGCCAAAACGAAGATTACACGGCGCCTAAACCCAGAAGACGACTTTCTTCATAGTCATCGCCGTGAAAACCTCAAAACTTACATTGCTATAATAATGTTTTCTTTTTTTCATTACCAAAACCCTGTTCACTAAATGCAATAGTTCCCGCACTAGTGTCTGGTTTGGTCTCCCAATATGTGTGGCCAGTCCAGTATGTAATGTTGGTTTAATATGAGATAAACTTTCTTGCTGTTATGGTAAAATGAAGCGCGTCTTCGTAGAAATGCTGCTTTTATAAAGCAGACAAGTGAACAAGTGTCGAGAACAATGCTGTAATCATAAGAGCAGTATTCATATTCCTAACATTTAATAGCTCACAAGCAGTGTCTTACTTCTTTCACAGATGTCTATTTTTCATGAAGGACATACTCTCCCAAGTCAAATGTTTGCGGCTTATTAATTGATAAAGACAATTTTTTTCCCAGAAAACCACAGTTTTTAAATTTATTTATCCTTCTTCTTCTTAATTGGTGCTCTCTGTTGATGAAGACTTTGAACTAGCAGCTTTATATGTAACTAGAATATGATGGACTTTCCTGTTGTATTTATTCTCACAGTAAGTGCTACAGAAAAAGAGTGGCACTGTTCATTTTGTCCCAACCAGTAGTTCTCTAAGAACCTTGGCCTCCTTTATGACAGATGCCCATGCTTGTCCATTTTTTTACCTTTTACTTCCATCTCTTCACTTTCAGCCCACGCAAATTATTCTGTACACTTCTAGCAAACTGAATGTGGGCCTTTCCACTTTCTTCTTCTTTCTGGCTTATTTAAAAAAAAAAATCCTTAGTCATCTTTGTTTGATCCATTCTGATTACATTCTCCAACCTTCTAACAGTAACCAATTCCATGGGACTGAGCCCTTATTAAGAAGCCAGCAGTTGCTCAGTCACTCAAGAAATTCCCAGCATTTCATGAAATCCTAAGGTCAAAAACGTGTTCACAAGAGACTTACATCGGTCTCTACCCTGAGCTAGATAAATTCAGTTCACACACCTAGTTCTATTTCTCTGAGTTCCATTTTAATATTATCCTCTCACCTACATACATGTCTTTATAGTGTGCTTTCCTTCAGGTTTTCACACCAAAATACTGTATGCACTTCTCTCTTCTGTTCTCACATGTCTTTTCTATTTCAGGCTCTGTTACTCATTTTAATAATATTTTATGAGGTTTACAAGTGATGAAGCTCTTCGTTATGCAGTGTTTTCCATTCTCCTGTTATTTCACCCCTCTGGTAGCATTTCAGTGTTCCCTCTTCTAAAACTTGCAAGTGAATCCCTTCTTTTCCTTCAGATCAGAAGTTTTATATAATTACCTCAGTTCTAACCTGTAATGAACATTATACCAAAATGAAAGTGGTGTAATGACCGTGATAAGATTAATGAACAGTGTCTGACACCTCCCTTCATCTCTTGCTATCTGGAAATTTCTAATTCCACTGTATTAGTTATCAGATTGTGAAAACTTTATGTATAGTAATTTTGTAACAAACACATGCCTACGCTGTTTTCAGTTTTTCTTTCATGACATTTCATTAGTTTAAAGTTGTTTATACTTGTAATTTGAACTACAATTCACTTTGGTAAAAATCCAATGAACGGTACAGAAATAAATATATCAAAAATAGAGCACATCATTTCAATGCAGGTAATCTAAATGCTATTGCAGCAACCAATGGGTGTAGCCTCTAAATTACTGAAACTTCCTGTCTTCTTTCTGAATTTGTTACCTAAGTCACATGTATTTTTATACTAGAGTAAAAAGAATTAAATTTCTCTTCTTTTGCACCTGCTGCTTCAAGTCTCACTGTCACATGAAAATATAAAATTATACAATGTGTATATTTCAATTTATTTCTCTTCAGGTACTTGTTAACATGATAATGAACCTACATGTTCCATAAAATGCAAGACATTTCTTGACTCCCTGAATGAATATTAGTCTTTCACGTTGAAATCTACACAGAGATAGTTTTCCTTTCTGTGTTCTTCTTGTTAGTCATATTTTCCAGAAAACTAAATGTGACACAATCTGTAGTCAAGATATAGTGTATGAGATGGCAATAATCATACACTTTTTTAATGTGATGTGCTTTGTGAAACCTAGCCTCAAGAAGTAATTTCATCTCCAGTTGTCTGTGTTGAAGTCACACTGCAGTTAACCAGTCACTTGCAACACAACTGTTGTTAATTCTTCCTTAATTTAACGCATTTTAATAATTACTGTAAATAAAGAGAATTATTCCTCATGACTATTCCATTCAGTGACTTATCTGTTAAACTGAGTGGTGCACTTTGTCAGACAGCAGTGTCCAAAAAACTTTGCAAAGTACAGAATTGTCTCCACATGTAAACAGGTTCTGATTTGTAATACTCACTGTTACTGAGGAGGCTTTATGCCTGCCAGTATTCAAAACTTACATATCAATACATAATTTCATGCCTGCACATATAACTGTTAGATATCTTTTACCTGTAAATTTAATCTGTATCTGATATGAGTTTCACATATTTCCATTCTTCCTCTAGAATTTCTTGAAACAAAAAGAAAAAAAAAGAGTATCATAACACGCAATAAATTTGTCAAACTGTTGCAGCTTTACTCAGAGCAGGTTAAAATTGCCTTGAAATATTTCTAATGCAAATTGTATATTGAGTCTTAATATTATTAGTTATAGTTCTGTAGCATTTGAGTTTTAGTCAACTGTCCTTTATTAAGGAAACAAAGTAGGCTTTGTAAGATCACCATGCTGTGTGTTTTCCATATTTTGAATCAGCTGACAATTTTTCACGAAATGAGATGTGAACTTTATGCCATTGGAGGTCACACCAGCCTTAAACTTGTTAATTTCCTACTGTCAGTAATAACAGCATAAGAGATGGCCTCTTAATATAAGGTCCTGAAATTATGTATGACAACAGATGGTAAAACTATCCCTGTAACAGGCCATGAAGGCCCATAGGCTCCCACATTTTCTCTAGACAAAAATTTTGTCAAAGATTCTTTCTTTTTTGGTGTAATGTAAAATAACTTGGCAGTCAGGTGACAATTTTCATTTAGCTTTCAGTTTTATAATACTCACTAATGGGCCACTGAAGCTAGGAATGTGAAATTTTTATGAAGATAAATTATAAACAAAATTATTGTTTGTAAGTCATGAATTACGAATGTGGCCACAGCACAAAACTTCAAGATTATATCCTAGGTATTATAATGTTGATAGAATCTGTATTTAAGTAGTAAGTTCTTCCAAAAAAGAAAATAATAACAACAGTAACATCAACAATAACAACAATCTGCAACATAAATTATTTACAGCTGCAGGCATTATAAAAATCTTGATTGGGGTAAGATTTGATCCTATGACCACTTACACACAGACCCTGCATATTAATCCACATGCTAAATTGCATTTTGTTTTGTTGGATTATAAACTTACTTTACCTACTTTACCTAAACATAACATTAACAGCACAAGATTTGTACAAGTTAAAGTCTGTACAATAGGAAAGTAGGCTTCATGAGTTCTGCCCAGAACTTGTTTCTTGTTATTCTGTATTTTTTTTTTTTTTGTTGTCTTCAGTTCATGGCTGGTGCAAGCATAAATGCTGTCTCAGCCCCTTCCCCTTAAAGCATATCAATTTGCCCAAGCTTCATTGCAGAATAATTTGATTTACTTACATTCTTTTCATAACCTTTTTGGGTTATTATAAAGTAATGATCGTGATATGAATGAAAGATAAGCAAAAATTAATATTCATTTAAGAGGGTGGGGGGGGTACAAATGTGCCACCTTAGTGACCACTTGGTTCCCCTGTGCATCTCTGCAAGCTTTGCTTCTGCTTCATTTCTCTGGTTGAATTTTTAAATTACAATTTTGTGCTTGCTCTGTAACATTGGTATGGAATTCTGTTACATTATTATTGCATATTTCTGCAGTTCTGATTTTAAAATATAAAAAATATATCTAAACATATGGAATGCAGGACAAATATAAAATTATGCTTAAATTTAATAATGAAATGTTTGAAAACGATTCAATGCCCTTAACTCGCTTGTGTAAATTAAGTAGGGCATCCTGAGAAAGTTGGGTACTGAATTGGAGCCATAATGAACACAGTAACAGCCATGAAAGAAATTATTGTATATAATGATTTCATCAACATAATGATGGTGTTTCAGAGAAAACTAATTATTGTTAACTTCTGACAAACCTATAGGTTAATCAGTTCCCATAATATTAGATTTAGTATATTGAAGACAGACAGAACAAACAAAAAATGAGACATTTCAATATAATGTTTCTGTATAGCAATACTTCATCTAGTGTTCAGCAGACTACATACTTCAACTTTCAACTGCTGATGCTACAGTCACCAAAACAGGAAAGGCATCCTGCAGCCATTAGTGTGCTAACTTCTTAATATACAAAGAATGTTATTATTTGAGTCAAATCTTTGTAATTATTTCCAACTTATGCCTGTAGTTATGCTTTTGTACTTGCAAATGTAAGAGATGTAATTTGAGTAAATATTATTTATTATTTATATTTTGTTACTGTGATGTCATAGCTGTCACAGAATTAAGAATTACCATAATGTTCAGATTATAAGATAATCTCACACATAAGGTGACCTTCCCACTTTCATAAAAAGGTGAGAAAGAAGAAAAAATGACTGTTATAACATTTTAATAAAAGGTAACTGTGAACTGTTAGAGCTTAATTACTAATTAAAATGTTTTATAATCTGACCAATATGGTAATATTAAGTATACTTCAAATTTGTATAACACTACAAATCAACCATAGACTTAATATTTACATTATTAGAACCATAACCTTTCTGCTTGTCATCATCCTTCTGAGGAGGCACACCTTGCATATATGCGATACAGCATCAGTTCCCTTCTATGTTACAGTGTAGTGGTGCTGACATATTTTAACCCTTTGCCATATCTAATGAAATGGAGTATGTTAAAATACAATTTTCCCAGCACCTTCTAAAACACTGTATAATGGGCAACTCAAAAGAAACATGAGAGAGATAAACAGGAAGTAAGAATGAAAGACAGACAGAAAGTCAAAGAGAGAAAACAAAGAAAGAGAGAACATATGTGAGATTTGTCCATAACAGTGATAATGTAGAGTTCTCTCTTCTGGGATGTGATGTCATTTAGTCAGGTAGATTGTTACTGTTGTTCCAGAGGAACATGCTGTCTCCATCTTCAGGCTAGAAGGGAAAAGTCTTTCCACTGAAGACGTACCAGTATGTTCCTCCAATCAATAAATATTTACCAGACTACATGACATCCCTCCCCAGAAGATAGTAACTTGTGAGGACAGAACAAAGGAAGGAAAGAAAAATTCACTAGTCAGACAATGTCACAACATAATGGATTTAAATGACACCCTCAGAAAGTAATAATTCTGAGTTTTACAGCCATTTAATGTCTTAATTAATTTTAAACAAGCATAAGTAACCTTAAACTGTAAAATATTTATAAAGTCAGATTCTATCTGATATTTCTAAATTAAAAGGACATGATCAGAGTTATAGCTGTTTACAAACATCTTTCTAAACAGCATTTGAACAATTAGATACAAATGTGTCATAATGTGTTTTAACTATAGGCTGACATTGTGGATTGTCTGGACTGAAAGATATATGACATTTTGGAGACTGATTCTGCATTTAGGTTGACCTTTTCCTGTGTTTAATGCTGTTGAATGTAGTAATACATAATGTCTNGTTATCTTAAAAACCAGGACGATGGATAAAGTCCAAAAACCCAACATATCAGTGTGTTATACACCATCGTCAGAATCCTACAGTAACTATAATGTCTCTTGCCATGCTTAATGTCCTAAAATATGTATAACATTTTAACCATCTGAAGAGTTCTGAATCCAGCAGCACCATTTAAGTGTGTGTTTTTCACTGATATGTATATCACATGAACGTGAACATGCTCTCTTGCACACTAGTCATAATATATGTCATTCTGTTGGAACATTATGCAACACATGTCAGATGCTCTCAAAAGCATTCACACATAAATGGTAGCCCTCAGAAATAAAAGGAAACTTGTATCATACTGGTATGATCATGCTGACCAAAGGCATAAGAAAGGTAAAGCTATTCTTGTAACAGGCTGTGAAGGTCCATATGGTTGTGAGAGGTCAAAGCTCCCACATTTTCTAGATAATTGACTCACAGATGGCAGTAAAGTTGTCAGCCTTATGTGCCAGCTGGCTGCCCTTTATGCCCCAGGAAGATTCATGGTACTTATTTCAGTTAGAGGCTGGGTCAACCCCCAGGGCCATATTGCAGCTGGAAGGATTAGGTCAATTGAAACATCCAATAACCTCATCAGGAATCGAACCCACCGCCTTCCAGCTTCTAGCATAGTGCCCGAATCAGCTACACACCTGTGTGCCCCCTACCAAAGGGATATGGGAATTTAACTTGTTATGTCTCAAAGTTATTCATTTTTCTGTCAAATACTGTATTAATTGCTTGGGTTATTAGCTTCAAATGATGTACTGTAAGGTGATCTGGAGCAGTGAAGGAGGTGCAGTACTACTGTGGCATTTATCTGACAGAACTGGGGAAACTCATGACAAACGTGTTATGATAGCTAGTCTTTTGGCCAGTCCACACAGAGAATCCCTCCTAGATACTAGAAGCTTGACCACTAAAACTTGAAGTTGTAATGCTGAAATGCTGTTAATAACAAACACGTTTTTATAACGCAGAAGAGAATTATAAGAGTTATTTTTAATGTGAGCCCCAAAATATCTTGTAGGGGACTTTTTGGATGTTTATATATTTTACCTTTTTATTCTCAATACATGTACTCCTTGCTGTTGCTGGTAGCAAGAAATGCATCTAAATTTGTGATTAGCAGCGAGATATATGTGATAAATACAAGACAAGCATTAACTTGTATTTGCCTTCAGTTAACTTGTCCAAATGCAAGAAAGGTCCCTACTTTATGGGTATAAAGATTTTCAGTCATTTGCTGTAGGATATAAGGAAATTGCTATATGATGTTAATAAGTTTAAAGTGGTTACTAAGAAAATTTTTTACAGGAATCTTTTTACTCAATAAATGAATACTTCGAGTGGTCTGATAAATGAAATCAAATTGTATTTATGTTGCTGTTTGGGTCACATTTTTATATTAACTTACACACTTATTTTACATTTGTATATTATTTTGCAATTGTATGTGTATAATGTATCATATTAATGTATTACTGTATTACTGAATAGGGTGTAATGTCTTTATATTACTGTATTACCAACTGACAAGGCTGCTTGTTGTACGGCCACTATTGTATCTTATTTTATTGTATGTGGACATCTTCTATATCCTAGGTGATGATCACTGTTATGGATTACTAGAAGAAAAATAAAATGAATGAATGAATGAAAGTTTGAATTTTAGTTTAGTTTAATTAGTGATTGGGGCATGCAGTAGTGTAGTTGGTTGAGGCACTATGCTACAAGCCAGAAGGTCGCAGGTTCAAGTCCCAATGAGGTGGAATTTTTCAATTGACCTATTCCTTCCAGCCACACTATGGCCCTGGGTTCGACTCAGCCTCTAACAGAAATGAGTAACAGGAATCTTCATGAGGGTAAAGGGCGGTCAGTGTGTAAGGCTGACAAACTTACCGCCATCTGTGAACCGATTGTCTAGATAATGTGGGACCTTCAATGTCTCACAACCCTATGGGCCTCCATGGCCTGTTTCAGGAATAGCTTTACCTTTCCATTAGTGATTAGTGGGGGAGGTTTAATTTTATTCCATCTGGATCTTCCCCATTTTGGGTTACATACCCAAGGGGAAGTTTCTGTGTGTTCTCAATATTCATCTACAGATCATAAAACTTTTTCACTGGTCTCTAGATGTCACCTGCAGGTTCTTCAATTTTCTAAACTATCTAGTATAACAACAAAATTGACAGATAACAGGAGAATTACTTAAAAAGAAAACTTTGCATTTTTTACAATTTATGCTTGCAATTACTATGGCTATAGCTTGAGAGCATAGAGATGCACTTCTGGATGTATTTATTAATGTGATCATTTATTAAGTTACAGCTTGGATTATACTAAGTATTTTATGAATACAAAAAAACAGAAAAAATCTGACAGAAAATTTAAGCTGAGTGAGGTTTCAAATGGGTATAATCCACTTGTACCTTATTGTCACAGTTACCTCCAAAAATACTATATCTTCTTTATTCAAACAATGGACAATGGCAAGGAGATGCTCCAGTATCAAATGGATCCATTTATTTATGCCTAAAACAAAATTTATTTTCAATAGCCAACATTAAAGATGTACAAAAATTGCTTGGTGGAGCATACATTCATAATCACTGATTATCGCACAAGAGAGTTACAAGAAGAACAGACATATTTAGAAGCATACTGATTTATTGCTTACACAGAAATGGTCTAAATACTGTATAGCATGGTACTATATACTCTCTATGCAAAGCGGTAATTTTCAGTGGAATGCTAGCAGGTGTTTCAACCTGCAGTGTACAATACCATACAGCCCTTATCACACTTTATTGCTTCAAGCTGTATGACCTTGTACTTTTGTATTTATTTGTGTGTGTTTCAATTCATAAATTGTAAAGTGCATGATAGTGGCCTGGTACTTTATTAATAACAGTGGCTTGTGTATAAAAATTAACAGTGCTATGGCCTGACTAATTAAATCACATAAACTTTTTTGTGGCATCCTAAAACAATACTTTGTCTCAGCCTTGGTCTCTCTCGATTCCTTTTAAAAGTGCAATCATATTTTCCAGTCCAAAAAGGAACCCATGATCAGGACCTGAATAGACCACAGGATCATCCAGACCTTTGTGGGTTGAATGAGCAAAATCAATTATCCGAACATCAACAAGTGGCTCTGGCATCAGTAATGGAGAGGAAGGAACAGAAGCTTCATATGAAGGTGATGAGTTCAATTTGATGTCCTCATATGTGACAGTGCTGCTACTGCGGCGATGGTATAATCCTGAGGATTGTTTGTGTGGGTCCTCTGAAGCTGCTAAGAAGTCTAGTGACTGATCAAGCACCGCTGAAAGAGTTTCTGCGCTCGAACTTCGCCTGCTGAGCCGTCCTTCAATACAGTCATTTCTTAAAAAGTCTGTATTTTGATCATGGACTGCAGATATTTGGCTGTCCTCTAAATTTTTGGATCGTACCTTGTTGAAATCATAAACTGAAGCTGTGAAAGAGTAGAATGTTAATGCAAGTACAAATGTGTGCCATACACACATACACACAACTCTTGTGATGTAGTAACAGATTCAGCTGGCCTAGAAAATCTGTGTTATGGAACTTGAACATTCATAACTGTCAAACCTAAAAGCTGTCCTTTTGATATTTTCTGGTGTTCATTCAATATATATCACATTTTCAGAACCAATTTCTCTAACATCAAATTTAATATTATTTTCACAACTTCCAGGTCATCTCCTTTCAAGTTCTATAGAAAAATGTTGTACCAGTTCCTTTTTTCTCATGTCTGCTATCTACATGTTCTGACCACTTCATTGTTCTTGATTTGATCATCCTTACAGCTTACATGAAAACTACAAATTGTGAATCTTGTCACTGTATAATTTTTTGCGGTTTCCTCTTTGTTTCTGCTTGTTTGAATTTTAAACACCATGAATCTATGTAAGATTTGAGGTTTTCACGGCGGTGACTACGAAGAAAGCAGTCTTCTGGGATGTGGCACCATATAGATGTGGTGTTAACCGACGTTTTGGAGGAACGTATCATCTCCATCTTCAAGGTAGAAGGAAAAATAAGAAACTCAGCAAGTGAAGAGACAGTGAGAACAGATGCAAGCAGACTAATGTTGGAAATAAACTCAGCTAAATGAGAGCAGGGAAGGGAGGGGGGGACAAGTCTACATGGGAAATCAGTGGGGAAGGGAAGGGTCTGGGACAGGAGCAAGGNTGCAGGTATAGGATATTGTGTCAAGGGAGAAAGGCAAGGTTAATGGGAGGGCATTAACCCTTAAGCTTGGGGGAGGGGGTTGCTATGTGAGTCAGTCTTGGACTGTGTGGTCTTTTGGATCTGGCATCATGTCCAGGGGGGGGTTAGGGAACAGATGAGAGGCTTCTGAAATGTCGGTTAACACCACATCTACATGGTGCCACATCCCAGAAGACTGCTTTCTTCACCATGAATCTATGTTTATTTTTTGCAGACACCAAGTTTCATAACCCATTTAAAATGTTGATTAAGAGAAATCCTTCTAGTATTTCAATCTTCAGATTCTAGGGAAAAATTCTGATGCACACAGTAACCTGCATTTCATGAATTTAGTTTGTTGTCTCAGTTTCTTCACATTACTTTGCAGATTGTTTCTGATGTCTCAAAGCACTTTAACCGTGCCACATTTTTATAGAATTTATGATCAAATTATATATTATTAAACTTCTGGCCTATATCTTCTTACGGAACGTGAGATATTTACTGCATTTCCTGATGTATAAGACTGAGGGATCGTTTCTTCGAAAATTCACCAAAAATGACACTCATGTGATTTAGTAAGAATATTTAATTTCTCCTTCCTAAATCATCATGCATCTTACACACCGGGAAATACGACATTTCATTATTGCACATGTTCTTACGGGTCTATATTACAGTTGGGATTCTGTTAACTACGAGGTATTAGATGTCTCAAAAGAACATAAAGACTAGTTAGTTAGTTATTGGAGAGGGTGGGTTAACCCATGCACCGCGACCAGTTTGATCTATTGTGCTTCCCTCTATGACATTCTACCAGTCTCTATACCCTACCGATATTGGTGCATACCATCAATCCCGACCGAGCCAGTGAGTTCTCTACTGGCTTAGCGGTATCTATAATGCTTCCCCCATCTATCAGAGGCATTAGAGACTACTGTTGGGCGGGAAACGTCCTTGAATTTGGCTCAGTGACCTCCTTTGGAGATATGAGGTTCTTTTACGTGCCGTAAAGCTACGACACGGGACACACGGCTTAAAGTCCCTTCCGGAGGACTTGGTCCCTGAATTTTTCCGCCCTTAAAAATTCGACGACCTCCGCTGGGTTTGAACCCGCGTACCACAAGTCATGAGGTGGGAACGTTACCTCTAGACTACAGAGGCCGCTAACATAAAGACTAAGTTATAAATGTGCATGTATCTTGCGTTGCATCAGACCTGTCCCTTGTGTCATCACTTACCCAAGGTGTCACTGTGACAGTCATCTCCCTCATAAAGAAGAAGCAGTGAAGTGGTGTAGAAACGTACAGCATCCTGTCGTCCCAGAACACACACAAGCTCCTCTAGACGTCGTATAAGTGGAGGCAGGACATCTGACCTGAGCCTTGTCCCGTTGTGCAAAAACTGACGCAAAGCTTGTTGAAATCCTCCTACTGATAGGCTGCGTCCGTAGAATTTATTGCGACACAGGAAGTGTTTTGTGGTAACTTGATACACCTATTAGAACATGGGCAGAGTCGGTTTTGCCATGGTGTATTTAACAGTGCTATTTGAAATGGGAGTTTTGGTTTGAATTACAAACATTTAATAAAATAGTCACAGCCAAATGTAAGGTACTTACAGCATAAACTCAGAGATTGCAGAATATCACTGAAAACCTCAGTCAAAAAATCTGATTTCAAAGTCGAAATTTCAGCCAGAGACCTCTTGAATATGAGGTAGCTATACTAACAACTACACTATAATACAGTATGCGCCAAAATATTCAGTACTGAAATGAAAAGACGTCCTATTGATACCACTGTCTATTCATGTGAAGGCCCCTTGCATGACAGAACCTTCTGAAATCCTGAAGAAATGGTCTGATCACCATGTCCCTGTAGAATTCTTGGGTGACAGTAAGAGTATTGCCTTCCTCATCCTCAATGACATAGGGTCCTAATATACAGTGTGCTGAGACGGCACACCATATCATCACACGCATACTATGTAGCGGTTTCTGGACGATAACATCTGGCCGCTCATATCCAAGGAAGCGAGTTGACTTTTTCCTCCATCGAGAGACCCATTTCCAGCAACAACTGCACAACACAACTTCCTTTTCACTATTGGGAACACGTGCAGTTGGAGCTATGCCCTGTCACAAAATGCACATGTGCTTTCGAGACGTGCAAGTTTCCATACTGCATTTTTGGCACATACTGTATTTGATGTGGCCTATTTGAGATAATTATTAACATCTGAGACAAGAACAGGAACTCAGGAGGTCTTGGTTTGATTCAATTTAGCTATCCTTTGTTTTGCATCATTTTATTTAGTCCCTGTAGGCATATTCTGGGACAGTACTTTCAAATAGGCTGCTGCTTCTTCCTTCCACAATCATTTGACTCCATATAATCTACACAACTGAGGAAATATTGTAACAAACTGCATGAAGTGAACAGCACTGCATATTCTGAAGGCATATGTAACAAAATGAGGCATTTTTAGTACATAAGATCTAAAAGTTTGTGACGTTGATACATTAGTATAAATATTATGATTTTGAATGCTATCCATCGTCTTGTCTTTATCTAAAACCCATCCTGTTTATTTTTCAAAACACAGTGCTTCGGAGACTGGACTCTGTCTCTGTCTTCATGTAAAACCTACTCAGTTGGACTCAATCAATTGAGCTAGTCCTTATTTACAGCTCTATCAACTGGGCCCAAGTGAGTAGGTGTTACCTGAAGATGGAGAGAGAATCTAGTCTCTGAAACGTTGTGTTTTGAAAAATAAACAGGATGGTTTCCGGGTAAAGACAAGACAATGGATAATGTCCCAAGACATAATATTTGTATATTTTTAGTATTTCCTGCAAGAGTAACTTACTTTCTGCAGTTATAAAATTGTATGTACTAAATCAGAAGCGACAGTGATACTGTGATACATCAGTTAACATGAGCTTGTGAAAGCAGTTTCCAGTGACAGATTCATTAACTTTTGACAGTTTGAACAACAACAACAACAACAACAACAAAAAGTTTGGAACCTGCATTCCTCCAATGCGGACACCCAGTTTACCAGATGTGGTGCTCACAACTTTGAACATCTTACTCTGCTTCTTGGGAAGACTCGCTGAATCGCCATATTGACGAGTTCCCATTTTCAGATCAAGAATGCATGGGAATGTAAATTTCCATGCGAGGTTTTCTAGCAGAATGAAATCTGTACCCACAGTTAAGGTATTCATTAATTCTCGAAAACATGATTTACTGGGTTTGGCTCTCTCAAAACTAAATGTCAGTACAACCTAGACAATCATGCTCTTCAATCTTCATGATAAGTAAAGTAAAGCTATCCGTGTAACAGGCCATGAAGGCCCATAGGGTTGTGAGATGTCAAGGTTCCCACACTATCTAGACAATCGGCTCAAAGGTTGTCAGCCTTACATGCCTGCCGAGCTTTACTCCCGAGGAAAATTATTTAATTATTTCCTGGTACTCATTTCTGTTAGAGGCTGAGTAAACCCTAGGGCCTAGTGCAGCTGGTATGATTAGGTCAATTGAAAAAAACCCCAATGACCTCATCGAGACTTGAACCCGCAACCTTCCGGCTACCACGTGCCCCCCAATCTTCATGATTCACATTGTAAATTTTTATAGTAAGACCAACAGATTCTCTGTGACAGTTGTTTACAACCTGTTGATCATGAGAATGCTCTGCACAGGCCACAGATTGGAAGTACGTAATTACAGTTAATTGTCTCTGTAAAATCATTTATATGAAAATTTACTTCTCTTTAAAGCAAAATTTCTGTACTACAAAGGTTTATAATTGCTGAGATAAGTGGCTTATAGAGCTGATGTTTTTAAATTTAAAAAACTAAAATTTGTATTTAATGCTTTCATTTTATTGTGGCAAAGTTGAAAGTTCATTCTCTTACTGTGTCAACATTCTCAATTTTAGAACACTTACAAGAATGAATCATTACAACTGTAACCATCTCTCCAGATATGAGCATTGATTGATGAGTTGAGTACGGGCAGAAACTGAATGAACTGAAGTTCAAGAAATTGATCTGTAAACTTTGGTATTTTAAATTTAAGAAAATCACCTTCATAACTCAGTTACTGCATGAAACATAACCCCTTTAAATATAGGTATTATTTTTGTACCACAAAGCCTGGCACATTATATTCTGCATGCATCTGACATATAGTGGCAGAAATATGAATTTTATATTATTTTTATTCTTATCTAAGATAATAACAAAAGAGGCAAATGTGCAGGACAATGCATTAACATAAAGTTTCTTGCTGCTGAGGAAGTTTCAAGGTGTTCAAATGCTGTACACATTTCTGGAAAAGTTAAAAACTCCTTTCTTTATGATACTGTAAATGACACACAATTCATTCTTCTAACATGCAAAACATCTGCTGTGTTTAGAGTTGAATCCTGCAATAAAGGTTTTCAGAACATGAACTGGAAAGAGCTTTAATATCCTCCTCATAGTCCTGACTTAGCTCACAGCAATTTCTCTGTGTTCCACTGAAGGTCAGAAATTTGAATACAGTGCATGTGGTCAGCAACGTGTCCATTTTTATTGAGGGTGCTTTCAGAAACTTGTATGAAACAGGATTTATGAAGTTTGTATAATGACAGGAAATCTGTACACAACTGGAGGAAGAGACAGATGTTCCAACACTCTTTCTACATATTTATGAAGTACAATATAAAATAATTTCTTGGAATTTGTTTGTTCCCCATTTATTATCTTTTATTGCATCAGATATTTCAGAAAGTACTTTAAGTACTGTATTTTTATTATATTGCTAGTCTAGCTTGGTTCTAAATTTTAATGAAAGGATACTCAGTTCAGAATTGCTGGCATGTACTCTAGCCATAAGTTCCTGCAATTGTGTTCGATGGCACTTAAGAACCCATGGATTGAGTGCAGTCTCCTTTTTTATTCCTGTATTCCCAGAAGTCCCTGCTTCAGGTTGGTCCTCATGAAACAGTCCTTCGACACTGTTGTCAACTTCAATACTACCAGAGCGATGCATACGAATCCTACTGCTGTGGATTAGAACAGGTCTGTGGCTACAGAGAGTCTTCTTCAAGTCATCATTCAGGTAACACAATATGTCTGCAAACACTTACCAGGAATGCTGCCTTACAGATTTCACACTATTACAGTTTCATGTTCATAGATGGGGTAATGGTAGGACCTGCAAGTTCCACTTCAAGTGTTCCTGTGAGCAGACATTCTCGGTAAGTGTCCACAGCAATCATTGAATTAAGTGAAATACAGTAAATTTGATAATATAATAGCAATCCTACATTGCACACACCTTTTGTCATTGGACTGTATTGGTTTGTACTGTTCAGGGGGTGTGGCAATGAGAGTGACATATCCTTCTTCTTGTACGATATGAACTTTAACAACACCATAAAATTTCGGGGTAAATTTCCGCACAGAGTCAGGCAGGGTCTCATAAAACTGGAGTTCTCTAGGTACAAGTGGTTTGCATACAGTTGCTTGGTCCAAACACAGCATTGATGAATGTCCTCCAACTTGATGTATAAAGGGCTCCAACTGTAACACATTTCAGGTATGACAACATTCCACTCACATGGACATCTTTATCTTTGATATCATTAAAAAATGATTCATGACTTATATGACAGTTGCTAATGCTCTGACAACAAGAATGTTACTTACATGAATGTAATTGTTTTCTGACGAGGATTCCATCAGCTATGATACCATATATACGGGAATACGTATCCCCCGATCACTCAAAAATCGAAGGAGTTCAAATTTTGCTGGGCTCTTAAGAGGACTGTAGTCAAATAGCACTTAGTGGAAGGTGCAAAAATCGATAGCAAGTTCATTGATGAAACTGTGTCCCACTTTAAAAACTAGTAACATAGAAACATATTTAAAATACTATTTATTTTTTTTTAATATCATTAGATTCAACTCGTCCTACAAACTGTATGCAGTTACAAATATTGTTTAAGAGCATTACTACTGTCTGGTAAATTCACCAATATGAAAGTTATTGAAACGACGTCTGCTGGTATACGTAATCCAATGCATGTGCTCTACTGATCTATAATACGTTAAATAAAATGTTGTTATTCTGTGCTCTGTAATAAATTATTTCAGATTAATTCAAATATAAAGTACATTTAGCAGTATCGTTATAATGCGAGCTGTGCTAGCCATATAACTTTGAAATGATGACGATATTTAACTTGACTATCAAACCTTTTTTCGACGACAGCCTGGCCAGCTGATCGACTGATCATTTCATTCACAATCAGCGAGCAGCCAACATGGACGCTAGTATGCACGTATCTTCGTAGTCTTTGGATAAAGGGTACTGATTTCAGTGCTCGTTCTTGTGACTGATAATTGTTGTAGCATTTGGCAGTCTGTGATTAACGAATGAATTTACGTAAATGGCGTTAAGTTTGCAAACCACACTAAAGTAAGTCATATTATGGCGGGCGACAAGGTGCTACAACGGTGAGAATTTAGCGGATAATATTAATATTTTTTGTGGAAATCAGATTTGTTCAGTTTCGTATTTGTGTCGCGTTTGGAATAACCGGAATTTTGATCATCATGGTGAAAGAGAAGCCAAACTCAACCCGAATATATGACGAAGAAGGCTTTAGAAGACGGGCAGCTTGTATCTGTGTAAAAAGTGAACTGGAGAAAGAGGTACGTGAAATGAGATAACCAATTATTATAGTTCTGATTCTTAATGGTATTATAGATTAACCCTTTGCATCGGCCATGCTAATTTGCTGTGGGTAAATTAAAAAAAAAAGAAAGGGGTACTACCGATAGTTGCAGGAAGGCAGCTTGTTTGTTTGCTTCAGAACACGCGTGTAACGCATGCTGTAAGCTCCGTGTTTGTACCGGTTCACCGAGCACACCGAGTGCATTTTAGATTGTCTTTTTCAGTGAATATGCGTCTGACGGATTCAAAAGCATGTTTTTCAAGTGACAGTTGTGATATTGCTGTTTTGATTACAAACAAGGGGCGGGGTCCGAGGGCATATTGACCTACCGTGTTTTATTATCAGTAGTTACAAATTTTCGTATGGTTCACGCGGTAAATCATAAAGTAAACGCGTGACAGATACGAACATCGCTATGAACTGTATTGTAATATTGGTTAGGATATAAAGGAGCGTTCATTTGTTTGTATGATATTGTTATTCTTAAAGATACTGACAAACTCTAAACATATATCATCCCCTGGCAGGAACAGTAGAAAAATTGATTGTTCGAGGATGTTTTCAATTGTAAATATGGGCAGCTCGTGGTTTTGTAATATAAATATGAGAGGAATGTTAAATGTTTTGATAATATAAATGTTGGAGGTGTATATTAAATTCATGTAACTTAAAACTTTATCGTATATATGGTGTTAAAACATAGTTCAAGGGGTTGCTGTTGGAGGAGATTTTATAATTTTATACACTGTTACATTTTTTTAACATTTATCTTGTATTATGACACCCACGAGTAATACGTGAATGAAAGTGTAATTAACAGCATGCTTTATATATGTTGTACATATTCTATGTTGAACAGGTGTTCACACCTGCATGATATGACTGGCGAAACATGTAGTTTGTTTATAATTAGTATAGTATTTTGAATAATATTGGAGGGTAAAACTGTGACATTTTAATAATAAATGTGGCGCTAATTTCTTGTGCGAGACTGCAGTCTCTCCTTTTTGCTAAGAATTCATTCATTTACATTCCGTGGATCCTTACATGGCCAGAAGACCAGGGGATTTAGAAATAGTCAAAGACAGCAGGACAAGTCCCATCAATTATTTAAATAAAAATTAATTATACTTAATCCATAACAATTACACATATTATCCAAAACAGATCACAATGAGTAAATCATTCAAACAGTTAAAAAATATATAAGTAAAAGCATGTAACATAACTAATATGACACAAGAGGACAATAATGAAACATAAAAATATACTACTAGGCATCCAGTGTATAACAGACCAAGATCATTAACTAATATTGAAGTTAAAATATTCCTCCAGTGAGTAAAATGAATTTAAGAGTAGAAATCTTTTTAAAGCCAATCAAATTTGTTTCATATCGTAAGCTAAGTTCTTTATGCTAGAAAGAAGATTATTAACAACTTTTTTTTTTAATTGTTTCATTTTTGGTCCGTTACACTATCAATCACAAATTGTCAATGAAAAATCTGTCGAGTGTAACAATGTTTTTAGGTCACTTATTTATCTCACTTGCCTTACATGTTTCGGTTCAAGAGAAACCATCATCAGAGGCACGTATTACAAACACATGAAAACACTGGCGTTGTTTNTCCCATCATCGGGACGAATCAACAAGAAGGAGCCGAACATTTTACTTTAAATGTTTTAAACTTTTAAATATTTTAACATTGACGGCTCAATTTGAGGGCAATTTTCAGATGGAATGCAAGAGTTGTACGTGCATTCAATGTTACTAGAAAGTGTTGTGCTTTTACACTTCGACATCTGTAACAGCGTCCACGCAGCTTACATACTGTGCACATAAAACAACTCCAGTGTTTTCATGTGTTTGTAATACGTGCCTCTGATGATGGTTTCTCTTGAACCGAAACATGTAAGGCAAGTGAGATAAATAAGTGACCTAAAAACATTGTTACACTCGACAGATTTTTCATTGACAATTTGTGATTAAAAACTTTGATTCCATAATGGTATGTTCCTTTTTTAAATAGTGTTAAATTACATATTGGATAATGGAAATTGTTATTGTGTCTTATATTAATGCTATGAATCTCAGTCAGATTTAAATTATTCTCTGTTTAACCATAAATAGTAAGGGAGAATATATGTACTGTGATCAAAGGGATTATTCAGGGATTTACTGGCCATGCTATAGTGCCATTTTTCTAATTGTGAAAGTTGTTTTGTCTTAAATCGTAATTTATTTTACCCTCATTATACAGCTTTGAATGTTTGAAATAGTGCATTAGTATGATATTTTGCTTATTAAAATGTATCCAGTTAAATTTGATTACTGAGGCAGGTTCATTGAACCTCTGACTTGCTAAAAGTTTTGTTTGCAGTTAGATATGCATTCAGCAGCAGTTCAGTTCTTAAGCATCAGAGGCTTGGGAACTTGTTTAAACATATAATAAATATAAAAACATTTCCATATATGAGATTAAGAATTTGTCTTAACTTATATAATTTAACTGTTGATGTTAATAGTTAGTTTGAAGACTTAACCTGGTTGAGATATTTGTGGTTTTCCTCGGTCTCTGCAGGCAAGTACTGCAGTAATCCTTCAAATGAAGCCATGAGTGTAACCTTCATTCTTTCAAAATTTGTATTCATGATCAGTGGTATACAAAATATGTAGTTAAGAAAGTGTAAGGTAATTTGAGAATAAATCAATTTTGTAACTGTAATATGTCAAGTCCAAATGTTATAGCAATTTTGCTCTGCTCTTTACAAGTTCTTGAAAAACAAATAATGTGTCATACATAGAGGACATGAAACAACAGTTCATACGCATCATGCCACATGCCATTTGGTCACCAGACAATGTTTACAGCTGTTGGGTGCAGTATTAACTTAGCTGTTTCAATATTGTCATGTGATACAGCTGGTGCAGGAGGCTAATTAACGTCA
Source organism: Cryptotermes secundus (assembly GCF_002891405.2). Classification (NCBI taxonomy): domain Eukaryota; kingdom Metazoa; phylum Arthropoda; class Insecta; order Blattodea; family Kalotermitidae; genus Cryptotermes; species Cryptotermes secundus. The sequence goes on along the minus strand of NW_019734970.1, from coordinate 694,127 downwards.
GTCCAACATACATATGTTATGTATTATATTGAGGTCATAATCTTTCAGAGTGATGCAGTTAGTAATATTGAACTTGTAGATCAGATGTCACGCCAAGGAATTCTGGTATTCCATGGAATACATTTCTGACCCAGACTAAAAATGAAGTTCTGTTTAAATTTGGAAGCTGTCATTCTTTATTCAGTTACCTCTCCATTTATTTTTGAAGGTTTTAATTTTGAGTTGACATTGAAATATATTTTAGCGAGAACCTCGAATGTTGCATGGGGCCTCATTATTTTCAAAGATGTGTAATTTTGAAGTAACGTACTCACAATTGACCATTCTCATGGATGGTTGTACCCAGTGCAACTGTTTTAATTAACTTTTCCTGTTAGTTGGTTTTGATCACAGATTTTGAAATGGAAAGAGAGATTGTATACCCCTCTCCCTTCAGTTGGGTGTAAGTAGGTGATGTGGATTTTATGCAGTCACCAACTGGAGAAATTTGTATTACGCTGATCAGAGTTTCCAAATTTGAATAGAATTTGGGAATTCTGAATGGGAGTTTGGCATCGCAGAGGTCATTACGTCTCCTGGGTACAGAAAAAGAGGAGAGTTGGCATCTGAAATGTAAACAGCGAGGCTCAGTTCCTGTGTCAGGCTGCTTCAACTCTGCGGATACTATTCTGTCATGAATTCCTTTTTACATTGTGGAAATATGACGTTCATAAAGTATAGTGATTCAAGATTTGCGGTACTGGAGGCGGTGACTATTAAGATTGCAGTCTTCTGGGATGTGAGGCAATGTAGTATGGCAGATATGCTGACTGCTATGCTACACAGCATGACATCTCAGTAGATTATAATGTTTATAATGATTTGGTAAAGCTGGAAACCATACTTGTCTGTAATTAATTAAATAGTTTACTAATTTATTCTTTTTGCCTGAATTAAAGGCTGCCCATAAAGTAACTCTGGAGACAATTCTCTGTGCTCCTGATTAAGCTTGGTTTCATTACAGGTGTAGTTTATCAGAGACTAATTAGCAGTTGTCTCCTATTTATTTCCTTACTTACAGATTTATTTCTATTAATATATCAGAGGAAGTAGGACAGTTTTCCAATAGTTTAGTGCCATATGAGCAGCCAGGATGGTGCAGTAAATATAGCAACTGGCTGTGGGCTACATGACTGAGGGATCAGAGTTTGAGTCCCGGTAGGGTCAAGGATTTTCTCTTCACCACTTCTTCCAGACCAGCTCTGGGGCCCATCCAGCCTCCTATCCAGTGGGTACCAGGGGCTCTTTCCCTGGGGGTGTGAAGCTGACCATTCACCTCCAGCTAGTACCAAGGTGAAGAAAATGTGGTTCTATACATCCACTCCCCCATATGCCTTCATGGCATAGTGCTTATTTAGTTAAGTGCCATATGAAAACCATTATGTTTGTGCATTTTTTGTTCTCATGTGGGGTTCTGTCAGTACTTTTGTGGTCAGAGGAGTTCTGGAAAGATTCTGTGGCCACCAGTAACATTTGTGGCAAGCAAACTGTATAACTTTCAGTAAGCATGCAAGACCTCCCATAAACTAAGTGTACTCAAAGCTAAAACTCTTCATGGTAACTGCTGTGAGAACCTCAAATACTACACAAGTATAGTAAACCCAGAAGGTTCAACACTAATACAAAAGCTCATTATTGGACAACAGTCTTGTGCCAATACCATCAGCCCTGAATCCTTGCATCTTATTTCCCTAAGATCCAGCGTAATGTTAACTGCCTATCTCCTTTTCAGTCTTCCAAGTAATTTCCTGCCAGAATTCTTTAAACCTTCATCTCCCATATTCTGATATCCAGCCATCTTAGCCTCTTAGATTTCACTACATAACAACACCAAGTGATGTGTACAAATCATGAAACTGTGTGTTATGTAATATCTTCAGTTGCTCATTTTTTTTGAGGTGGGGTGACTGAGTCCACTTTGTACATCAGCCATGAATTGGCTTATTGTACCAATCCCGGATGATAGATGATGAGCATGGAGCAGTTGGTGGAATGACAATTGGCAGGGGACACCGAAGTACTCAGAGAAAACCTGCCCCAGTGCCACTTTATCCACAATAAATCCCATATCACCTGACCTGGACTTGAACCCGGGCTCTTGTGGTGGGAAGCCGGCGACTAACCGCCTGAGCTATGGCATGGCCTAGTTACTTATGCAGTCTAGCAGCCTCCATAGTCTAGGGGTAACATTCCCACCTCGTGACTCAAGGTACGCGGGTTCAAACCCAGCGGAGGTCGTGGAATTTTTAAATGCGGAAAAATTCAGGGAACAAGTCCTCCGGGAGGGACTTTAAGCCGTGGGTCCCATGTCATAGCTTTACGGCACGTAAAAGAACCTCATGTCCCAAGGGGACCACTGAGCCAAATTCAGGAAATTTCCCGCCCAACAGTAGTCTCTAACGCCTCTGGTATATGGGGGAAGCATCGAGATACCGCTGAGCCAGTAGAGGCCGAACTTGCTGGCTGAGTCGGGACTGATGGTACGCACCAGTACCGATAGGGAATAGAGACTGGTAGAATATCATAGGGGGACACACAATGGACCAACAGTTGGTCTAAGTGCATGGGTAAACCCACCCTCTCCAATACAATACAATACTTATGCAGTCTTCTGAGATCAGATGCTTCTCTTAGAACCTTGTTTTTTGCCATTTGTACTTCATGTTTCTGTATCAAAGTAAGTGACCGTGTTTCACATCCTTACGAAAAGTTGGCAAATTTTGTTTTATATAAAATTATCTGTGTTCTGTGAACTAATTCATACGGACCAAATTCCCAGGGGCACCAACAGCCTTTTAGTGTTTTGTAGTTAACATTTGAATGCTGGAATAGTAACTAGAGGCAAAGAAGAAGTGTCTGTGTTCAGTTCATTAGCACACCATGCCAGCTTCTTAGATCATGCAGACTCAGTGCAGAATATAAATCCGTCTCACCAGTTAAGGTGTTAATGTGAAGTTTTCAGAGAGTCTACAAGTACCAGCTTGACTATTAGCAGCAGATCCAATCACCTTTTAGAAGACATTGTCAACATACCATGGCATGCTGCGCAGAATGAACTGTTCTCCCTAACTCCCTAACTTAAGCTGGCCCACTTATGTACAGTATCTCTGCTATAAATTAAGCAAAGCTCTTTATTTGATTAAATCCATAAGAGACTCAGTAAACTTACCAGTGCTAAGAAGTATTTATTTTACTAAATTTGAATCTATACTGAAATCTGGTATTATGTCTTGTGAGGGAGTAAATAACAGTAATTAAGTCTTAAGTTGCAAAATAAAAAGGTCTAAGGCTCATCAAAGGCGTGGAAAACAGGGTGTTCTCTAGAAGTCTGTTTGCTGAATTTAAGATTTTAACAGTAACTTCGCTATATACATACAGTAGAACTTGGTTATAACGTCATCAAAGGGACCTAAAAATAGTGTCGTTATAAACGAATGTCGTTGTAACCGAAATGGGCACTTCCACAGTAGCCTTATGTTAGTCACGTAAAAATCTACCAAAAACCGAGTTAAAATTTTGCATTTTTTAGTGAAATACGTCGTGAAGTACAGACTAACGTAACATTAACGTGGAATTGCCCAAATGTGTAATATCAAAGACATATTACAGCGCTTTTCACTGACAATACACACCGCACTAATACTGTATATTAAAGGTAGGCCTACTCACCAAATTACAGTAGATTACATCAATTGTTGTGCCTTACTGTACCTAGATACGAGTACAGTAATCAGTTATCTTCATCTGTTTCCTGTTACTTGCCCAATACACACTTTCTAAATTACGTTCAATGTCCATATCAGAGAAATTCAGGAATGAAAATGACGTTACATACGAGGTTGATGCATTTGTGCATGTCGTACTAAGCAAGGTATAAAAACAGTTGCTTTATGAGGAATTAGTTCGTACCATTGAATATTTGACGCAATAGACAAGGTGTCGCAGAAACCGATGTTGCTATAACCAAGTTTTACTGTATATGAGATTTTATGCTTTTTAAAAAAGAACAAGATCTACACAACTCATTATTCTGACATTCACAAGTATAACACTAAAGGAAAACAGGATTTGTATGTACAAACATGCAACACTGTTCCTTGCTAAATAAGTGTAATTAACGTGTGAATTAAAATACATGCTTGCACCATGAATTAAAGAGAATAGAAAATTTTGAAGTTTTAAAAATAAATTAAAAAGTTATTTATTACAAAACTGTTTTTATTCTCTGTAGGAGTGTTTTAGTAAAAATGATGGATGGTGGTTTGGTGGCTCCAGTTTGATCTGATGTGGTGTGGTTGTATATATATGGTATAAGTGTATGCATTGCTTTATATTGGATAGCTGGAAGATGTCATCCTCGGTTGCTAGCTTCAGCAGGGGGACAAAAATCCTAAGATGATTGTATTGTTCTTAGTCTTGTGTATCATTTTGTACATTTTTAAGAGTTGTTGACTTGTAGTATTTTAGATGGTTTAAACTGACTTGCCCAGTTGTACTTGTGTAACAGTATATGGGTGTAAATAAATTATGAATTAAGTAGAAATGAGAAAAATTATTCCATGGAGCCAAGTCCTTCTTGAGAAGCCAACAGTTGCTCAACCGCTCAAGGAATTCTCAGAATTGGATGCAACTGGAAAGTTCATTATGGTGTTGACATGAGCCCGTCACTGGTCTCTTTTCCAAAATTGTTCAAACATTGAACCATTATTATCGCATGTTAACAGATCCCCGGGAATCATATTAATTAGACATCACCTTATAGCTTGGAGTAACGCCAAGCTCTTGCTTTGTATTCGGAGGTACTATGTTTGAATCTCAGTCGGGACACTGGCTATCCTGACTGAAGTTTTTAGTATGCCCCTCAAAACAAATGCTGGAACTGTATCATGATTATGCTATGGCCACTTCCTCCCAAATCTCTTTGAATCCACCATCCGTCTATCATACCGTTTGGCACTATATAGCCTAGCTACTGGCCACAAAGCCATCTTGTTCTTTCGTTGTTCGTCCTATTTTGCCTTGAGTGATTTCTAGTCTGCTGGCTCGTTATGGGAAGGGATTTTTGGATTTTCCAAGCAGTTGAAGTCCGGCCACATAACTACCTCTTGTGTCTGTAGCAATGTCACATTTTTCTCGCCAAAAATCCACACTCATTGCTGTGTAGTAGAAAATATGTGCTACATATTAGAATCGTAAGATGGGCCCAAAACGAAAGAGCGTAAGAAATAACTTTCGGACTTTGCCGTCCGACAAATAATTGCCAGCAGTTTGTTGTGGCAAAGTCAATAGTTTGAAGTATTAACATGAAGAGGAATATGAAACATGGGAGAACTGCAACACCAAAATGAAACAAAAACTTGTAAAACAGTGGGTGCGGAAATGTTTCGATAAATGTCAGGCACCTAACGTTACAGTTAACGAACCATTAGTATGCAGTCACTGTTGGCACAGAAATTTGAGATCTTAACACTATTTCTTAGTAAGCTGGCCGCATTTGAGTGGAATCATAAGTGGCCAACATATATTTCGGTGTACTAATTAATTATGTCACGGTAGCCGAGCGGTCTAATGCATGCACTGTCTTCGCTAACTCGGAAGCCGGGATCATGGGTTCGAATCCCACTCAGGGCCTGGATGTTTGGTGTTTATGTGTGTGTATGTGCGTTTTACTGTGTATGTGTACAGGTAGAGGCCTTGCGACGAGCTGGTCACCCGCCCAAGGACCTCTACTGAATGTTTAAGATGTAGCAAATCGAAGTGAAACGGAGAGTTTCATGGAGGTAGGCCAAGGTCAAAATTGGGGCTGTAGCGCCAAAAAGAAAAAAAAAAATGATAATCTGAAAAACTGTTGCAACAAGGGATGTTATTTCGTTTAATCAGCAGAGCAGAGATGATTTAAAGAAAGGAATATTTTATTATCATTGTGTATTATTATTATTTTGTTATTGGCCTCTGTGCTGTTAGTTTGCACGTAAATAAACACGAATTGAATTGAATTATTATTGCGTGTTATTAAAACAGGATTTACACCTTTTATCCAGACGAGTGCCTTATGAATTTTCCTCACCACCATCGCATGGAAGAAACGCAATTGCATTACAGCGCATTGCATGGAAACAGTCTGAAAATTTGATATCTTACGGTTGGCATCGTTTGAAGCTAGAGACCATAAGACTAACGGTCTTTCCTAAACGTCGGATATGCCATAGTTCATCATAATCTCAAATGATGCTGTTAAAACTATAGGGCAGAGGCAAAAAAAAACTGGCCTGCAGTCCGCAAACGAACTATACCGACCGAGCGACCGCCGCTTATCGGCGAAATTAATGCCAACTTTTGCGGATAGAGCGTGTCACGTGGTCAGCCCAACGGATCCCCAGGGCGGTTAATTTCGGGTTTCTAGACCGGAGCCGCTATTTCCTTGAAATAGCTCCTCAGTTATCCTCACGAGGCTGAGTGTACCCCGTTCCAGACCCACTACTTCTCAAAAAGTCTGGTAGCACCGGGAATCGAACCCGGGACCTCTGGATATGTAGGCAAGAACGCTGACCACTAGACTACAGAGGCAGGCAGAGATATCATCATTAAATAAACGAAGAATCGTATT
>NW_019734970.1:686397-687469 GCF_002891405.2 Cryptotermes secundus | reverse complement strand
TCTTTTTTTTTTTTTTTTGTCTATAATGTATGTGTCTCTCTGATATCTAAATATCCGTATCTTTACCTTCTCTCTCTCTCTCTCTCTCTCTCTCTCTCTCTACACTTCCAGCAGCGTTGTTTAACGTCTGCAGCTTTAGCTCCGTTCCAGCAATTCGCCGCCGGCAAGCTTGGTAATGCCGAAGCTCGGAATACGTGGATGTTTACCTTCATGCACCCTTAAGCGTCATCGAATGCGGAGGCGTAGATGAGTGCAGTGTTACGTCCAGGTTAGAACTCATGAGGCTGTAACTCCACCTTATCCATTCGCGCCCAGAATTTATGCACCTAATGCTGACGTTTGGAAGACGCGGGGCCTTACTTCCACGCCCCAACTTCCCTGCGTGGTGTTTAGGGAGGGGGACAGCCGTGCCGTATTTTATCAGCTGTTCCGAGAACGAGAAATGCATCGATGGGCGTTTGTTATGTTGCTGTGGCTATTGTATATCGCTCCTTCTGGCGTCTAATATTAGAAGACGCCGGGCTGGCAACAGAACAATCCTGTTTCTTGTGAAATAATCTTGTCATCTTGCTCTGCCACCGTTACATAAATTGACGCAGGCCCAGAGGTAATTAACACTGGCCAAACAAGATGTACTGCTAGAGCCTTCTCTCTGAAACGTCGGTTAGGATGCTTCATTATTAGCATCACCATTATATACAGGTAGAGAAATCTGTATGCCGGTCACGGTAGCCGAGCGGTCAAAGGCATGTACTGTCTTCTCTCGCTCGGAAGCTGTGATCGTGGGTTCGAATCCCACACAATGCATAGATGTTCGGTATGTGTGTTGCACCCACAAAAATGTATTATATATGTCATCGGCGTTTATAAACTGTGATCCGTGGCTCTCTTTATTGCTCGATGGTCAGTGTCATATTTTTCACGTCCTGTTCAGAATTTGTTCTGGAGCCATAACGATGTTAAAAAAAAAGTAAAAAGTAAAGCTATCCCCGTACCAGGCCGCGAAGGCCCATAGGGTTGTGAGACGTTGAGGGTCCCACACTGTCTAGACCAAGGGTCTCCAAACTACGGC
>NW_019734970.1:629180-685579 GCF_002891405.2 Cryptotermes secundus | reverse complement strand
TCATATACCTAGAGTTATTAATTTCTCATTTTATCCGGCCCGTTGAAAGTGCTGAATTACCTAATGTGGCCCGTGGTTCGAAAAGTTTGAAGACCCATGGTCTAGAGTCTAGACAATCGGCTCAAAGATGACCGTAAGGTTGTCAGCCCTACGCGCCGGCCGCCCTTTACTCCCCAGGAAAATTATTTAATTAATTCCTGGTACTCATTTCTGTTAGAGGCTGACTAAACCCCAGGGCCTAGTGCGGCTGGAAGGATTAGATTTTGCGAATTGAATTCAGGTTTGGGTCCGGAAACGAGTCTTCTTTTCTGAGGCTTTCGTGGGTTTTTATATTCAGTTACAGACAGTGCTGCATGGCATACGCAACGTATGACATACCTTAGAGATGTTCTAGACAAAGAATATCGTATTTTTCTACATACTTACCCATTTAAATGGATTTGTTGAGGGTTAGAATAAGATGTTCTCGGTCTTATTATTACTGTGGCGCCGTGTAATGTGTTTGTACCTATCTACCATACTGTACGGCGTCACCGAAGAAGTTATATCAAGTGGTAACACTTCTGACTTTTTTTGAGGTTGCTGGTTCGATCCTGCCAGGACCGCCGCGTTGGGTACGTCAATTCCTTGAGGAAAATTCTGGGATAGAACCTCAAATTAGGCCACGACCGTTTCCTTCTTAATCATTACCAATTCATTACTCAATAATCCTATGATTCGACACTTTGTAATGTAATCTGTTGACAGTATCGTTACATAAACAATACGTGCAATAAAATAAATACACAATCATGTATGTTTACATGCTTCTTCCCTGAAGCTGTGAACCCGGTTCAGCAGAATAGGTATGACACTAGCAGCGTGTACTGAGAGAAATTGGGAGAAAGTAATTTTAATCTGTATCTCTTTCTGCTTTGTATGATGCTCGGTTTTTGAAACTTATTTGGAACAATGGAACGTTCACGCGAGATCTGAGGCTCTGTTACCGCGAGTGAGAAGATTTCTGTCTTCTGGAGTGACAATGTGTAGTGTGACATTGACCGATCTTTCGGAGGAAGGAACTGCCTCCATCTTCAGGGTATAAGAGCAGTAGGCCGGTCAATATATGCTATACTACACGGCGACGCATTCCAAAAGACATGAATCATAATAAAACAGTTTCATAGGGATACGCCATGAAGACTGCGCATAAAATACGTGTGCCAATTCGTTTTATGCGTAGTGCACCGACATCAAGTTACTAATAGAGCCTCTGCAAAGCAGTCGTCCCGCCCTCTCATGGAGACTGCGAGGTTACTGCAACCCGTAGTACACAGCCTTTCTTCACACATTCTTAGCAATATAGCGTAGACCAGACTTTATTGACTTGTTACGAGTTTACTGCAACCCGCAGTACAGAGCGTTCATGCATTGTGAGCAATACAGCATAGACCAGACTTTATTAGCTTGTTATGTTCAGAAACAAATAAAACAGTGGACTTTCCGGTGACCGATAACTTATTTGACACTGTGCAATAAAAATAGTGAACAGTCTACAAATGTGTTTTCGATTTGAGATTCTCAGCGGTGTCTGTAAAGAGTATTGTCTCCTTGAATGTGACGTCATGTAGTCCAGTAGGTCACCGGCATTCGGAGCAAGTCACTGCCTCCATCTTCAATATCGAAGTGTAAGCCAAGCTTGCTTCTTTTTATTTTCTTGGCTTAATCTTCGTCTCTAAAGATAGAGGCAGTGCGTTCCCCCGAAACATCGGCGAACTTTTACTGGGCTACACGACGTTACGTTCCAGAGCCCATACACTAGTTGGCGAGTTTTGTCATGTTCAGTTATTATGCAGTGGTCACCTTACTGGGTGTTGAACGCCAAAGAGACGTCATTGAGAATCTGCTATTAAAATTTACGTAGGCCTATGCATAAGGCATACCAAGTTATTTATGATGGTCACATTTGTGTACGAGCTCGTATAGCGACAGGCTACGGGCTGGACGGCCGAGGAGTCGGGGTTCGATTCCCGGTAGGGGCAAGGAATATTTCCTTTCTCCATAATTTCAAGACTAGCTTTGGGGCTGTCCTATACAACTGGTACCGGGTACTGTTTCTTCGAGGTAAAACGGTCAGGCCGTGAAGCTGACCACTCACCTCCATCTGTTTCCGAGATTAAGAATGATGGAGCTATACCTCCACTTCCCCATATGTCTTCACGGCGTGGTACGTAAGTAATTAAGCCCAGGGATAACTTTATTGCAAGGATCTGCTTCCTTACTTGTGAGAGATGCAGCGACCCTCCCCAAACTTCGTGTCCTGTACTGACCACAGTTATACTTGTTTTCGTCCTATTTGGCGACAGAGTCGAGTTTTTCACTTTGACTGACGAGTCAGCGCAAAAGGAGGACTGCTGATAGGCAGTAGGAGCTGTCTGTTCAGAAGCGTCGATAGACGAACTGCGGTGTTGCAAGTTGGCACCTGTTCCATGCTTAATGTTGTAACCTTGCTTTTTGACGGAGCAGTAAGACATGGATTTGCCTAACCAAGCTCGTGAGTACTTCAAGAGAGAAGGGTCGAAAACAAAGACCTTTCCAGTAGTTCAATATCGAGTTGCTGCAGTATATGATGTTGGAAAGCGAAGTGTCCGAAGAATATTGCAAGAAATTGGCGCGCTGACAAAAATAGGCGTCTGCATCGTTTTTATCGCCAAGGAAACGGCCGAACTTGATTATTTTGACAGATTTAATTAGAAGAAAGATTTTTATATAAGTTTTGTTTACCGTCCACTATACAATATAAAGATTTAAAATTAAATCCTTTTTTAAAATTCATCACTGCACTTCATGTTTCAGCCTACTCTGTCATTATCAGGTGCGTTGAAATTCGGGAGAACTACTGTGCTTTGTGCTACTGCGATCCGTGTTTTCATATTTACAACAAAAACAAAACAACTCCGAGGTTTTAGTCCGCAAGCCAACAATACCGACCGAACGACCGCCGCTTATCGGCGAAGTTAGTGCCAACTTTTGCGGATAGAGGGTGTCGCGTGGCCAGCACAACGAATCCCCACGGCCGTTAATCTCGGTTTTCTATACCGGAGCCTCTATTTCCTTGATATAGCTCCTGAGTTATCCTCACAAGGCTGAGTGGACCTCGTTCCAGACCCCCTACTTCTCAGAAAATCTGGTAGCGCCGGGATTCGAATCCGGGACCTCTGTATCTGTAGCCAGGAACAGACCACTAGACAACAGAGGCGGTCGTTTTCATTTTTACAGTGTTTTTAAATGAAGTCAATGCAGCTTCTCCTGTCCCACATGCATCGTCTTTTTTTTTATATGCCTGTTGCCTACGAGCTGATCACAGTGGCCGCGCGATCTAAGGCATGAACTGTCTTCGCCCGCTCGAGCACTGGTGTCGTGGGTTCGAATCCCACTCGAGGCATGGGTGTTTGTCTACGTTTATTCTGTGTCTATGTTGCCCTGTGCAGGTAGCGGTCGTACGACGAGCTGATCCCCCATCCAAGGAGCCCTACCAACTTTCTAAAGATTAAGAAACTGAATTGAAATGAAGCGTTTCACGGATGCAGTTTGATGCAGAGTGAGCAACAGGAATACGAGTGCATGAAGTAATGTTGCGTACCAAGTGTGCAGTGTGAATGCTATTTATGTTGTTCGTTGCCAAGTAGGCCGAAACATGCAGTTCAGTGACGAATTTTGTAAGGATTTAATTTTAAATCTTGATACTGTTACACGATGGGCGGTAAACAAAACTGGAAATAAATTCTAATAATACTAAGATACAACAGTAGAAGAAAGATCTTCGATAAATATGCTAAAAATGGAAGAATATATAACATTAAGAAAACTTACATCAGAATTTGAAGTTCATGGATCTGTTAGTTCATTGTGGAGGATATTAAAACCAGCAAGGTTTAGATTTACGACATCATCTGGTAGAGAGTTTTTATATAGCAGTGTGTGTCATTTTGCCAGATTCGCTTTCTGCGAAAATACACAGCGTGAGACATCTACAAGCAGGAGCAACGAAGCCCGTGACTGTTTATTTGGATGAAACATGAACCAGAATCGTTCTCCAAGGAGAGCATTGTAAACTTGTAACAGGGGTTCTAGGGAAAGGTGGAAGAATAGCATAGGATTGTCTGAAAGTGGTTGTCTTGAAGAATGCGATTTAGTTTTGTCCCCCTAAATTATAAGAACTGGTATCCTTAGTTCATAAACAAATTAAAAAACTCCGTGACCTTTAGTCCGCAAGCTAACTATACCAACCTAGCGACCGCCGCTTGTCGGCGAAGTTAGTGCCAACTTTTGCGGGGACAGGGTGTCGCGTGGTCAGCGCAACGGATCCCCACGGCCGTTAATCTCGGTTTTCTAGACCGGAGCAACTATTTCCTTCACATAGCTCCTCAGTTATCCTCACGAGGTTGAGTGGAGCCCGCCAGGGATCGAACCCGGTACCTATGGATCTGAAGCCAGGAACACTCTGACCACTAGACCACAGAGGCGGTCCATAAACAAATTAAACGAAGTGAATATTGAGAGCGGTGCTGCGGATGGATAAGGCCGGTTACATTTACATACTTTTGGACAAACCCCTGCCTTTGAAGACTAAGAAAGCCGATATGTCCTGAACCAAACTCGAGCAGACGTACCGGGCTTTGTGAAATTGAAAAAATCCAAAAAACTGTTCGGTTGAACTCCTTGGTGTAGCTCACACTCTGTCATATTGTTGTGGGACTGTCCCCATGCCACCGCCAGTATAACCCCATAGAATTTATTTGGGCTAAAGTAACGTGGCTGATGAAGACACTCTAATCAAGCTTTCGGATGTTGAAATTTTAACGAACTCTGCCCATTGAAAACATACAAAAGCCATTCGACAATCGTGTGTTAAGCACAAAGAAAACTTTGAAGGCCCAGATTTCAGGAGCGAATCTTATGATTCTTCTTAGTCTTCTTCCTCTCATGCTCCTCCTCTTCTACCTCCTCCCTCCCCCTCGTTTACTGGCGCAACAACCGTTTGTGTTCCTTGACTTCCCCCATGGTTTCCTGCCTAAATTTTTCCGGGGTGCCGTCGTTAGACCCACGCCTAACTTCCAGCCTGAAGGACCAGGGACTACACTTCTGGCCCCTACCCTTTGACCTGTCTGGCACATGTGGCTCTATCAGGAGCTTATGCTTCCGCCAACAGATCTGTCCGGGTCATTCGGGCGCGCAAAGCTCCACTCCCCGGTGACAGTAGTCATCGAGGTCAGAAGCGAAAGTCTACATGAAATCGTTAAGGACCCGGTAATAGTCAATGTGCCGATCGCAGTGGCCGCGCAGTCTAAGGCATGAACTGTCTTAGCCCACACGAACACTGGGATTGTGGGTTCGAATTCCACTCAAGGCATGGATGTCTGCGTTTACTCTATGTGTGTTGTCCTGTATAGGTAGTGGCCTTGCGTCAGGCTGATCCCCCGTCCAAGGAGTCCCACCGTCTTAGAATTAAGAAAATGAAATTAAACAAAGTATTTTACGGATGCCCTGTACTCCAAAGTGGGACAACATGAAAAAGAGAGGTAATAATCAGTGTAGATGACAGCCCATTTGTAGACACACCAAGCAGTTTGAGATATAACGCCGTGGAGTTCGTTGAAAGCCAACATGACAGAGATATACTTACTAACAGCTTCGTGCTGGTTTCTTGCTTGACGTATTATTCGACCCTGAAGAAGGATGCGACATGATCCTCCGAAACGTCGGATGACTCAGCAGGTTAGACGTTATACACCAGAATATAAAGCTTTTCGTAACCACCGCTATGAGAATCTTAATCCCACGTGACATACACACACCTGTGACAAAAAGTAATTTTCAAACAGTAACCTTGTCGAAGAGTTACACGCAGATTAAGGAACAGATTAGTGTAAGTAACTTTATTTTTATGCTGTTGTGAGTCGCCGTCCATAGCTGCAACCATAAGAGAACAACATGATGCGTATCCAATTACCGCGTTTATTATAATTGTTGGCGATTCATTATCCAGTCTTTGTGTACAGAAACATTTAACAAGCAATTGGCATTCATTGAGAACCAACGTTGCGGAGTCCTACAGTTGGCACCTTTATATGGCCTATGTTTCCTTACTTTCACCCCCTCCTTTACTTCTTTCCAGTCTACAGTACGTGTAATAGGTACGAGCCTCCGTAAAGAACTTGGAAATTACTCAAGACGTGGCGAACCCACACCCACATCGTCCATGTTCGTAGAACTGGCCCCCGAAGCTGAAGGAGGAAGTCGGAACATCTTGGAAGAGTCTCCTGATATTATTTTCCAAAATGTCGACTTACGGGGTTAATGTCCTTACTAATTGGCAGCCTAGTGAAGAGTGGCATCACATGAAAACTGACCATGGTGTCCTGGGGTCCGGCCCAGGAAGAGCCCAGCTTGCGGATTAAATGAGACCTGTGGTAGGGAGAGGCCCCACTGGTGCTTATATTGGGATTCAAGTTCCCTCCTTACTGCTTGCTTGGCTTACTCTTCGACCATGAAGATAGAGGCAGCACATTTCTCCGAAATTTCAGTATACCAGACTACACGGCGTCATATCCAAGAATATAGTACTCTTCATAGTCAGCTCCATGAGAGTCCAAACTCTGACGCTGATTTGAAACATATTCTGTGTGCTGTATATTAATTAAACACAAAGGAAAGGATATGTTGAAGTGTGATGTCTTTCCTTTTCATAATCTGTCAGAAATAAATTTTTATCCAAATGAAATTCAATAGTACCATGTGCTAGGATGCACACTGGCCCAGAAGTTTACACGAATATACGTTATATTTTATTTATATATGTATTTCATTTGAATTCGTTTGTGAGAGTATAATATTAAAATATTTTTTGATATTTTCGCTGCGGTGAGTATAAAGTCACTGTCTTTAGTAATGTGATACTGTGTGGTCAAGTAGACATTGTCACATGGTGATTATAGACGGGGTGTACATTGGTAATCGGATTTATTGGACAGCTACGCTCGTAACTACAAATAACTATGGCATTCTCACTGAGTTACGCGTCACTGTAGTCTCTAGCCGTTGCTTGGTAGTGGCTTCCAACGGCGGACGTTCCCCTTCCTCTGGGTTCCAGAAATGTCCCCGGCAGCAGCTGCTAGCTTCTCACTTCTCACAACAGCAACTCTCAGCTCACAATCATCTTGACTGTCTCACTTCAACCTCCTCCTGTTCTAACTGCCGTCTCAGGACTGCCCCATATTCGGAGTTACTTTACGGCTGGCGGTTTACCGCCAATCAGTTCGTCTTGGAGTCCAGCCCTTTGAGACTCACGCCCAGAAATTTTTAACTGAACCCTTGCAGTAATATTCCTTATCTAACACCCTCTCTGACGAGAAGATGGGTTTGACTCTTATGAATATGCTTGGCCTTTGGTCAAGTGTACGTTGAACATCTTTTTATTACATGAAGTCGTTGTAGATGGAATAATATTCAGTTTCTTCTTAAAGGAATAATGTATGAAATTTTGATTGGATTCATCTGGCGTACGATAGGGTTAAATTTCAGATTCTTGTAAACGCAGCATTGAGGTCCCATAAAAGACATATCGACCAGCTGAGCGACTGTTAATTTCTGAAAAAGAACTTTGCTGCATAAAAATAAGGGCGAATGTTTAGTGAAATATGCTTAAACAGAATTGAAAGATGTTATAACAGAATATCAGGCTGTCATTTCGGTAACACATAGGCTGACTGTATGAACATGTTGAGTTAATTCATAAAAGGTAAATCTATCCCTGTAACAGACAGCTGAGGCCCGTAGGGTTATGAGACGTCGAGGCTCCCACACTTTATAGACAGTCGGCTCACAGATGTCGGTGAGGTTGTCAGCCTTACGCACCAGCTCTCCGCCCTTTAAACCCAGAAAGATTCCTGGTACCCATTTCTTTTACAGGCTGAGTCGACCCCAGGATCATAGTGCAGCTGGAAATATTAGGCCAATTGAAAAATTCAATGACCTCATCGGGAATCGAACCCACGACCTTCCGGCTTGTTGCATGTTGCTACCGCGAGACCCATTGAGCTAATTCTTTTTCAGAATATTTTAATTCAAAATGTCACAAAATTTAATTTTGTCCGTGATGCTAATTATAAATGTGGTTTGAGTAAAATCATGAGCCGACGTAGCTGTTAGAACAGTGACTATGTTACGGGCTGGATGACCAGAGATCGGGGTTCGATTTCCGGCTAGAGCGAGACTTTTTCCCTTCTCCTCTGCGTCTATGTTTGCACGGCCCACCGAGTCTCTTATCCAGTGGGTACCGGTGTTAAAACGGTCGAAGCGTGAAGCTGATTACTCACCAGTGTCTGGTGTCATGAAGAATGCTCCATTGCCCTATACGTCTTTATGGATTTGTGCTTAATTAAGTATAGGGACTTCACCTTAAAGAAAATTATTGTTGTATGCTTGAACAATTTATATTCGAATGATTATGGGGAAATTTCACCATTATCGTTTAGTAAATAGCCATTAGATCCTATTCTAACGCAAATAACGTCTTAAATACCCGTTTATCTATATTCCATTTTAATATTATACTTCAGTAAGAATTGTGAATTCATAATTTAATAAAACTGTACAGTGAGCACAGCTAAATATAGACAGTCGAGCCGAAATGACGTGGGTTATGGCACATGACAAGTGAAAGACTGCCAACAAAGAACATATGCTTAGTGTTATGTGTGCATCAGGGCACGCGAAGCAGAAGGAAAGAACAGTAATATCATTGCTCCTCTTGCCGACACTGTATCCCCATCAGGGCACGCGAAGCAGAAGGAAAGAACAGTAATATCATTGCTCCTGTTGCCGACACTGTATCCCCATCAGGGCACGCGAAGCAGAAGGAGAGAACAGTAATATCATTGCTCCTGTTGCCGACACTGTATCCCCATCAGGGCACGCGAAGCAGAAGGAGAGAACAGTAATATCATTGCTCCTGTTGCCGATACTGTATCCCCATCAGGGCACGCGAAGCAGAAGGAGAGAACAGTAATATCATTGCTCCTGTTGCCGACACTGTATCCCCATCAGGGCACGCGAAGCGGAAGGAGAGAACAGTAATATCATTGCTCCTGTTGCCGATAATGTATCCCCATCAGGGCACGCGAAGCAGAAGGAGAGAACAGTAATATCATTGTTCCTGTTGCCGACACTGTGTCCCCATCATATAACATAATTGGTGATTTTTACGCTGTTTGTCGACGCATCTAAGAATGCGATGATTATGACTGTAAAGGTACGGAAGCAGCTGCCTGTAGACTATTTAAACGTGTTATTTTGCGTGGAGAGACGAAAAGACGCGAGTATTGATAAGGAGTATGTCGACCGATAATCGAACCGAGTGTACCTACAGAATGCAAGTCTGCAGCATGACTTGAGGCTGTGAATGAAATTCGGAGTTTGCATATTGATAAAATTAGCCCGGCAGTGCAACATATTTGCCTCATTGTAACCTTGGGCTGAAAAAGAAGACAGCTGCGTTATCGATGTTATCGGGTCTGATTAATTTCTGCTGGTCTCGCCAGCATAGCCCATATTTTACTCTCTCAAGACTGGGAGTAGTGCAAAGCTCCTATGTTATCTCGGCCCTGCCCGAGTTATTACACGTGTGGATGCATTTACTGTAATGAAGTCAGCGGAAATATTGACAGAATGAGGCAATAAAGTATACGAAGAATACCGACTTTTGGGATGTGACGTCGTGTAGATCTCGTGTAAACCGACGTTTCGGAAGGACGTATCGCCTGCAGCTGCAGCAACCTGTTCACGCTGGTTCCTCGCTCGAAAATTTTTCTGCCCTGAAGATGGAGGTGATACATTCCTCCGAAACGTCGGTTTACACAAGATATACACGGCTCCACATCCAAGAAGACGGCATTCTTCATAGTTGTCGCCGTGACAACCTCAAATCTTATATAATAAAGTATATGCTTGTTAGTACTCATATTGTAACTACAGAACTGATTGACCAAAGCTTAACGTTCCTAAGATCAGAAGGTTTATGGTGACGGCGTCCTCCCTTAGTAGCGCTTAAATCATGTCACAAATTTCTGGTGAAACCCAGTTTGAACGCCATACCATTTTAATGTCCAGATTTTTATTACAAAAAACTCCGTGGCCTGTAGTCCGCAAGCGAACTATACCGACAGAGCGTCCGCCGCATGTCGGCGAAGTTAGTGCCAACATTAGCAGATAGCGGGTGTCGCGTAGTCAGCGCAACGGATTCCCACGGCCGTTAATCTCAGTTTTCTAGACCGGAGCCGCTACTTTTCCGTTCAAGTAGCTCCTCAGCTATCCTCACGAGGCTGAATGGACCCCATTCCAGACACACTACTTCTCAGAAAATCTGGTAGCGCCAGGAATCGAACCCGGGACCTCTGGATCTGTAGCCAGGAACTCTGAACACTATACCACATACTTATTAAATCATTTCTGCAATAGTACCAGCGTGGATGACGTGTGAACCTATGAAATGAATCAACGCCAAGTGCCCTAGAGTGTGGAGCCCTGGAATTTTGTGCAATAAAATCTTTGAAAACATATATAAGTGCAATTTTCTAGAACGTAAAATATTATGGTCGCCGCAAGATGAGATCCATGTTGACAACTAACGATCTATTACATCTTGGTACATGAAATTCGGCATTAACGTAGGTCGTAATCACACACAAAGATTTTGTATAACAACTTTTTGTGTCCTAAAATTTTTAGATTTGGCGAGAGAACAAGTTTTTAAAGGTTTTCGACAGCTTTGATATATATATAATTTATTGTTTATTTATAATTCATGTTAGCTTCTTTATATAAAGTGAATAATTTTACTCTTTAAAGCACTGTACACCAGCTTTGTAGCCGGGATAGTTCAGTCGATTTAGCGACGAGTTGGGCCGCCGGGGTTCGATTTTTGGCAGGGGCAAGAGAGTTTTCTCTACTCCACAGCGTCCAGACCGGCTCTGGAGGCCACCCAGCCTCATATCCAGTGGATGCCATGGTCTCCTTCCGCGGGGCGTGAAGCTGACCACTCAAGCGCAATCTAGCACCGGGGTGAAGAATGGTGGAGCTGTGCCTCCACTCGCCGACACGTTTTTGTGGCTTGGTGCTTAATTAAGCACAGGGATAATTTTGTCTTTTTTTTACTTTACCACCAGTTTTAACACTAAAAAACTCTTTAGCATGCCCACATACTATATTTATGTGTTTCATATGATTCGCAGAATAAACAAGTATCTCTCTAAACAGCATTGACCGGTTGGTCTGTATAACGGACGTGGAGTGTTTTTCCTGTGAGAGAAGATGTGATTATTTAAATTTTATAATAGAGGCTTCAAAGGGTTAAAATAAAGTTGTCATCGTCAGATGTTGTTAAAAAAACATCTTGAAAAGAAAACAGGCTTAAAATAACAGGCAGCACAGCTGGTTGCCAGGGACAAGCCCCTTCTTGCTTACGCCCATGAATTGTTCGCTTGGAAGCATTGTCTGATTTCGGACACTCAGCCCGACCCTTGTTCATGCTTGATTCCATTTCTGTCCCCACCCGAGCTGTTACGTGGGTGTAGAATTATGGACAGAAATGCTTCTGCTGTGCCCCAGCTTAGCACGCGATAGTGGAAAATACCCCCCCCCTCACACAGCACTCGGGCATATGACGCTATTGTCCGTCTTGAATTGTAGATAGATTACAGATCTTAATGGCGCCATCCTGCTGAGTCGCATTTTCCGTGTCTGCCTTCCTGCATTGGGCTATAATGTAATTACGTTCCATATAATGTCTGTCCGATTTATCTACGGTCTAAGCGCTATGGGGCCCACGGATTTCCCGCAGAGCAGCCTCGCTACATTTAGGCTATATGTACCGTTCATTTAACACAAGTCTAATGATAAGTTGGGAGCCGGGATAGCTCAGTCGGTATAGCGACTGGCTACGGGCTGGACGACGAGGAGTCGGGGTTCGAGTCCCCGTAAGGTCAAGAATTTTCTCTTTTTCATATCGTCCAGACCGGTTGTGGGGCCCGCCCAGCCTCCTTTCCAATGGGCACCGGGGGCTCTTCCCCTGGGGTAAAGCGGCCGGGGCATGAAGCTGACCACACCTCCAGCTAGTGCCCAGGTCAAGAAAACAACTTTACCTTACCTTATGGGTCGTATAATGTTAATTACTGACATGATTATAAACGCTGAATTGAAGAAGATGGTTATTAGCTCTTCTGAGCTAATATAACATAATTTTTCCTTAAAGATCTGAGGAAAATCATGAAAGCCCTCAGGCTGTTCTGTTACAGCTTTTTGCTTACCGCAATTTTAAGGGATGAAACATTATTTATTTTGTTTGTGTATTTATGTTGTGATTTGATTTATGATTCCCATTGCTGAGATATTACGAGCATCAGGGGTTATATTTAACCTGCGGAGACGCCATGTGTTTCCTGTGAGGTACGAATTAAATCTTTTTATTATGACGGAATATGATCATTTCCTAAGCAACGGCTAAGTAAACACTGCCTAAAAACTGGAATAATAGTAGAAGAGGAAGTCACTTTGCTAGGCAACGGTAAGCTGGCACCTGTTACCGCGGCAACAAATATTAACAAAGGCATTTCCGTGACAAAACGAAGAACAGAGGAAGTGTTCGACATGGTGACTTATTTCGGCCGCCTGGCAGTTATAAAAGGGAATTCATTTCAAAGAGTGTCCCGTGTGGAGGCGGGATCGAATACCCCACAACATAGCCCTGCGAGTCGTAGGAGGCGACGAAAAGGAAGTTCAAAATTTGAGACCGTAAAATATAGTTGTGAGTCCCACGGGGCTCCAGCCCGAGAATAACTGCTCTGGCGAGGTCCAGCAGCAATTGTAAAAGACAGACCCGTCCTCTCGTCAGAGCGCCCCACATAAGAACTCCACAACAGTCTTACAGTAATAAAAATCTGGTCGTAAGCCCCAGATGTTTGCTTATTCCAAGATAGACTGGCCGACTGCCCGTCGGGCGTAACATGTGACTCAGACTCAATTGAGGGAGTGAGAGATTAGTCAGAGATCCTTCATGGAGCATTCTTCAGACGTCGTTCAGAAGGAGTTCAGTGTGTGAGCTGTTATAGTTGACCGTAACTGTAAAGAAGTGCCAATAAATCCAATCATCTAATCCAGAACACATTCGTTACGCAACTTACAATAACTTGCGCAGAATTTCAGTTCTGTATCTCGAAACTGAGATCTCGATCAAAGTTAAGGTCTTCTGGGACATGGAACCGCGTAGTTTTGTAAGTAGGTACCAATGTTTCGAAGGAATCTGCTGCTTCCATCTTCAGTGTTCGAAATTGAAAGTGGAGGCAGCAAGTTCTTCCTAATCGTTGACTGAAAATGGAGGCTGTAGTTCTATCTGAAACTTTGTTATCTATTTATATGGCGTAACATTTCACAGTACCATAATCTTAATGTTCAGCGCCACGAGAACATCAGGTGTCATGTGCAATCTGGACGAGTCTTGTTTCTTCACGCACGCATCAAACTGCAGCAGAAGTACGGAAGAGGCGCAACGCCATGCTCTATAGGCAACTTATCCGGCACGCTTGCGAGGCCGGTCAGTCCAACACCCGGTGATGCTTTACGCTTTCGACTACGCGCAAGACAGTTCTGCGAGAACGGCGCCTGTACAGAGAGCTGCTTCACGTGTCATCCGTACATTCCCAGGCGAGCAGGAATTACAAATTTGCAATTTACTGAACTATTTTTTTTTCATAATGTCTAGCTCCACTGAGATGAACCCTTCTTGAGAAGCCGCCATTTGTGCAGCTGCTCAAGATATCCCCAACATTTTATGGAACCCGAAGATTTATTACCGTGTTCACAGGAGAACTCCACTGGTCCGTATCCTGAGCCAGATCAGTACATATCACCCCACCCCCTCTAAGATTCGTTTTAGTATTATCCACCCATCTATATCTTTATCCCTTTAGCCTATGTTTTTCTCTTAATGTCAGAGACCAAGTTTCACACCCATACAGAACCACAGGCAAAAGTATAGTGTCTATGGGTATAAATTCCAGTTACGCAGTTTTCGGAATAAGTATGGACTAGAAATACACAGCAGCCTAGCAGTTAGCAGTGAATTACTGGGTTCTTGATGGTTGGCCGTGAGAAGCCTCGCCCCAAACATGTTTTACGCCGTTTATTTCTTGCAGTAGAGAAAAAAAACAGCATAGAAATGAAATGCGTTGTATAGAAGTGGTTTGTTCTTCGAAAATAACAGCACAGAGTTTAAGAGCACTAATTGCATAGTTTCATTCCCACCTCAGTAATATGTACTACCGCATAGTTTATGTATATAATCATGAAAAAAGTATGAATCTGGGGGGGGGGTAATGGGTATGTTCTACGGTACGTGTAGAATACAGTTCCGACTTTCAATAGAGGAAACCTACGAGACTTTTCAGGCGATAGACATGTAGCCGGTAGCCGGGATTTGAAACTGATACCTCCGAAATACAAGTGTAGAGCGTTACTGCTGCACCGGCCTGCCGTAGAAATGGGGGAACGCCTAAGTACATGGTTAAGTACTTGTTGACATGCTTGGGCCATTAGTAGAGATCACTTCAGCATATCCACAGTTGAGTGGTGCATACATCTTCCTGTGTATCTGAGACAAATATGACATGCTCAGGTGCAAAACCGTATTTAAGCAAAGCATTGTGGATGGACAGAGCTCGAAACCTTTGTCAGATCTTACTAAATCGGAAATTCTTTCGGCCCAGTGATTGAGGTTAGCTCTTTCGAACGGATCTAACAGAATAGATGTCTCCCACCCCCTCGCCTGAAGAAGGAAACAAGATACAGCATCCGAAACGTTGTGTTCTTCATTGTTGTTTAGAGTACCTGACGATGGACAAAGTGCAAGAACCCAGTAATCCTGAAACTGCTTTCGCCATTTTATGACAATATTGTGACATGTCAACGCACTGCCAGGCAACGGCTCATTAAACACAACCTCCTAGGCGCAGTGACGTCGCACTCCAGCAGTACTTAGCTATCAAGCGATTAGTGTTTTCTGTGTGGTCTGCGCTACGCAATAGTAGAACTGTGTTTTCTGCTTTGTCCGTGTCGCCGCTATGTAACACTAGACTTTGACTTTGAGCTAAGAAAAATCACGGAGTTCCCCCCCCCCCTTGAGTTCCGAGGTTCTATCGTGTTTGAACAAGGAATGCCAAGAAGTCTTCACAGTAATGTGAGTAACATCTTACAATGTGGGAGGACGTAACGTGAATGAAAATGACTCATGATCTACAAAGTGGATAATTTTCAGTCAGTGTGACATATAAGTTTACAACACTTCAGTCTCTTTCACCTTACATGTTTCGATTCAAAAGAATCATCCTCAGAGGCGCACCGCTACGATCAGGAAACACTGTCACATAAGATGTTTTAACAATATGCACTTAAGCTATGAATAATGCTCACTATATCACAGTTAGTTTTAATGTTTGCCTTAAGCATTCACGACGACGCTTCTTGAAGTGTAGATTTACGTATGGTGCTGTTTCTTTTAAGCGTATTTGCTGGGTGTTCTGATTGGATTTCCCTCTGCACGCGATGTGATGTTCACTTTTCCATATAGTAGCTTCCCTATGTATTTAAAATTGTATTAAAATTTCTTTTGTATGTAAAAAATTAGTTACTATGTTAAAATATCCTGAGCCAACATTGGGTCATGTTGTTTTTCTCCTGATGGTGGAAGATGTCGTTCATTTCTCTTGGTTTTATGTTCTTATTGTTAGTCGTGTAGCTTGTGCTGTTTTGAAGAGTGCTGTGTAAATCATGAGCATCGTGAATGCTTAAGGCAAACATTAAAACTAACTCTGATAATAACAAAAATTTATATAGTGAGCATTATTCATAGCTTAAGTGCATATTGTTAAAACATCTTATGTGACAGTGTTTACTGATCGTAGCGGTGCGCCTCTGAGGATGATTCTTTTGGATCGAAACATGTAAGGTGAATAAAGAGTGAAATGTTGTAAATTTGTATGTCACAATGGACTGAAAATTCATTCATTCATCAGTAATCTGTCAGACGACAGGTCCACAGTCTCTTCCAAAACAGTTCCTCCACTTAATGCGATCTTCTGTTTTTGGAAAGAGACTATCCAGGAAAAGTGATAATGTGGTAGTTTTTCCATTTGCTTTCCACATCGCAGTACAGCAGCCGTTCAAACCACTCTGGTCACGCCTGTTGCTATACGAACTTGAACCATCTCGAGCATCATCCACGATAAGGTGGAGACACCAACGAGGGGGGACTGAAAATTATCCACTTTGTAATTGATAGTGTGACGGACCAGAATGAGACAAATCAAACTCATGATCTGGTCCAGTCGTGGACTTCAGTGTTATCGGTGTTTAACGTGCTGGGTTGTATTACCCGAGAGTGAGCCCCGAATTAATTCATTGACGGTAATAGTACAAAAAATACCGTATTTATGCATGTATAGGCCGCAGCACAATTTTCAGACAGAAATTATAGAAAAAATAATTTTCTTGGAATATTATTTCAGGAGTAGAACACCCTGTATTACTAATTATGAATATATATATTTTTTTAAATGAAGTGTGATTTCGAATATAAGCCGCACCCCAGTTTTCCTCTTTAATTTTTGGCAAAAAATGTGCGGCCTATACATGCGTAAATACGGTATATGTTTATTGCTTTTTATGTCATGATATGAGATTCGTGAAGGAAAAATTGTTAGTCTGACTCGTGTTACCGATATTTAAATTTATTTCTCTCACAGCAGGCGTCTGTGTTATGTTTCGAAATGGCTGGCTGTAACATCGCTTTCAACAGTATTTTATGATCGCTATGAAGTGGCTGTTTGTTTCCGTACGCTGCACAGA
Organism: Cryptotermes secundus; assembly: GCF_002891405.2. Lineage (NCBI taxonomy): Eukaryota > Metazoa > Arthropoda > Insecta > Blattodea > Kalotermitidae > Cryptotermes > Cryptotermes secundus. The sequence continues at coordinate 668,644 of NW_019734970.1, read as the reverse complement.
TGTACTTTATGGTCATGTGTAAATCAGGATACATTTTTATTTGTTATGAATATTCACGTTTCATGTCAAACGAACCAGGATTTAAAGAGAGTTTACTGTGTTCGTGGGTGTACACTTGTTTTTTCGCCGATACAACACAGTGCATTACCCACTATGAGTGAAACGGTTGCTTTTGAAGCCGTTATAGCACTTAGGTTGGTCTAGAGGTGATACTTCGGGCTTGTACTCGGTAGTTAACGGGGTTCGAACCTCTGCCGGGACACCGACTATCGCGACAGGGTTTTCATGGGTTTCCTTAGTCCCTTAGTACCTCGATTACATCGCAACCGATTCCTTCTAAATCCTTTCGAATTAATCACTCATCCCATAGGCCGACGCTATATACGGTAGTCTCGTTGCGGAAAACATCGTTAAGACACGAAAAAATCAGTTACCTATTCCCATACTGATTTTTGTGTAAAGAAACTAAAGTAGAAGTGTATCAGTATATTTCATTGAAAACGTGTAATTTATATTCTTGAAACGCTGGCTTTTATGGAGCGGTATATTTCTTTCACTGCTCTGAGACACCACATAAATACAGGCCAGAAATGCCATTGTTTCTAGACAAGATGCGATACGTGGGAAGAATTTACCAGGCGCACTTATTAGTCCATAATAATTAAGTATTTGTATTGTCGCGTGATTGTGGCTGTAGACAAGATTTGCATTGGTAACTGGATTTATTGAACACTTACACTCGTTACTACAAATAACTACAGCAGTCTGTGTTACACACTCTAAAGATCACAACACATAAAGGTCTTCTCAGTCTTCACTAGCCGTTGCTTGGTAGCTACTTCCAACCGTGAACGTTCCTCTTCCTCTGTGTCCCTGGACTGTTCCCGGCCTCAGCTACTAGCTTCTCAGTTCTCACAACAGCACCTTTCAAATTAATCGACCAACCACTCGGTCCGTCGGTTAAATTGCTGCTGGCCTTCGCCAGCACAGTCATTCCTGGCTTCGTGCTTCTCGACATCCACGACCAAGATTTTTATTCTTACCTAGACATGTACGTATTTCGAAATGGGGCCCCCTCTTCGACGAGAGAGGGGTCGGTGTTTCTATGTAGGCTCTACGTTTGTTGTAACCTAGTTTCAGCACGAGTATATCCATGCTGTCACGGCATCCAGGTCACTATGGACTCTGTGCACCCCTTGTCACTGCACTGCACTAAGTAACATTCATACAGAATATAGAGAGGTTTCCTGTCAATGCAGGCTTGTGCAGGAGGTTATGCCTCGACTTATGCAACTTCTCTCAAACTGCAGTTAGTCACGTGAATGGTCACAGGCCTGACCGCCGCAAAGTTTAAGCCCATGTACTTCCTATGCCTGGCTACTCCTTATCCACATACATTTGGATTTACATGGTTTAGGATTACTTGCGCCTGTGTCCTACATGGTCATACACGTAAGGAATTTGGAAGCTACGTCCAACACTTTTGAATAGAGAATAGGTCCTTACGTACGTGCGCGACTGTCCTTTCGATATGGTGTCTCCATATCATCATCCTGTCGAAAGTGACACCAAGGCACGTTATATTATTTATAGAGGGAATGTCTCGTCCGTTTAGTTGTAGCGTCATCAGGGACTCTTAGTCCTCTGGAGAAATAGATCGCCCGAGTTTTCACTTCATTTCCCTCGTTGTGACAGGGTCCAGAATGCTAAACATTATCTGTAGGTGAGCTGAGTCCAGGATGTCAGTGACGACGACCTCTGACAATCGTACGTTCTGATGTAGTACCATGTCGAGAACATCGCCTCTTCTATCAGATGTGTAATGCGTAGAACATTGTGGAGCTAAAATTTATAGACTTGAAAGGATTCTGACGATGGTGTATACTGTACTTCTTTTGGCTTATTTTGGACTTCACCCATCGTCTGGCATGTAAAAGACAAAAGACCACGACGTTTCGGAGACTGGATCTATCTCCGTCTTCAGGTGGATAGGGAAGGATAAACCTACTCCGAAACGTCGTGGTCTTTTGTCTTTTACATGCCAGACGATGGGTGAAGTCCAAAATAAGCCAAAAGAAGTACAGTATACACCATCGTCAGAATCCTTNTAGACCTCTGAAAATTATAGCATTCAGTGCTAACGGCATTGGGAGGCAGGCCTACGAGGTCACAAAACAGTTGCAACACTTAAAAATAGACGTGGCCCTGTTCTCAGAAACACACCTGAAATCTCATGAGTTCCTACATTCCAAACTGTGATATTTATCGGACTGACTGTGAAGACAGACACAAAGGCGAAACTGCCATTGCAGTTAAGAAAGGCATCCCTCACACATGCGTAGACTTACCCTTTCTCTTATCAGTAGAAGCAACAGGGGTCTATATACCAATTGGAAACACTGAAATATTCCTTGCAGCTCTTTATAAATCTCCGCAAAGACTGTAGAGTGACACAGACACCACAGAGCTATTACGTTTTACAAATAAGTCTATCCTGGCAGGTGACCTGAATGCAAAGCACCCTGTTTGGAATAGTAAAGTTTCAAACCTCTCAGGCTTGAAGCTCTTGGAATTACCTGTTAGTTCTAAATTATAAATTTTAGTACTTCTTTTGGCTTATTTTGGACTTCACCCATCGTCTGGCATGTAAAAGACAAAAGACCACGACGTTTCGGAGACTGGATCTATCTCCGTCTTCAGGTGGATAGGGAAGGATAAACCTACTCCGAAACGTCGTGGTCTTTTGTCTTTTACATGCCAGACGATGGGTGAAGTCCAAAATAAGCCAAAAGAAGTACTAAAATTTATAATTTAGAACTAACAGGTAATTCCAAGAGCTTCAAGCCTGAGAGGTTTGAAACTTTACTATTCCAAACAGGGTGCTTTGCATTCAGGTCACCTGCCAGGATAGACTTATTTGTAAAACGTAATAGCTCTGTGGTGTCTGTGTCACTCTACAGTCTTTGCGGAGATTTATAAAGAGCTGCAAGGAATATTTCAGTGTTTCCAATTGGTATATAGACCCCTGTTGCTTCTACTGATAAGAGAAAGGGTAAGTCTACGCATGTGTGAGGGATGCCTTTCTTAACTGCAATGGCAGTTTCGCCTTTGTGTCTGTCTTCACAGTCAGTCCGATAAATATCACAGTTTGGAATGTAGGAACTCATGAGATTTCAGGTGTGTTTCTGAGAACAGGGCCACGTCTATTTTTAAGTGTTGCAACTGTTTTGTGACCTCGTAGGCCTGCCTCCCAATGCCGTTAGCACTGAATGCTATAATTTTCAGAGGTCTATGAACTGTTTCTGGCTTTATTCTTCAGCAGTCTAAACACAGCTTGAGTTATGACAGCAACCTTTCTTTTTCTGTCTCAGTACCATAGAGCTCTATCATAATCTGCTGCACCTTAGTGAAAGCAACAAACATTTCGTCCATTGAATTACTATTTACGTTTTTAGCCTCTACTGACTGTCCTGAGGTTTGATTGGCTTGCTAAGGCGTGTGTTTTCCTGAAGACTGTTGCTGTTTTTGTTGTGAGCTGCGAAGAGCAGCAGCGAATGATCGCTCGGGTGTAGTACCCTTGCTGAGCCCTGTGTTGCCGTCCGCAGGTTCCTTCTGCTCTGTAATTCCTGTTTTACATGATTGCGGCCTCTGTAATTTGCTGGGTGCTGCGGTTCCCCCCGTCTTGGAGGGCGCAATTGCAGCAGGTTGGGACACTCCTGAGTTCTGTTTCTCTGGACACTCACGATGGCAATGTCCACTCCACACCACAGGCAGCAAGGAGGCAGTCCACCCGGATGTGGCCAGAATGCTGACAATTGTAGCATTGTGTAAGCCCCGTTTCCGATCTATAAGCTTCGACCTTTTTAACTATATTACAGAGTTTTCTCAATTTGAAGATTTCTGGAGCTTTTTGGATCCTTGCTAGAATAACAAGGAAGAGGGGGAGGGAGTTGTGTGTGTGACCCCTCCTTCTGCGGGGTACGTTTTCCGGTCGTCAGTTTTACACTGATGCTATCTCCTGGAGGGCCACGGTTATGTCCTCTGTAGAACACTGTTTAGAAAATGCCTGATAACAGCTTTAATGGGTTTAACCGCATTTTATGGAAAATGTAAAGAAGTGGAATTCGTCTCAGTGAGGAATGTTTATATGGCGTGGTTGTCCACTATACTCTTAGTTGTTATCCGGGGTCCGGTCGCAGTACTTTTTTGTTCTCTCTGGAGACTAAGTTGGTCTCCGATGTTAATACGACGGGAGATGTCCTACCTTTGCCCGGACTGTCACTTGTTCCAGTGTTTCAGTGGACTTTCCTTCCCTATCCGTCTCCCAATTTTCCATATATAAATGGCTGAGTGGCATAAGAAGTTATTCGTTGCCACTGGCCACGAGTTTTTGTGGGTTGGATGTCGCTTCTTCTGTTTCTTTGTGCAGCACTCATTTCCAGAATTTCTGCCTCTCTTTCGGCGTTTGTTTCATTCTGCTTTCGAGGCATCTTCCTGTCCCGATTCCTTGCCTCTCAGTTGAAGGCCTTCCTTCATTTCCTTGTATCCTCCATACGTATGAAATAAGCCGGTAATTAGCGCCTGTCCGTCCGGAAACTTAGAGTGTGTGCCTCTCTGCTTCTGCTCTGTACGCTGGTTGTTTGCACTTGGCGCCCGTTCCCTTCACTTTGGTCGAATTTTGAACAGGCTGCCCTATTTGAACTGTAGAAGCTCGCACTAGACCCATTCCTTTCCCATCCGGATTGTCCGGTATTAATTTGCATATTTCTCACGGAACGAGACTGTCACGGCTCGCCAGCGTCTCACATTGCGTTAGTATAGCCTTAGCCATCTCTGTCAAACACAACGCCCTTTAGGCTTCCACCTACTTGATGCCTTGTGTGCTACGAATTATATTTCTGTGTGGTGCTAACTATTCACACTAACTACAAACAAAAGAAGACAAAACAAACTCCATGGTTTTAGTCCGTAAGCGAACTATACCAACCGTGCTACCTCCACTTTTCGGCGCGAAGTTAGTGCGAACTTTATCGGATAGAGGGTGTCACCTGGTCAGCGCAACGAATCCCCCACGGCAGTTAGTTTCGGTTTTCTAGACCGGAGCCGCTGTTTCCTTGAAATAACTCCTCAATCATCCTCACGAAGCTGAATGGACCCCGTTCCTGACCCACTACTTCTCCGAAAATTTGGAAGCACCGGAAATCGAACCCGGACCTCTGGATCTGTAGTCAGGAACTCTGACCACTAGACCATACTACGACTGGTATAAAACTATCTCTTATTTACTAATCTACGCACTCAAGAAGTTACAGAAAAGTCAGCGTTACTTTACGACTAGCGATTTACCGCCAATTAGTTCGTCTTGGCGTCAAGCCCATGAAAATCACGCCCCGAGTTTTTTTTTTTTTTTTTTTTGCAGTTGCTTCTCGTCATATAACATCGGCACGGACCGCACAGAAAACACTGGTTGCAACATTTCCTCCGTTGCTGCGTCACGTCTACTCCACCGGTTATACTTTTCACCCTCCGACTTGCTGCTGTCACTCAACTCGTTTCTCCAGGATAGATAAGGGAGGCAGTACATTCCTCCGAAACGTCGGTCTGCCAGATCTACCAGACTACACAGCATCACATCTTCGTATTCACCACCATGAGAACTTCAAATCTCGCATGCTTAGTATCTAACCCAAACAAACCGAAATTAAGGATTAACATATGCAGAATGGAAAGATAAACGATTTAATTAAGCGCATGTCGGATATCATTTTTTCGTTTTGAAGAATGCCGTCTTCTGGGATGTGGCGCCGTTTAGACATAGTATAAACCGTCGTTTTGGAGGAACGTATCGCCTCCATCTTCAGGGTAGAAGAAAAAAGAAAAATCCGCGAGCAAGGAACCAGCGTGAGCAGGTGGCTCCAGCCATCTGCTCTACATCGACTCTGGGGCCCACCCAGCTTCCTGTTCCGAGGAGCGGTTCCTCTTCGGGTAACGGAGCAGGGGCGTGAAATTGACCAATCACCTCCATCAAGTGCCGAGGTCAACAATGGCGGAGCTATATGTTCACTCCCCGACCCTTCTTCGTGGCATGGTGCTTAATTAATTAAGCACAAGGGCGACTTTACCTTTACCTAGCAACAGAGGTCTACAGTTTGTGCAGCTGTGTCTCGCATTGGTACCCAGAAACACGGAGGTACACTTTAATAAAAGTAATAACAGTAGTTACATTCAGTTGCCGACTTGCGGCTGCTTCGGGATTCCCCGTGCCAACGCTGCATTTCCTCTCTATATGCTGTGCAGGTGCTGCTGGTGACGTCGTCGCGACGGCCGGACCACTGGATCGTGCCCGGGGGCGGCATCGAACCCGAGGAGGAACCCAGTGTTACGGCGATCCGGGAAGTCCTCGAGGAGGCCGGCGTGTGCGGGAAGCTGGGCCGCTGCCTCGGCGTTTTCGAGGTAACTTGTAAATTTTTGAATGAGACAGTGTCGTTACCACGACACGACGCGTCTTCAGGTAGCGGATGCAAGAGATGTGGGAAGTAGATGTGATTATGTTCAATAGGCAGTTGCGGACGGACGACATAAGGTAGCCTCTAGCTTATGCATGAGATGTGGGGTCAGTAGCCCCTCTTCGTAAAGAATTTGTGTGGTACGAAATGCCATAAAGAGCCACGGACTCGACAATTTTTGGGGCACAATCTTAGGGGCAAGAAATGGAGAAGAGATAAACCTGAATGGGATGGTAATGTTAAAATTAGCTCTTTAAGTCTGAGTGGTTACTCCATGTACTATCAATTTTATCATACATAAATTACACTTTGCCCACAGGGTGTGTGTTTGGTGTGGCCCTCACAGCGATTACTAGCCTAAATAGGTAACATAGCCTGTTGATGTATGCAAATGAGATATAATCCTGTTTCCTGTAAGGTACGAACTGGATTTCTATATATTACTTAGAAGAATTTCATTCTTTAAGGGGGACGAAAAGGGAACCCAGTACCTGGGGGATGTAAATACAGGGCCCTGACCCTGCAGGTTGCAAGAATCTGGAATCTGAGACAGTAGTATGTCATAATGAGTCCCACGGGACTTGGACTTGAGAATGACTGCGCTTGCGAGAGCCAGCAGTAATTGTAAACGACAGACCCATCCTCTCGTCAGAGAGGATGTGACATAAGGATTATGACAGCAAGTATTCAGTTTAAAAAAATCGGTCGTGAGTCTCAAGGGGCTTGTCGCCAAGACTGATTGGCGGTAAACAGCCAGCCGTAATGTAACTCTTGCTTTTAAGAATTAATCAAATCTTTGTCCATGTGGCATAGGATTCAGTCTTTCATGGACACTCTTATGAATTTCCAGCTTCCATTAAAGGCGGGATGTCGTGATCACTTGGACTATAGTATTTTTTTTTTCAAAGAAAAGCATTTCACCGTGGAGTCAATTCTTTTGTCAGACATTGTCCGTCGCAAAGAACTTTCGGATACATGTGATCGTGCGACTGTGTAGGAGATCTTGATTCGAATTTCGTTTACGGCCTATCACGCGATCTTGCTACGTATCGAGTGTACTTTCCGCAGGTGAGGTAATTTTGAGGAAGTAAATTCCATGAAAAATATAAAAATATTGTTTATGGACCTTGGAGTCATCATCTGGAAGAATTAGCCTTATTAGACTACATATTTTGGCTCCAAGATTCGTCTTAGGATTGGTTCTTCCGTCTTCTTTGTGGTCTGCCTTTGCTGTTGCCCTGCGGTGTGTTTTTTTTAACTTGCGCTAAAGCTCCCTTGGGCCCTGGCCTCTGATTTTTCAGTTCCATTATCATTTTATTGACGGTAGGACTCCTTGCACGAGTGATCAGCTCGTCGCAAGGCCTCTACCCAAACGCAGGACAACACAAACAGAATAAACACATACACATGCCAAACATCCGTGCCTTGTGTGGAATTCGAACCCACAATCCCGGCTTTCGAGCGAGCAAAGACAGTTCATGCTTTAGACCGCGCGGCTACCGTGACTGGCCTACGGCGTATACTGGTTAATTCTTTGTGTTATCAGTTCTATTTAGCTTGTGGAACAGTTCGTTTGATGTTGAACTGTTTTGTCCAGGATATTAGATGTGTTAGTTCTCAGGGTCGAATAGTGTGCCAAGCCGAGCTCGCTCGACGTTTCTCAGGACTCCAATTTATTGGTAGACATTAATACTAAACTATAACTATAACTAAACCGAGGCACGCGGTAGCGTAGTTGGCCGAGGCACTATGCAACAAGCCGGAAGATCGCGGTTTCGAGTCCCGATAAGGTGGATATTTTTCAATTTACGTAGTCCTTCCAGCCGCACTATGCCCCTGGGGTCGACTCAGCCTCCATGAGAAATGAGTACCAGAATATTCAAGGGGGTAAAGGGCGGCCGGCGCATAAGGCTGACAACCACACCGACATCTGTGAGCCGATTGTCTAGAGAAAATGTGGGAGCCTCGTCGTCTCAACCCTATGGGCCTCCACGGCCTGTTACAGGCATACCTTTACCTCTTACCTATAACTAAACCATGTTTGGTGTGATAGTGACGTAGCTCGTTATATCAATGGATATTTGTAAGAGTCTGTTACCAACATGCAATAAAAACTCCGTGGCCTGTAGTCCGCAAGCGAACTATATCAACCGAGCGACCGCCGCTTGTCGGCGAAGTTAATACCAACTTTAGCGGATAGAGGGTGTCACGTGGTCAGCGCAACGAATCCCCACGGCCTTTAATTTAGGTTTTCTAGACCGGGGCCGCTATTTCCTTGCAATAACTCCTCAGTTATCCTCACAAGGCTGAGTGGACCCCGTTGCAGACCTACTACTTCTCAGAAAATTTGGTAGTGCCGGGAATTGAACGCAGACCTCTGGACCTGTAGCCATGAACTCTGACCACTAGACCACAGAGGCGGTCCACCCAGCATGCAGTAGGAAACAAACTCGCTATATCGGAAATCTCGTTGAACACACATGACGTCCACCTACTCAAAGTGCAACGTACTCTAAATGTTCTGGACAGTCAGTAATGCCACTTAGAAGCAGTGGCTCGTGAGGTCCGTGAGCAGTGAAAGAATCATGTCCCTCTGCCTCTCCAATTAGTGCAGTCCAGTAAATTGCTGATGGTACTCGCCAGCATAATCGTTCTTGGTTTCGGGCCCCGACATGACGTATGGCCATATTTTTGTTCTTTCCAAGACTTCTGCGTGTCCTGAAATGAGACCTCCTCTTCGACGAGAGGAGGGGTCACTCCCCCTCTATTAGGGAGTTACCAGGCGCAAAATGAATTGAGAGTAGACGCCATTCCATAGAAACATGAGCGGAACTTTGCCGTTACTGGTTCCGGCAGGCAACCGCTGCGCAGTGCAGAGCATGCGCAATTGCCCCACAATCTGATGACATGTCCGAGTCGTGCTCAGTACATGAATGTTTTGTTGGCATATTTAGCTACACGCATTGCGATGGCATGATCCTCCACTTAAGAAGCCCACGTCTGAATAGGATTTAGAAAGGTATTTTATGGCTTATTTTACGACTCTGTTGATATCTCAGAAACTGTGTAGCTTCGAATTATAAGATGACTGGTGAAAAATGAAATGAAAATAATTTGGAAGAAATCGGTCATAGCCTAATCGGTTTCCTACCCGGCATTTGCCTGGAGGGACACAAAATCTGTCAGGGTAGTCGGTGTGAATGATGACTGAATTGATAACAAAATCTGGCATAAATGGACAGCCTCTGCGGTCTAGTGGTCAGAGTTGCTGGCTGCAGATCCGGAGATCCCAGGTTCGATTCCCGGCGCTACCAAATTTTCTGAGAAGTAGTGGGTCTGGAACTGTGTCCACTCAGCATCGTGAGGATAATTGAGGAGCTATTTCGAAGAAATATCGGCTCCGGTCTAGAAAAACGAAAGTAACGGCCGTGGGGATTCGTTGCGCTGACCACGTGACACCCTCTGTCGGCAAAAAGTGGGCACTAACTTCGCCGACAAGCGGCGGTAGCTCGGTCGGTATAGTTTGCTTGCTGACTGAAACCGCGGAGTTTGTTTGCTTTTAGTTTGTCATGGGGTGAGACTGAGTCCACTTGGTACTGCGGTCACTCTTTGGCCTCCTATACCAGCCACAGATGATAAATGATGGTTGTGGAGCAGTCGGTGGAATGAGAATTGGCAGGGGAAACCGAAGTACTCGGAGATAACCTGCCCCAGTGCCACTTTGTCCAGCACAAATCCCACATGACCGAGCCTGACTACATGACTACCCGCCTGAGCTATGCCACGGCCCATCGCTGTGGTGCAGTATTTCAAATGAAGTCGTCAGCTGCAATCTGTGTCATAATGTCTTCCGGTTTGGGAATTGAAGGTCGTGATGTTTTTGTTCTTTTCCTTTTTTCTTTGTACATTACGTTAAATGTTGGCCAGCTATTTGTGTATCAAAGTCGCTTTATATGCATATTAGTGCTTATTTGTGTTGGTGTGCTCGTTAGAATGTCAATGTGGTGGTAGCAGACGAGTTGCAACTTCTGGAAGCACGGAGGCATGACATGCGGTAGAAACTTAAAACCAAATTGAAGTTTGCATCATAGACGACAAGAACAACAACAGCGGTGTACAAGTTATATAGCTATATTTTATCAGGGTCATTTCCTGCAGTTCAAGGTCGATAAACATTTATTTATAAACAGACTGAAAACTTGTTTGGAAGTAGGCTTCCCAGCTGCTTTAAAACGTTTGAATTCTGTGTAGTTTATCCTTTTAGTTGCGTGAATCGTGGATTCTTGGGACCAGAATGCTTAATTCGAAGTCAAGCTAAACCGGTTAACTCAGGGAGAAAGTCTCGCTGTTCACATCATGAACGTACTTTATATTCCACTGCCGACTGACTTTAATAGAACATTCTTTTTGTCTTGCTAGTAGCTGCGCACAGACCACCTCTGTGGTCTAGTGGTCAGAGTTCCAGGCTATAGAACCAGAGATCCTGGTTCGATTCCCGGCGCTACCAGATTTTCTGAGAAGTAGTGGTTCTGGAACGGGGTCCACGCAGCTTCGTGAGGATAACTGAGGAGCTGTTTCAAAGAAATAGCGGCTCCGGTCTAGAAAACCGAAATTAACGGCCGTGGGGATTCGTTGTGCTGACCACGCGACACCCTCTATCCGCTAAAATTGGCACTAACTTCGCCGACAAGCGGCGGTCGCTCGGTCGGTATAGTTCGCTTGCGGACTAAAACCACGGAGTAGCTGCGCACGCCGATCACAGTGGCCCCGCGGTCTAAGCATGTACTGTTTTCGCCCGCTCGAACACTGGGATCGTGGGTTCAAATCCCACTCCAGGCGTGGATGTCTGTGTGCGTTTATTCTGTGTTTGTGTTGCCTTGTGTGTAGGTGGCGGCCTTGCGACGGGCTGATTCCCCGTCCAAGGAGTCCTATCGGCTGTGTCTAGGCTAAGAAACTGAAAAAGCGGCTAAGGTCCTAGAAAGGGCTGTAGAGCAGGAATAGAATACAGCAGTTGCGCAGTCGGTATAGCGACTGGCTGCGGGCTAGATGGCCGAGGGGTCGGAGTTTGAGTCTCGGTAAAGGGACAAGATTTGTCTCCTCTCCACGTCGTCCATACCGGATCTGGGGCCCACCCGGCCTCTTATCCAAATGGGTACCGGGGGATTTTTCCCCAGGAGTAAAGCAGGCAGGGTGTGAAGCTAACCGAGATCAAGAATACAAGTACGTGGAGCTGTACTGAACTTCTGAACCAGTTGACCGATATTCACGAAACTTGGTGTGGATGTTATTCCATTAGAGTACGGGCAGGGCATGTAGCACAAATGTGGGGGAAGAGGAATGCATATAGGATATTGGTGGGAAAACCAGAAGGAAAGAGACCACTACGATGACCAAGACGTATGTGGGTCGATAATATTAAAATGGATATTAGAGAGAGAGGATGCGATGGTATTGACTTGATTGCCCAGGCTCAGGATAGGGGCCAGTGGAGGGCTCTTCTAAACATGGAAATGAACCTTAGGATTCCATAAAATGCTGGGAAGTTCTTGCATAGCTGCACAACTGGCGGCTTCTCAAGAGTGTAACCAGTCACTCTCACTAAGAATTTCATTTCGACCCTTTAAAACTTGATTTTGTCCGATTCACTTTTCCTCTCGTTGTTTTCAATGCCCTGTTTGCACAGATGGAGTTAGGTATAGGCCCCATGGGGTTGTAGTGCCAAGGAAAAACCAAAAAAAAACCGTCTAGGTTGGGGGTTTGTTTGCAAACTGGCAACACCTCTTAAAAGAACTTGCTAATTGCTAATTACCGAACAGATAATATCAGTATGACGGCCAGTATATAGGAAATATCTTTGCAAGTCAGCAGTTACAGCCTCAAAGATTCGCTCGTCGCCATGTTTGTAACAAGTTTTCACAAAAGCACAATAGGATAACGATAAGCGTAATACCTTATAGAACCGTGGGGGCACGCGGTAGCGTAGTTGAAGTTCTATGCTACAAGCCGGAAGGTCGCGGTTTCGATTCCCGATGAGGCTATCGGATTTTTCAGTTTACCTAATCCTTTCTAACCGCAATGTGGTCCAACAGTCGACTCAAGCCTCAAACAGAAATGGGTACCAGGAATCTCCCTGGGGGTAAAGGGCGGCTGGCGCACGAGGCTGACAACCTTATCGCCGTATATGAGCCGACTGTCTAGAGAAAATCTGGAAGCCTCGACGTCTCACAGCCCTATGGGCCTCCACGGCCTGTTACCTTACAGAACCGTCAGACTATGGAATAGAGAAATGAACTGTGAGTTTCGCTCTGAACTGGTTGTTGTTTTAACATATCATTTATATTCGACCATGATGTGTATGTACTGGCCATCTTGTAGTGCACTCAGTCTCACATGTCACTTCACTACATGTTTCGGCATCACTGTGCCATCCTCAGGTGTGTTATTTACGTTAAGTTATTTGCACTGTTCGCCATCAGGTGTCGTTTATAAAATTATTTAAAATGTATATTCTTCATTTACTATAATAAAATTTATATATATTAAAATTTGTTACGATTTATCATCTTATACGTCTTAATTCAAACTCGCCTACTATATCGTTCTTCCACTGTGGGAGTCGTTCTTCCTATTTTGTGTATACTGTGTCTTGTGATGGGTCCTTTTTTGGTTTCGTGCGTTGTATGATTTATATTGTTAAAAGCCCGTGAATGGTTAGCTTCAACTGCTTGGACTGATCTTCTGGGACGCCAAATAAATCCAAAGCAGAAAGATCAATGTTTGTGGGAGATGTATCTCGTGCGTAACATTGAAAGTGTTAAGGAAGATCACGTGGCTTGGAGGCATGTGATGCCAGGAGAACGGAATGGTGCAAATCGTTGCTGGGTGTGTGCAGACAGGTTCGTTTATTTCTGTTGCACTCGTTCTGTCTGACGTCATCCCCGAGTAACTAAACATAACCTATAATAGCCGGTCCATCATTTCATCTGTACCGGTCCAGCTGTATTCCTAAAAACACCAGGCAATAAAACGTTAGCTTTGTGGAACCTCTTGGCTTCTAATCTCGTCAGATGTTTTGTAGTTTTCCTTTGTCTTTTCTGTAGAAGATGGCCCCAGAATGTAACAGGGTTTGTATCTGGACTGGTTTACTGGCCACCCAGTTTGACGTTTTTCGTAGTTACCGTCGATCTCTAGGTTAATGCCGTGATAGTAAAAGTAAAGCTATCCCTGTAACAGGCCGTGAAGGCCTATAGGGTTGTGAGACGTTGAGGGTCCCACATTATCTAGACAATCGACTCAAAGATGGCGCTGAAGTTGTCAGCCTTACGCGCCGGCCGCGCTTTACTCCCCAGGAAAATTATTTATTTAATTCCCGGTACTCATTTCTGTTAGAGGATGAGTGAACCCCAGGGCCATAGTTCGGCCCGCGACCTTCCGACTTGCAGCATAGTGCCTTAACCACTACGCTACCGCGTGCCCCCCAATCCCGTGATAGTACTCTGAAATAGACCACGATCACTTCCTTCCGTTTCCTTAATTAGCTTGCAATAATAGTAGTCCGAGTTTGTTCAGTGATGGCCGCGCCATAGCTCAAGCGGCTAGTCGCTGGCTGCCCACCGCAGCGGTCCGGGTTCGATCTCGGGTCTAGTCAAGTGGGATTTGTGGCGGACAGAGTGGCGCTGGGGCGGGTTTTCTCCGAGTACTTCGGTTTCCCCTGCCAATCTTCATTGCACCAAATTCTCAATCATCATAATCACCCGGGGCAGGCTACAGTAGGCCAATCAGTGGCCGCCTGCCGAGTGGACCCAGCTGGACTCCACCCCCACTAAACGAATTGTTCAGTGATATTCAATATCTGCAGTTGATATAGTGCCGTTAAATAATTTTAAGAACCAATCAACTCATGGGAAAATAATGATATAATACCTTAATATAGGCCACAATCACTTCTACGCCCATTCCAAGTCATCAGTCATCGTCATATCCTGCGTTCAGTTGATATAGCGAGACGAATATACAGTACTCGTAGATGTTGCGCTGATAATTTTTTTCTGATAGCGGATTTCAGTGCTGATGCCAACTTGGCGTAGTCTTCTGTCAGAATTATCAGTCCCCAGCGAGATCCTTCGGGTAGCACACACCTCCAAGGAGCTGAAAAGAAAGACGTTCACACACTTTACAATTTAGAGATTTTTTAACTTACGTTCATTATTTCAAAAGGAAACACAGGCTTAAGGTATCACGACCACTTATCTGCCCCCCCCCAATAAATAACCTACGAAACTATGTACAAACATCGTGTTGCTGTAAGGCGTACCCCTTGTTTTCTGTTATGTCCTCAACTTCGGTAATACCAGCATGTTGGCCGTACTTCTGAGTCCAGGGTTTCGTGCGGTCAGCGTGGTTTCTTGAGGCATTATGCTACAAGCCGGAAGGTGGCCTGTTCGATTCCCAATCCATCCTTCCAGACGCATAAGGCTGACAACCTTACCGTCATCTGTGAGCCGATTGCCTAGAAAATGTGGGAGCCTCGATGTCTCACTACCGTACGGGTCTCTCACAGGGATAGCTTCACTTTCAATTGTACGTATAGTAAACTGAGAAGCAAATAACAGTGAGTTTATTATAGCAAACACGGTACATGTTTCGGTCTGACCATCGTCAGGTGTGGGGGGACGCGGTAGCGTAGTTAGTTGAGGCACCATGCTACAATGCAGAAGGTCGAGGGTTCGATTCCCGATGAGGTCACTGGATTTCTTAAATTTACCTAATCCTCCCAGCCGCACTATGTCTCTGGGGTCGACTCAGTCTCTAACAGAAATGAGTACCAGGAATATTCCTCGGGGTAAAGGGCGACTGGCACGTAAGGCTGACAACCTCACCGCCATCTGTGAGCCGAGTGTCTAGAAAATGAGGGGCCCTCGACTGCTTGTTACAGGGATAGCTCTACCTTGTTACCGTCATCAGGTGTGTATGAGAGAAACAATAAATATATTATTATGTTGCTAAATAATACGATCAAGACTGATTGACTTGTTGTGTCTGATTCAGTCGTTTATTATACACTAATCAATCCCACGTTTGTTGTGTGACGGCACAAAACCCTGCAATGTACTTCTGATGTTGCACCGTAACTGTCAGTGTTTGGTGTAAAGCCCAGAAATAGTGGGTGTATGTAGCCACCTGCTCACGCTGGTTCCTTGCTCACGGATTTTTCCACCCCGAAGATGGAGGCGATACGTTCCTCCGAAACGTCGGTTCAAACAAGATCTACGCGGCGCCACATCACAGATGACGACATTTTTCAACTGTTTATCTGTTCAACCACTCTGTCCAGAATTTCGTGCTTTGCTCTCACAAGTTCTTGCCCTTGGAAAGCCGAGTTTTCACTTCATGTCCTTGGATGTTTCTAAATTATAATTTGCCGCTGTGTTGTTATTCTGTGTTCCATACGGCTTAGTCGTCAGCAAACAAGATTTTTATTTGGGACCATATTACTGGTTCTCACTTCAGCCTGCCTTGCCGTGATGTCGTCGTTATGTAAACATGAAAAAGCATAGATGTCGGTCTGACTTCTAAATATATACGTATTATTAAAGGGCAGTTACTCTGCGGTCCCCTGTATTCAGGTCGTGTCCTCGCCTCCAGACGCTGTGATCAAGCCCTCTAGTTGTCTGCAGTTTCATTCGCATTGCTTTATGAGGTGCTTTGTATAACGTATGTTGCAGTCGGAAGTTCTCTGTTTCCAGAATCAGCCCTGATATACTGTGAAGACTGTCTCAGATATTCTATTAATTCGATGCTATAAAACTTTTGCATGTGTTTCATAGCATTTACTGAGTGGAATGTTGTCTTGCTAGTTGTTACAATCCCGACTGCTTGTTTTCTTGAATATTTGAATGACTGTAGCACGTCGAATTCCGACGGGGTGGATTTTTTTCAATTTACCTAATCCTTCCAGCCTCAGTATGGCCCTGGGGTCGACTCAGCCTCAAACAGAAATGAGTACCAGGAATCTTCCTGGGGTTAAAGGGCGGCCGACGCGTAAGGCTGACAGCCTCACCGCCATCTGTGAGCCGATTGTCTAGAGAAAATGTGGGAGCTTTGACTTCTCACAGCCCTGTGGGCCTCCACGGCCTGTTACAGGGATACTTTTACTTTACTGTAGCAAGTCTCCTTTATTCTGGCATATGATCAGATTTCCGATACGTATTTATTGTAGAAGTTAGAGCCGCTGCTGAGTAATGACTCTGCAAACAATGGCCGTTGCAACACAGGAATGACGTAATGCAACAGTAGAACTGTTGGAAGAGATGTTTCTATGTGGTCAGTACCGAGGCGTTACAAGGAGGACAAGTCTAGAGTTTAATTAGTTGTGAGACAGTCGCCAGCAAGTAAGGATTTAAGGAATCTACTACGTTGGAAGCCGTTACCAGGTGACAACCAGTGAAGATACAGCTGATTGAGAAGACTTAATGCGTGCTGTAGTGAATTCTAGAGTGTGTGAAATTAACGGTAGCGCTGTAGTTACTTGTAGTTACATTCTGTAAGTGTTCAATAAATCCAATTACCAGTCAAAACCTCGCCTGTAGTCACGCATACACGTGACATTAATAAATCCACGAATCTTATTAAGAAATGTAGGAGGACACGTGAATATTATCAGGGGCAGTGTTTTTTCTTGTTTTGGAGTTTTAAATCCGTAAGGAACTCTTGTATTGTAAGCTGGTCCATATTCAAGAGTACCAGCTTCTGGAATGTGACGCTGTACACGTATAGTCGAGCAGAAGTTCACCGGCGTTTCGGAGGAACGTGTGGACTCCATCTTCAGGGTCAAAGAGTAAACCAAACAAGAACCAGGCGACAAGCAGAGCGGACCATATTCTCATCAATTTGAGCTAAATCGTCGCTATCTGGTTTATCCAAAATTTTATGCAATATTGTTCCCGCTTTCTTACTTAATGGCGTATAATCCGGGGTTGTCTTTGCTTGTTATATTTACCTCTTTGATAAATTTATAGGTTTTATAGGATTTGAGGCTCTCACAGCGGTGGTTATGCAGAGTTCTCTCTTCTGGGATATAACGCGTGTAGTTCATTGAAAGTCAACGAACGTTTTGGAGGAACATGTCGCCTCCATCTTCAGGTTCGAAGAATAAGCCGAACAAGAAACAAGCGTGGAAGCAGATGGCAAGCAGAGCTCCCTGAAGATGGAGGCCACATGTTTATCTGAAACGTCGTTATACTTTCAACGGACTACACGGCGTTATATCCCCGAACACAAACTGTTTATTGGTTTTGTCCTGGTGGGCATATAAGGCTTGCGAGCAACTTCAGTTTTGGAGATATATTTTGGCCTACTTTGCACATTTCTTCTTTAGTCTCACTTCTGACCAGAGAAAGTATGTATGTGCCTGTATGTCTGTGCCTGTGTGTACTTTTCGATGTTTATTGATCTCGCTTAGAATCCAGAATCTCGAAATGAGGTAAGCTTCGGCAAGAAAATAATGACCGCCCTAAACGTTGCAGGGGAAAGTACAGTTTGTGAAGGTCTTCATTATGTAATTTCGCCCATTCTGTTGCTTCTCATCTTTTAGGTTCAGATGGGCCCAACTTTCTCGGAACCTTGCCCTGAAAACACCCCCAGTCTCCCGTCTTTCTTCAGTGCGATGTCTGTCTCACACTCATGTAAAATAACAAGTAAAAGTAGGGTAAAGCTGTCCCTGTAACAGGCCATGGAGGCCCATAGGGTTGTGAGACGTCGAGGCTCCCACATTATCTAGCCAGTCGGCTCACAGATGGCGGTAAGGTTGTCAGCCTTACGCGCCGGCCTCCCTTTACCTCCAGAAAGATTCCTGGTACTCATTTCTGTTAGCGGTTGAGTGGACCCCAGGGCCATAGTGCGGCTGGAAGGATTAGGTCAATTGAAAAAAAAATCCACCTCATCGGGACTCGAACCCGCGACCTTCCGGCTTTACCATAGTACCTCAACCAACTACGCTACCGCGTGCCCCCTCCCCCTAGAGATAAGTACAACTTAATGAAGCTTCCTGTATGATTGTCTCTGTCCGCTTGTCAATCTCTGTTCCGTCCTGACAGTGAGGATAAGCAAGCGAGCTACACTGCCTGTTACAGAATTCACTATCTGTGTGTTCATGTCTTGTAAACACTGTTGTGGAGCGTGTACATCCCTGATCTCAACCAAGGCTGTCTGTACTTTCTCAGCGACTTGGCAACGTAAATTCACGGTCGGAGTTCATTGCCCGATATTTGTAGCCCTGTAATGATGCGTCACGGGTATAACGGGTTTAAAAACGTGTTCAATTTAGTGCACATGTGTTAACTTATATAGAGTTCTGCGTCTGTGCACATGATATTCGTGGGACAGCTGTTCTCTCGAGGTTAGACGACAGAAAGAGTGGAAGCTGTAATATAGTTCGGATTGCACTGGGAAATGCAGTGTGAATGCATCCTTTGTAGTAGAGAATCCATCTTCATTTGTTGCTGATGTAAATCTCTTGTTGACAAAGCTAATTAAATGCGTGGTATTGGCGTTGTTGCTTTGTGTAGTGTTCTGTTAACACCATACTGCGAAGACACGATTCAAATAAAGTAGGTTTTAATGTATCTAGGTGTACACGTATAGAAATATATATTTAATTAAAGCGCGGTAGCGTAGTTTGTTGAGGCACTATGCTACTAGCCGGAAGGTCGCGGAATCGAATCCCGATGAGGTGGATTTTTTTCAATTGACCTAATCCTTCCAGCCGCACTATGGCCCTGGGGTCGACTCAGCCTTTAACAGAAATGAGTACCAGGAATATTCCTGGGGGTAAAGGACGGCCGGCGCATAGGGCTGAAAACCTTGCCGCCATCTATGAACCAATTGTCCAGAAAATGTGGGAATCTCAACATTTCACTTCCCCATGGGCCTCCACGGCCTGTTACAGGGAAACCTTTACTTTTTTTTATATATATAATGACTGTGTTTAAATCAGATTTGTTTTATTCTTGCAATGTGGTGCTTTATTGCAACACAATTTTAACGTATAAATGAAACAAATTGTATGCGATTATATTTAATTTTCTTTCACTGTGTAGACCTATTTCCGATGGCATTGGCCGCCCGGTCTAAGGCATGAACTGTCTTCGCCTGTTCAAACAATGGAATAATGGGTTCGAATCCCACTTGAGATATGGTTGCATGTGTGCGTTTATTCTATGTGTAGGTAGCTGTCTTACCGCCTGTGTGGTCTACTGGTCAGAGTTCCTGGCTACAGATCCAGAGGTCCGGGTTCTATTCCCGGCGCTACCAGATTTTCTGAGAAGCAGTGGGTCTGGAACAGGGTCCACTCAGCCTCGTGAGGATAATTGAGGAGCTCTTTCAAGGAAATAGTGGCTCCGGTCTAGAAAATCGAGATTAACGGCCGTGGGGATCCGTTGCGCTGACCACGTGACACCCTCTATCCGCTAAAGTCTACACTAACTTCGCCGACAAGCTGCGCTCGCTCGGTCGGTATAGTTTGCTTGCGAACTCAAGCCACGGAGTTTTTATACAAATTACAAAACCAAATCAACTGGCACCAAATTCTCCGACAAGCGGCGGTCGCTCGGTCGGTATAGTTCGCTTGTGGACTCAAGCCACGGAGATGGAGTTTGTTTTGTTTGTAGGTAGCGGCCTTGCGACATGCCGATCCCACATCTAAGGAGTTCTACTGGCTGCGTAAAAGATCTAGAAACTGAAAAAGCTGAAAAGGTCCAACAGAGGGCTGTAGAGCCATACATAGAATTACTGAATAATGAAAGCTTAAAATTGATTACTTTTTTAATTGATTATAGGCGAATAGTCTTGATTTTTCGTCAATCTCAGTAAGCATCAACTAATAGTGAATTTTTGTGTGAATTTAATGTTCTTATTGCGTGAAGAGTGCATCGTAGTTTCGGTTATTCGGTTTATTTAAAACAAAGCAGCTCCAGAACTGCAAGATGTTACTTCCATTCCTCATATTAGCTGCATATTAGCTGAAAAGAATTGGTGCTATCGCGTCGATTTCCGTCCTTCTACGGGACACCCGTAGTGTTCCGCTGTTTACTTTCAGTTTTGTTTATCTCCATTGCGGCTACATACTTGGCACGCTAACCACTGCACAACATTTCTGGAAAATTTCCAGAACATTAATATTAATCTGTTCCTTGTTTGTTTTAACGTAATCTTTGTTTGTGTTGCTGCAGCTCACAGGCTTTCGGAATCCACTAAACTGTTGAGCAGTTGTTCACCGGCTAACGCATTTGTCAAATGCAAAGGATTATTCTGTGTTCCGTGTTTAACTCGTGTAGTTTTTTTTTTCTGTAAGCCCCTTGCGCGAATATACTAATTAATGTGATTATATTCTGGGGCCCACCCAGCCTCTTATCCAGTGGCTACCAGAGGTAAAGAGGCCGAGGTCAAAAATGAAGCTATACCTCCACTCCTCCATACGTCTTCATGGCATGGTGCGTAGTTAATTAAGCACAGGGACAACATTACCTTTTTATTCAGTTAAATTTTGTAAGATCTGCAATTTTCACCGCAGCTAAAATTAATAGATCCTCCTCGGGCTATCAGCCGTTTCAATAGGTTAAATATTACCGGGAACTATCTCTGTACCCTTCATTAGTATCTGAAGTGACACTGAATCCAGATCATCCCATCCAGATACCAATGCCACATCAGATCCCGATTGTGGGACAGAGTTCCCGAAACGTCGGTCATATTTAACCAACTGAAACGGCTAATAGCCCCAGAAGATTTTGCTTACATTTTCTACCACACGACACTATACATAGAATCTGACATATAATGACGTGATGCTGTATCCAAAACATCTTTGAGGACGCGTCATCTTCAGGTAGTGACGTGATCGTTGCGTCATCATTCGGAAATTGCTCCAGCGTGCTGGCAACCAAAATCGTCATACTGAACACGCATGAACTTTTCCATCGTGAGATTACCAACTAAAGATACCTAACATGTTTTGAAAATGTGGCACAGTTCAGATATTTGGGGGCGACAGTAACAAATCAAAACCTGATTCGGGAATATATAAAACTATAATTTGCCTGTGGTTCTGTACCGGTGTGAAACTTGATTTCTGACTATATTACATTTAAGCATCCTGTTGCACTATACACTTCTGTATGTAATAATACAAATGCCGTCGTGAATGCAACAATTTATTTGGTTGTAGATCTTTGTCTTTGCTTCCTCTACACTACATGTTTCGGTCGCAACCGGCCATCATCAGGTGTATTTTTCACTACGTAGCTGTCACACTGCACACAGTCTAAAATCTAAAACACCAGCCTGTTAGTTTTGTTTAAAATCTCGCCAACATAACGCTCGTCAATTTGATTTTAGAATTCTAATTTAAAATTTTTATAACTTTTAAAATTCAAAATTTAAAGTTTTAAATCAAAGGGATACCTGCTCTGTGTCCACATGTGCTGCAGCGGCTGTTTCTTATTTTCAGCACCGTTCACGTATTGTTCTGTGCAGGCTCCCTGTGTGTGTGTGTGTGTGTGTGTGTGTGTGTGTGTGTGTGTGCGCGTGTGCGTGTGCGTGTGTCGCTGCTCATCTTTAATACGCGTAGTGTAGAGGAAGAAAAGACAAAGATCTACAACCAAATAAATTGTTGCATTCACGACGGCATTTGTATTATTACATATAGAAATGATTTCTGATATTAAAAGGGGATCCTAGACTGAGGGTGTTTGAGAACAGGGTGCTGAGGGGAATACTTGGAAAGAAGAGAGATGAAGTGACTGGAGATTGGAGAAAACTGCATACTGAGGAGCTTCATAACTTGTACTCTTCTCCAAGTATAATTAGAATGTTCAAGTCTGGGGGGGGGGTGAGATTGGCAGGACATATAACACGAATAGAGTTGAAGATGAATGCATATAGGATATTGGTGGGTAAGCCAGAAGGAAACAGACCACTAGGAAGACCAAGACGTAGGTGAGTGGACAGTGTTAAAATGGATCTTAGAGAGGTGGGATGGTATGGTGTGGAATGGATTGATCTAGCTCAGGATAGGGACCAGTGGAAGGCTCTTGTGAACACGGTAATGAACCTTAGGTTCCATAAATTGCGGGGAAGTTCTTGAGTAGCTGCACAATTGGCGGCCTCTCAAGAAGGGCTCAGATCCATGAAGTTAGAGATCACCAACATAAAGTATGATGTACCCGCAAAGATGCTTTTGACAGAGTATGCCCACAGGTACAAAAGTAGGTAGGCTGCATCACTGGCCTTCACTTGCAACGTCCAAAAATTCCCTTCCCTGCTGGGAAAGCTGGCTAGAACTATATATAGGAAAACAGGGCGGAAGTCCACAGGTCCGGTGAGTACACTTCTTGGAAATTCCAAATATTTCTACCAAGTCATTTAACAGAAAATTTGCGTGGGTACCTTGTTGCCAGAATTCCATTTGTCTATTGATCGCAAAGAATGTGCAGGAAGGATATTTGGCAGGTTCGTACTAGGAACAGATAGGTACAGAGGCTGTCATCTGTACAGACTGATACAAGAAAGGCAGTCATTTTAATTTTGCACTAACATAGAAATATTAACTTAGGCCTTTATACGGAACCATAGCATGAAATTAAAGAAGACTGGTAAGCTGGAAGGTACATTGGTGGCCAAGTTCATGAGGGTTGATCATGTGTAAATTAACACGATTTCGCGAGTTCCGTAAAGATGTTGCCGACAATGGCAGATGGCCTACTTTACAGGGTTTTCTGTGCTTAAGATCAGTTTTAATATTATCCGCCATGTATCAGTACCCCAAGTGTATTTTCCATTGGTGTTTAACGATAGAAATTGTATACGTACATCTTTCTTCCTAATGCATGGAACATGGCAGTCCAGTTTATCCTTTATTTAATAACTCTATACAAATTACGAAGACCGCCTATGTGGTCTAGTGGTCAGAGTTCCTGACTACAGATCCAGTGTCCCGGGTTCGATTCCCGGCGCTACCAGATTTTCTGGGAAGTAGTGAATCTGGAACAGGGTTCACAGCCTCGTGAGGATAATTGAGGAAGTATTTCAAGGAAATAGCGGCTCTGATCTAGAGAACCGAAATTAACGGCCGTGGGGATTCGTAGCTCTGACCACGCGACACCCTCTATCCGCTAAAGTCGGCACTAACTTCGCCGACAAGCTGCGGTCGCTCGGTCGGTATAGTTCGCTTGCGAACTGAAGCCACGGAGGTTTTTTTTTATACGAATTTCAAAACCAAATCAATTCTGTTGTGTTATTTTAACTGAGAGTGTCGAGAAGGAGCATAAATGAATAATTATGTAACTTAGTTATGCATTTCGATACATAAGTCCCATTGGTACAGATCATTTACTGTTTCATTTGTCATGCATAACCGCAGAGTTTCACTTTCGTGTAAACGTTATACGTAATAGATATGATTTTACACAAAATTCAGTACGTTTGAAACCAACAAACTTCTTAATGTACATTTCACGCAACTGCTCTGTTGTTTTGCATTTTCAAAAAGGACTCAAAGGATGTAATTTTTCTCTGTTGCCATAAGAAAACGTCGGAAGTGTCACTGCTATCGCTTTCACCTGAAAAAAAAAGTCATACATCCGCCATGAAGCACAAATCTATAGTAACCGCTAGTGGCACAATATTCATACCAAGTTTAATGAAACTCACTTCTGGAGGGTTGAGAGCATAGGCACACAGTCATGGTGGTAGTAGTATTGTAGGTATTATAAGTAGTATTATAGGTATATAGGTAGTATTGTAGTATTATAGGTCAGTGATCAGACATCGTCTGTCGCTCGTAACGTTACCGCATGTGGCTGTCCGCGTGGTGCTTGGGTATCGTGAGAACTGGCAACCGTTGTGAGTGGTGTACCGGGCAACAGTTCATGATAACCGGCCGTCTAGAGTCAACATTCTCCGGACACGTTCACTTGCCAAGGCGTTTAACTGCCGGTATACAGGATGAGCAGAAATGATCTTTACAGTTTTATACATTTATTTTGGAGCAGTGAGGCGAGAGGAAATTAAGAGAAGATCGAAATTGGGTAATGCTTGCTACCATTCAGTCCAGAACCTTTTGTCTTTTTGTCTGCTGTCCAAAACCATAAAAATTAGAATATACAAAACCATAACTTTGCCTGTGGTTCTGTGTGGGTGTGAAACTTGGTCTCTGACATTAAGGGAGGAACATAGACTGAGGGTGTTTGAGAACAGGGTACTGAAGAGAATATTTGGACCGAAGAGGGATGAAGTGACAGGAGGCTGGAGAAAACTGCATAATGAGGAGCTACATAACTTGTACTCTTCTCCAGGTATAATTAGAATGATCAAGTCAAGGAGGATGAGGTGGGACGGGCATGTAGCACGAATGGGGGAGAAAAGGAATGCATATAGGATATTGGTGGGAAAGCCAGAAGGAAATGGACCACTGGAAAGACCAAGGCGCAGGTGGGTGGACAATATTAAAATGGATCTTAGAGAGATGGGATGGCATGGATTGGATTGATCTAGCTTAGGATAGGGACCAGTGGAGGGCTCTTGTGAACACGGTGATGAACCTTCGGGTTCCATAAAATGCTGGGAAATTCTTGGGTAGCTGCAGATTTGGCTTCTCAAGAAGGGCTCAGCTCGATAAGTAAGTAAGTAAGTAAGTAAGTAAGAGGCAAGACACGACATGCGAACATTCAGACAGTAAACTTAGCTGTCGGAGTTGGGATAGCCCAGTCGGTAGCGCGATTAGGCTATGCACTCGACTACCGGGGTTCCATTCTCCGTAAGGGCAGTATATTTTATCTTCTTCGTGTAGTCTAGACCGTGTCTGTGGCCCACCCAGCCCTTTGTCCATTGGTTACCAAGGTTTCTTTCCCCGAGGGAAAGCGGCAGGGGCGTGAAGGTGGCTAGTAAATTCCATCTAGTGCCGAGGTTAAGAATGGTGGAGCCATACCTCAACTCCCCCATGTGCCATCATGGTGTAATGCTTAAATATATAATTAAGCACAGAGGTAACTATGTCGTTTATTACAAGTGTCAGACTTTATGTTACCACGTGATGTTCGATACGTGTTAACTCTGTATATGTTTGGTAGGTATTCCAGCTCTTGCACTGCCCCTGGCTGCATGTGGTCGCTGTGATTCAAAACACTTGTAGTTCTGTCGAATGCCTGGAAGTTCGGATGTACAGTATTATGTTGTACAGAACTATTAAGCTTATTTTGGACTCTATCCATCGTCTGGTATGAAGACAAAAAGACCACAACGTTTCGGAGACTGGAGCTGTCTCCGTCCTCAGGTGGATGGGGCAGGATAAACCTACTCAGTTTGGCCCGTTAGAAAGAGCTAGTCTCAATCACTGGACCAGGTCCAGACCAACCCCCTGGACTTAAAACACTTGACAGTCGATTCTCTTTAGAGGTGTTTGGAACTTTTCTTTCCTTACCTGAACCAAACCGCTGAATTCTGGTCTCCTACACAAGAAATCTTCTCTCGATCCTATAGCCACGGTTGATTCTTAGTCTAATGCTCTGGTCGCTTTACATTCGGTAAATGTTAAGTTCGAGTCTCGGCTTGGAGACCAGCAATCCTTCAATCTTTCATCGTTATACTCTGTCCCTCCAGTCAAATGCAAAGATGTAACCTTAAAATACGTCATAGCAACTTTCTTTCACACCATTTTCAGTTCATTTTTCATTCTAATTTCATTCGATACTGTATAAAATAAATCAAACCACTTTGTCGATTGAAGACGTGATATTGGTGTAACACTGACGTGAATTTGCGTTTGAGATGTACTGGAGAATCTCGGACAGGTTAGACATGCTGGTTATCCTGGTATGTGTTTACTTATTTCACTCGGTCTCTGGAGACTATAGCATGGATAGTGGTCTAGTGGTCAGAGTTCCTGGCTACAGATCCAGAGGTCCCGGTTTCTATTCCCGGCGCCACCACATTTTCTGAGAAGTAGTGGGTCTAGAACGGCGTCCACTCAGCCTTGTGAGGATAACTGAGGAGCTGTCTCAAGGAAATAGCGGGTTCGGTCTAGAAAACCGAGATTAACGGCCGTGGGGATTCGTTGCGCTGACCACGTGAGACCCTCTATCAGCTAAAGTTGGCACCAACCTCACCGACAAGCGGCGGTCGCTCGGTCGATATAGTTCTCTTGCGGACTGAAACCACGGATGTTTTTTTTTTTGTTTCCTCTCATTTCCCGCCACGAAATCTGAAATTCCCACCGACCGGCAAACTTGCATATGCAACCCATACTATCTCTATGCCCGATAAGTTGCCTGTGCTCCAGGCATAGCGTTAAATGTGTAAGTTCCAAGGCTCAGTATAGTATTTGGCTCGAATTTCATCAATGCCGACTTGACTTGGCATGGTCTTCCGCAGACCTTCAAGGAAAGACTGTGGCAGGACATTGGATAAGCCAGGACAGCATCTCCCACAGCCAACCTACTATTTGACGCTATATAACCTCTTCGGTTGGGAAAGTGTCGTTAAATTACTCAACAAACAACACAGATTTGTGTTGCACTATCAAAGCTATGTGTTCTGTGTGTGCCGGGTTTTCACTTTCATAAATTACAGAGCTACAGGGAATTACAACTGATACATCAAAGAACATGCCTAATACAACAAGTACAGACATGAAGACTTCTGCCTCGCGGGATATAACGCCATCTAGTCTGTAATATCAGCTGACATTTGCTTGGCCTCTTGTTTGCCTTACACTTCGGCCCTGAAGATAGAGGTGACATGTTCATCTGAAATACTGGGTGAACTTTAGTAGACTATATGATGTTTTATCCCAGAAAACAGAATTATTCATAACCAGCACTGCTGAGAGAACCTCAGATCCCACAATTACAGGCAAGTTGATAGTGTGAAACTTCACGGTTATATCTGAGAAGCTGAACGCATTCTGATCCTGTACTAGTGGAAGTAGGCTTCTGAATGGATCACTAAATTGCAAAACTATGAATTTACCTCCGAACTTCTTATTGTTAACATGAATTTTCAGAACACCCCCAGATATACTGTGAAATGCAGATGCTACTAGCTGCTTTCTTGGCTGCAACTTTCACTCAGCAAGATTTCATTTTATATGTTGTGCTAATTATTTTCACTTGTTATGTCATTTGGTGTTTCAGAACAGCGAGCGGAAACACCGGACAGAAGTGTTTGTACTCGTTGTAACAGAGGAGCTGGCCGAGTGGGAGGATGCCAAGAGCATGGGTAGAGTATGAGTATTGGAAATCATAAAACTACTTAAAATGTCAACATTATATAACATCTGAAATCACTGAGGATGAATAGTCAGAAGAGAAATTTAAGTTAAGAGATGTGGATGGCCAACATCTGTACAACAGAGTAACTCTATCAGTTACTCTTAAAACATTAGAGTCTGTGAATACTATGTTATTAGATGGGTATTATACTCAGGTTTTCGGTGTAATTGAAGTACATAGTGGGTGTTCGCAAACTAAGAGCTGAGAAAGATGTGACTTAAGAAAGGTTAAGTAGCAGGAAGGTGAACAAAATTATATATTACAGTTCTTCAGGAATTGTAATAATCACATCATTTTGGTGGGGGTCACTAAATGGAGGAGGGTGAGATTGACAGAGCATGCAGCACCACATGGGGAGATTATAAATTAATACAAAATTGTATTTGAGATTACTGGAGGGAAGAGATCACTTGGGAGACATGGATGTAGATTGATATAAAATATATATTAAGGAAGTCGGTTGTGAGAGTGTGGACTGAATTGAACTAACATTCACATAGGGTCCAGTGGTACCGTATGGTATCATGAACACTGTTGATAAAATACGATAAATGATATGAACTCCGTCCCAAATGCAAACAATATATTATATGCCCTTGATCTTGCTCTCCTTTACACTACATGTTTCGGCCTCAAATGGCCATCATCAGGTGTATACACTCACGTTGCTGTTACACTTCACTTAGTTTAAAATTTAACATTTAAAAACACATTGTTCCTTTCGTTGTTATTATCAACATCTACTTCGTTGATATCTGTCTGGTTTATAGATTATTTTTGTTACACACGTTAGCAATTATAAAATCTCTAGTTCTAATTTTAAAATCCTTTAAAATTTTTCTCAAGTTTTAAAATTTAAAATTGTCAGGGTTACTCGCCCTATTTCTATAGTGCTGTAGTGGCTAGTTCTTGTTTCCAGCACTGTACAGGTGTTATTTTGTGTAGTCTCCCTGTGTGCGTGCCGCTGCTGTTCTTTACTACTAAGTGCTAACATGTGTAACAAAAATAATCTATAAACCAGACAGATATCAACGAAGTAGATGTTGATAATAACAACGAAAGGAACAATGTGTTTTTAAATGTTAAATTTTAAACTAACAGCAACGTGAGTGTATACACCTGATGATGGCCGTTTGAGGCAGAAACGTGTAGTGAAAGGAGAGAAAGATCAAGGACATATAATATATTGTTTGCATTTGGGACGGAGTTCATATGATTTATCGTATAGGGTGCAACAGGATGCTTAAATATAATACTGCTGATAAACTTATGGTTTTTATAAAAATCAGGAAATTTCTTAGCCATCTGTGCAACAGTAATCTTTTCAAGAAATAACCTTATTAGACATCAGAACTAGGAGAAGGTGAGTAGTTATTTTCTGATTCTGGACACTGCTGTACTCCCAGGAAAATATCCTGGGAACCAGTTGTGTAGAAGGCTGATTGGGTTCTGGAATGGGTGTGAGCATGGTGAAGAAATTAATTCTGCTTCTACCAGAAGCAGACCTTAGCTGATCATATACTGACTGACCTTTGCACACCACAAGCTGATTATATCAGATTAAAGCATTTGGATTAAAACTGCCACAGCCAGCGAGATTGGCTTGCTGTTTATCACTTAGTACGGTATTTCCTCCAGTAAATGGTGTCAGTATGGTATATCAACATGTAGAGAAAAGAACAGGCTTTCATATCATCCACACGTATGATCATTTGAAGGTATAACTCTTGTAATGAGTGGTGGTGTGCCCTCAGGAACACTATTCCATCTATTTGGTGGATGAGTCCACTTGGTCAAACACTGAGCAGAGAGATGAAGTAAGTTGGTCTGTTGCCTGGCTTTGTGTGGAGCCGATCGTCTGGCAATACTGACAGGTGCCCCAACTTTACTACAGCTTCCTCTCATAAGTGACGTATGCTGTAATTGTTTGTGCAAGATCTAATCTGAGGAAGTGTTGTCAGTTTCTCTGAAGAACTATGTTTACCCCTAAGCACGCTTGGAATTTCCAGCATTTAGTTATATGGAGGGCTTGGCAGTCATAAAATTGACAAAAGCCATACCATCTGGGCAGTACAGCATTTTAAAGCTGCTCAGTTACAATCCACACTCCAAAATGTCTACAATGACAAGGCAATAAGTGTGTTAACCATCTGTTATGAAAGAGTATTTTGTGTGTTAGTAACAATATTAGCTTCACTGGTATAGTTGAGTTCTGGATCTGTGATATAAAATGCAGCTTTTATTACTGGTTCTTCATAACATCTCCTAAAATGAAATCATAGA
The DNA here is from genome assembly GCF_002891405.2 of Cryptotermes secundus. Classification (NCBI taxonomy): domain Eukaryota; kingdom Metazoa; phylum Arthropoda; class Insecta; order Blattodea; family Kalotermitidae; genus Cryptotermes; species Cryptotermes secundus. The sequence continues at coordinate 638,532 of NW_019734970.1, read as the reverse complement.
TGTAATATTGGGATAGGAATAATTCATTTCATATTCACACTCTTTCCAAATGTGTATTTATTTCTCTGACTTAGTGTCATTGTACTTTTATTAGGATACAAATTTATCACTGACTGAGCTAATGAAGTGCAGATATATTACATACACTACATAACCTCACATCTTCAAATTTTGACAAATATGTACAACATCAGAATGTGTCTCAAGTGCAAGCAGATTATAATGAAGTATATATTTTGAATATCGTAGCATTCCCTGTACAGTGTCCTGCTTTTGAAATATTTAAGAAAGTATCATCAGAGCTTCATATAAAGTAGGAGTTATAGTGGACCAACATGAACCAAAATGAAATTCATCCAACAAATATTTTTCAGATTTTATGAATGTCTGCTATTTAGGACATGAGACATACAGAGAGATGAGACCTTATTGTGGTTTTTTTGTGTGTGTGAATGTTGTCAGGTCGTAAGCGCAAATGGTTTACTGTAGAAGATGCCCTGGAGCAGCTCTCTCTACACAAGCCAGTCCAACTGGCATATCTGCAGTCTCTGCTCACCTGTCGGAATGAAAAGGTCACCTGAATAGCTCCGGACATCCTGAGTGTGTGTTTGCTTGCATGTGTGTAGCTTGTGCTTGAGTCTACAGTCCAAGAGTATGAATGGTCATCACAACATGACCTGTCACAAAAAGTTCAGTTAATGGGAATTGGATTGTTTGCAGAACTATTCTGTTAAATTCATTGGTATAATATTTAATCTTTGACTATTATATATACAAACCTTCCATCCACATTAACCCTCTAATTGCCATATACAGTGCTACTGGCTCTGTGAAAATCAAGTAACTTACACAAGATCTCCACCTAATAGAGGAAGCAAAAAATATTTAAAATGGAATATTTTGCATAGTGTTGCCATCTGTTAACAGATACACAAAATTAATGCAACAGAAAACCTGCCTGTAAAAATCAACCTGTCTTGATCATGGCACACAATTAGAACACGTTTCCATATACAGATCGGATCAATTTCAGGAAAATGTAAACCTATACTTTCCTGTTCCACTAACTGTATCAGCTTTTAAAGGAAATTCTTTTCTGATCAGTAACTTTTCTCATGATGTTCAAATTTACAAACATTTTCAAAAGCTGTTTACCAAATTCATATGCTTGGACACAATGTGTAGGGATATAACATGTAAAAACAATTGTGATTCAAATTTTGTACCATAACTGCTGGACACAGTTTAGACTTTTATTGATTGTATGAACATTGGCGTTTAATTGTGAAATGCAAATCAGATCAAAACTAGACCAAACGAGTTTTGCCTCACCATCATATAGAACACCTGTGGATGAGATTTTGTAAGTCCAATGTGACGGTTTAATGTAATAAAGGTTACATCACCTTCAGTCTGCATTCATTCTTAACTTGTAATCATCATAACATTTTACCAATATTTATGTTGATGAAGAACTAATATAGTTGGAGCTAATAAAAATAAATTAGTTCCCAACCTTAAGAAGTTTTAACAACAAACAAACAATATTAGTAATTTTTTGTTTTATTGCTTCCCATTTTCAAAATAATACTCATTAAAGTAGAGATGAAACAAGTTCATTGATGCACAAGAATATGAGTGAATGTTTCTGTTACTACTCTGTGTGTGTGTGTGTGTGTGTGTGAGCATGTATGTGTGTTGTGAGCAGTGTGCGTGACAATATCTTAGTTCAAACCATACAAGCTACTGTAATTCTTTTGCCCCACCCATTTCCTTTTGTTTCCTTATTTTTAATTTCTTACCCTGTTCTTATTCTGTGCTATGACAAACAGAATTGTATTATTCCACAAGAAGAAAACAATGAAATGCAAATAATTCCAGTTGTACAATGATGAATTTGCAACATGAAATGCAGAGAACCCTGGAATAAATATTCTAAACCAAATGTATCAAACTTGTAAAGATATCTTATATTTATTTGTAAGAGGCAGCAATAGAAGATCTTGGCTTTTAAGGTTTAAAGTAAGAGACTTTTATATTGTTTTGTTAATGTGTTTAGATCTGACTGGGATGTCATCAGACTGCTCCTGCAGTTAATCCCATGTTTTTTTTTTCTTCTTTTCTTTTGCAACTGTACTGAAATACCATTTAAGTTAGTGAGATTTTATTGCTTGTTGCCTGAACTGTTCACTGTTGATATTGCATTGTGAGAAGCATCTACAAATTGTGACATAAATTACAAGAACAAATGCTAAACTCTTTGCCACATTAGAAATTTCCAGCTGTGCGATAAAGTGACATTGAATATTTCTGACCGTCAATCTGAATGTGTTTTGCTGTGGACTGTACTGTAGGATAAGCAAAAACTACTCCTCCTGTACATATGGAAAGTAACCCAGGTCAAATATTTCAGTGTCATAAGGCAGAACCATTAAGCTTGAAATCAAGGAGATCCAAATTTGACCCCTAGCTTTGATAATAAATTTTGTTCACTTAAAATTAGTACTAACTTTTATTTTTAAAACCCGTGTTTAATTTGTCATTCATTAAGCTTAGATATGCCTCTTCAAAATGTAATTTCTGAAAAACACGTGTTTGACCCAGTAAAAAAATATACTGTTTTCTCTACAGACTGCTCATGCATCTCTGATATTGGGAAGTGAGGCTTTCTTTTCCCCTTTTGTTTTATGTTGACCATTACTTTGTAGAGAACACTGTTTTCAGAGTGGATGCATGAGATGCCAGTGTTGAATAATACTATAATTCTTCTTCAGACCTGTAATCTTGCTGTTTTAGCAGAGTTTATGATACTTCTGCAGTGTACAGTAAAACAAAATACTGTTGTGATAAAGTGCAAAGTAATTAAGTCCATCCTGACAACTGTAATTGTGACATGTTTTACATTCTTTTCCTGATGAATATTATCATTTGTGCTTGCTTGACTTACTCTTTGACTCTGAAGATGGAGGCAGTTTGTTTCTCCGAAATGTTAGTAAACTTCTGCCAGACTACATAATGCCAACATCCCAACAAATAAGTACTCTTAGTCACTGTTCTGAGAATCTCAGATCTCTGTCCTCTTCATTGCTGCAGGATGGTGGAAATCTATGGTGAGCTGAGAAAGAACACAATTTCTAACAAAGGCTTTACTTCTGTCTTTTATGCAGTAGTAATGCCTACAGTTAAGTCTGCTGCGGATAACTCATTTTCATGATTTTTCTGTGGATCATTACTATGCATGCAGAGAAGATGATCGTTTTCTCTGTTTCATGTTCGTGAAATTCCAGTGCCCATGTGAAATTGCTGAGAATAAAAATTGGTTCTCCTTTTTTATATTTAGTCATATTGTTAATGGGAATGCATAGCACAGCAGTATCGTTTTTAATGTTTTCCATGCAGGTTAGCCAGAACAAGTTCTTTTGTATGTTCCCCTGGTAACATATTTTCCAGTTGTGAAAGGCTACAAATAGCTTGCATGGTCTGTAGAGATCTGGTTTGTAACAAGATATCTCTGGTGTAGCATGTTAAGGATTAATAAACAACACAGCTTTAGCCAACCTTTTTATCAGATGAACTGTAACTTCATTTGCCTCATTATGTCAACAATCAAGCATTTGTAAGACCATATAACTTTTTATAATTACAAACTCTTAGTTTTGATCGGATGTACTTTCTTTCCTTTATCTCAGTCTGCTGCTTGAAAATTTTGTTTCAAGAATATTTTAAGATAACAGTAATTAAGTTATTGTACTTCTTTTGGCTTATTTTGGACTTCATCCATCGTCTGGTATGTAAAAGACAAAAAACCACGACGTTTCGGAGACTGGATCTGTCTCTGTCTTCAGGTGGATAGGGAAGGATAAACCTGCTCAGTTGGGCCCGTTAGAAAGAGCTGGTCTCAATGACTGGACTTTGTCTTTTTGTCTTTTACATACCAGACGATGGATGAAGTCCAAAATAAGCCAAAAGAAGTACAGTATACACCATCATCAGAATCCTTTCAAGCCAATTAAGTTATTGCTGAAAATTTTTTTAATTGTTGCATTGCAGGCAGATTAATTCAAATATGATAATTAAAATAAATCTGGATACATAATAAAATTGTTTATGTAAGTTCATAAAGACCTGTTTAATTTCATCGGAATTGGAAGAGCTGCTTGAGAATGTAGTTGCCTATATGCTACATGAAGTGGTTTGTAATGGTACAGGAAGTAAGAAAAGCATCTTTCTTCATAGACTGATATCTGAAGGCTACAGTTTCACTTCCCACAAGTAAAAATGATGGTGAAATTTGTGATGATAGCAGTATATAAAGCTTATTGCAGTAAGTACAGAGTTTGAACATAGTTTGGTTTACAGTTTTGCTAACCAAATGTCAGACTTCAAAGGTGATTTTATGGTGGCTGTATATTGTAAGGTTCTGATGCATATAATGGAAATTATTAATACTGTGTCAGTATAGTTAGAATTTTACATTAGAAATGTTTTCAAACTCTGTGAAATACTGTATCTTGTTTCACCAACAGCACACATTTCCAGTTGTAAATGCACATTATATTTAAAATTATTTTCCCAGTTTTTAACATGATCAGAATGGCAAATACATATGTGTAGACACTGGAATGCCTACTGAACACCTAAGGTTGTTTTCAGTTTATGAGCATCATCATTGATCCACAAAACAGGTTAGTACAGTAGTAACTTTTCTAACTTTTGGCTTGTATTTGAGAGGCACTGGTTTAAATCTTAGCTGAGAGGGTTTCTTCCCCCCCCCCTCTCCTCAGTGTCTAGACAAATATAGTACCTTGAAATAGGCACATCTACCACCTCCAAAATCCTTTCCTATTCACCGTTCATCATTAATTGTCCATGACATGTACAATATATAACCTCAGCATCATTAAGCAACGTGAGAATCAATGACACTGGTTCTGCAAGTAACAGTGAAAGGAAGTGCAAGTTTATTTTTCTTGTATGTTGGTAGCAGCTCATGGAAGTTCATTTGCAGTAGTGCCAGATAAGATAATTCATACTCATGACAACATGCCGTCTGCAGCTGAAGCTACTGCATTCGCCTGCCACTTGAAATGCCATTTTTAGCTCTTAATTACCCAGATGTTGGTTTCCATATTGTAGATTAGTGAATGCTATAGAGAAGGGTTCGCGTATCCAGATAAATGATCACATATGGTGCCAAAGAAAAGCTGTAAATCTGCCTATAATTTGTGCTCTCCACTGGATAAAAAGTGCTGTCATCTACCTTAAAGGTGAAGGCAACAAGCTCTGTGAAGTGTTGATACTCGTCTGCCGAAGTACAAGGCATCACATCCCAGAAGACAGTGATTTTCATAATCACAGTCATAAGAACTTGAATCTTCACCTGACATTAGGACAATTATATCAAGAAACCTAAACCTCTAAGGAAGTGACTACTTTAGAGACATAGGTGTGAACAGAACAGTATTAAAATGGGCTTTGTAGAAAATGCGTGTGAAGGGAATGCCTAGTTCAAAATACGGTTTTATGGTAAATTATGAAAATGGTGTTGAACTTTCATATTCCTTAAAAGGAACATGTTGGTCTCTTGGGCTGTTACAAAATAAGGTAAATTTAATTTGTCATAGAAGAACTTACACATGAACCTGAAAGTGTGTTATTACTGAATCCTTATGTTTTCATGTTGAGGTCTACAGGAACTCAGTTTAATATTCAGTGGAGCATAATATAAGAGAATCTGAATGAGTAAGATTTGGTAATTTTCAAGGACGTATGTCACCCACTACAAAAGCGAAATTCTCTTGTCTGCTGAGGTGATCACATATATAAAATTATCAACCTCATCTTCATATTTCATACTGAGTAGAAACTGCATCCACATAATGTGTTGAAATTACCTGATACTGCTTTCATTGACTTTGGTTTGTTTAAGAAAGTAGTGAATCAGCATCATCTTGATCCTTGTCCAGAATCAGAGCTGCTGCTGCTGCTTCTAGTGCTCTCCAAATATTACCCCAAAATTGCATTTTAAATTATAGGCCTGTCCTGTCACATATACACTTAATTCTGTCAGCAGATTATTTTTCTGCTAATGTAATTAGTCTTTGGGTATAATAGCATGAAATATAAGAAGTTAGTAACTTGTAAGATTTGAGGCTTTCACGGCGGTGACTATGAAGAAAGCNTGCAGAATTCTTATATTTTTTCTTCTACCCTGAAGATGGAGGCGATACGTTCCTCCGAAACGTCGGTTAACACCACATATACACGGTGCCAAATCCCAGAAGACTGCTTTTTTCAAGTTAGTAACTTCATTACTTGAAATACTGTACATCAGTATCATCCTATGTTCTTATGAATCAATATACACACAATCTTGTGTTTAATTATTACAATTTATATTCCATTCCTGGTATCAGTAACTGCATGCCTACAATATGTGTATTCTACCGATTCTGCTATCATTTGCTTTAGTTGTTAATATTGGCCAATATATTGGAAAGTTTCATTATTGAACATAAATTTAAAAGTGTGTAAAATTGCAGAATTACAAAATATTTTGTTTTGCACTAATCACCATTATGGTACCTGGTTCACATGTCCTAGATATTAATTCTGGGGCATTTCTCCTGTGTCTTGAACTTTGTGCATTGTCTGACGTTGACATGAAATGTGAGACATGGGTAGAATGGCTGGAGAACTAATACCTAGACATTTTATAGATATATATACACATACACACATGTATATATGCACTCACATATGTGCTGCTGAAGTAGCAGCTTCTAGCTTTAACATACTGATACACCTACATGAAGTTCACAGTAAAGATGAAAACTGGATTATTTTTAAATTTTTCAAAATGGTAGTTACTATTAAAGCATAAATTCTCCATTTATAATGCCAGAGGTAGTATTATGGTGAGTCATTATATACCAAGCAATGAAGAGTGTGTGCCAGATGAAGAGAAAGGTTGAAACACTTTTTTTAATTAATGGTCACTCCTTTCAGTGTTGAGAAAATATTAATGTTAACAGAAACATGTATGCATCTCTTTACAATGCTTGTATTTTTAAAATAAAGAATAATAAAGCCAACTAACTTTTCATTGAAAATGCAAGCTACAGATCACATGCTATATTCCTTCACATTTATTACACATATTCATATTGTTCTGACTTGCAATTGAATTATCATGTTGAGAAAATTGTAATGGAAATATTCTGTAACCCAGGCTACTTCTTAAGGCATTAGTTTTGTGTTAATTTTGTCTTCCGTTTCTTTGATTTGTAGTTATAATTTGATGAATTTAGCAGCTTTCACTTGATCTTCACATATCTTTAACTGGAGTGATTTTAATTCAGTTATTAACAGTAATGTACTTCAAGCATACATATGAAGTAAGAGCAAAGTCTAGATGCTACGGACTGAAGAAACTAATAATGTGTTAAGCAATTCCATACTATATGTTACTATTGAAATGGACATCTGTAAATGGTTGTCGCTCGAAAACATACTTGATGCAAATGAAACAGTCTGGAAGAAACCTCAAATATGCTCAATACTCAGAATTTAATTATTTTGTGTGTAGTAGTCGGTATAGCAACTGGCTACTGGGTGGATGACCAAGGAGATCAGATTCTGAGTCCTGGTAGGGTCAAGAATTTTCTCCTCTTCACGTAGTCCAGACCAGTTCTGGGATCGACCCAACCTTCCTATCCAATGGTTACCACAGGCTCTTTCCCTGGGGCCTAAAGCAGCCAGGGCGTGAAGCTGACCCTTGGAAACTGAGGTGGATGTTAATAAAGCTTGAGAAACTATTACAGAGAATATAAAAATGTCTGCCAAAGAGAGTCTAGGTTATTATGAATCGAAGAAGCATAAGCCATGCTTCGATGAAGGATGCTCAAAATTATTAGATCAAAGAAAGCAAGCCAAATTGCAATGGTTACAGGATCCAAGCGAGTTAAATGGGGATAATCTGAGCAATATAAGACATGAAACCAGCAGGTATTTCAGGAACAAAAAGAGGGAATATCTGAAAGAAAAAATTGGTGAGCTTGTAATGAACAGTAAGAACAAGAATATTAGAGACCTGTATAGAGGAATAAATGACTTAGGACGGGTTACCAGCCTAGCAGTAACTTAGTGAAGGATGAGAATTGTGATCTGTTTGCAGATTCCCACAACATTTTGAATAGGTGGAGGAACTACTTCTATCAGTTATTGAATGTACATAGGGTCAATGATGTTATGAAGACAGAAATCCATACAGTTGAGCCGTTAATACCTGATCCTAGCCCTTTTGAGTTTGACAGTGCTATTGCAAAATTGAAACAGCATAAATTGTCAGGTAGTGATCAAATTCTGGCAAAACTTATTCAAGCAGGAGGCGAAATATTACGTTCTAAGATCTACAATCTAATTACTTCTATTTGGCATAAGGAAAAATTGCCTGATCAGTAGAAGGAGTCTATTATTGTACCAGTGCACAAGAAGGGTGATAAGACTGACTGTAGTAATTATCGGGGGATATCACTGCTATCAACTTCATATAAAATTTTGTCCAATATTCTTCTTTCAAGGTTAAGCCCATATATATATGAAATTATTGGGGATCATCATTGTGGGTTTCAACATAAAAGATCAACTACAGATCAGATCTTTTGCATTTGTCAGATCATCATCATCAGTAATCTGTCAAGACGACAGGTCCACAGTCTCTTCCAAAACAATTCCTCCATTTAATGCGATCTAGAGCTTTCTCCTTCAAATGACAGTATCCTCTTCTGTCCCCAAGGTCATCCAGCATCTTCTTACGTCTTCTTCCTCGTCTTCTTGTCACTTCTATCCGCCCCTCTATCTTTCCTTCGATAACTTCTTTTAGAAGGCAGTTTCTGCGTAAAACATGACCAATCCAATTAGCCTTCCGTTTTCTTATTTCGTGTAGGATATTCCTCTGCTCACTGACTCTAATTAACACTTCTTCATTTCTCACATAATCGGTCCAACTGATCTTCTCCATCCTTCTCCAACACCACATTTCGAAACTTTCCAGATGTTTCTGATCTACTGCCCTAAGTGTCCATGTTTCAGCCCCATACAGAGCTATGCTCCAAATGTAGCATTTCACTAGTTTCTTCCTCAAATTTAAGTCCAATTTGCTGGTAAAAAGATTCTTCTTCTTGCTAAATGCAGCTTTTGCCATGGCAATCCTAGATGTATTTTCACAAGTACACCTTCCATCATCTGTTAACAAGCTACCCAAATATTTAAAACATTTCACATTCTCTAGTTGTTTTTGGTCTATCTTTAGTGTGACTGGGGTTGGTTGTCTCGAAATTTTCATTACTTT
>NW_019734970.1:611676-628600 GCF_002891405.2 Cryptotermes secundus | reverse complement strand
ATTCGTCAGATATTGGAGAAAAAATGGGAGTACGATGAGACAGTACATCAGCTATTCATAGACTTCAAGAAAGCCTATGATTCAGTTAGGAGGGAAGTATTGTACAATATTCTAATAGAGTTTGGGATACCCATGAAACTAGTCAGGTTGATTAAAATGTGTTTAAACAAAACGTATAGTAAAGTCCGTATAGGTAAAAATTTGTGTGATAAATTTCCTATCCAGAATGGTCTAAAACAAGGAGATGCTTTATCGCCACTCCTTTCCAACTTTGCCTTAGAATATGCAATTAGGAAGGTCCAGGGAAGCCAGGTGGGACTGAAATTAAACAGGACACATCAGCTGTTGGTCTACGCCGATGATGTGAATCTACTGGGTGATAATGTAGATACCATAAAGAAAAAAAAAAACACAAACTTTAATTGACACAAGTAAAGAGGTTGGTCTAGAAGTAAACACAGAGAAAACTAAGTATATATGATACTGTCTCATCACCAAAATGCAGGGCAAAATTATGACATAAAGATAGGAAACAGATGTTTTGAAAATGTGGCACAGTTCAGATATTTGGGAACAACGATAACAGATCGAAACCTGATTCAGGAGGAAATTAAGAAGCGATTGAACTCAGGTAATTCTTGCTACCATTCAGTCCAGAACCTTTTGTGTTCTAGTCTGTTGTCCAAAAACATAAAAATTAGAATATACAAAACTATAATTTTGCCTGTGGTTCTGTATGGGTGTGAAACTTGGTCTCTGACATTAAGGGAGGAACAGAGACTGAGGGTGTTGAGAAGAATATTTGGACCAAAGAGAGATGAAGTCACAGGAGGTTGGAGAAAACTGCATAATGAGGACCTTCATAACTCGTACCCTTCTCCAAGTATAATTAGAATGATCAAGTCAAGGAGGATGAAGTGGGCAGGTCATGTAGCTTGAATGGGGGAGACGAGGAATGCGTATAGGATAGGTGGGAAGGCCAGAAGGAAAGAGACCACAGGGAAGACCAAAGTGTAGGTGGGTGGACAATATTAGAATGGATCTTAGAGAGGATGAGATGGTATGGATTGGATAGATCTGGCTCAGGATAGGGACCAGTGGAGGGCTCTTGTGAACACGGTAATGAACCTTCGGGTTCCATAAAATACTGGGAAATTCTTGAGTAGCTGCAGAATTGGTGGCTCCTCCAGAAGGCTCAGCTCCGTGAGTGATGAAATTACTAAGAAAATATTCATGTATTGTGTAATGCCGGTTTCTTGCTTTGTCAGCAGTAAAAGTATGAAGGGCACTATCTTTAATGTTAATTAGATTTGGTAAGTATACACTCATGCATATAAATAAACACTCTGCAGTGTTGTATGTAAAATTGCAAAAAATTTAAAACTTTATATTTGAAATTTGAGTTCATTGCAGAATTTTATCTTCATTTTGCTTCATACTGTGGAGAATTTTAACAAAAGCAGAACTGCAGGAAATTAAGAGGCAGAAAGATAAAGCTGAGAAAAGTTTTCTTAATATTAGGGGCGTACAAGGCAAAACAACTGAACAAGTATCCTGAACTGCCACATTTCTGTTTAATGGAACATCATCTAGATTGCTTGGACATAGGTCACACTTACACAAAGCATTACAGTCTTGGTGCTGAATATTGTGACAAGCCATCAGACAAGGTGGAGTATGTATTTTTTTATACAAAAAATTTAAATTTTTAAACATTAACTTAAATGAGTTTTGCAAAGAGCCGGACTTAGAAATATTTGCAATTAAACTTCAATTTCCATTTGACAATATCTATTCATTTATAGAGCACCATCTGGTAACTTTTCATATTTTGTAAATGGCTCAGATGCCATTCAAAAATCCCTGTACAATACTAATTTAGAATTCATTATCTGTGATGATAGAAACATAAATTATCTTGTTGACAATAATAGGTAAAAGCAAATAGACACTTTGTTACCTTCTTTTGACCTATCTAGTACAGTACACTTTCCTGCTAGAATCCAAAATAATTCAATCTCTGCAGTTGATAATATTTTTATCAAGTCCACTTGTTAATGATCTGTGTGATCATGATGGCCAGATTATTTACATAAATAATATTAATTTACAGACACAGTCCTTACATTAGTAAGGAAATTTAATAAGACCTCTATGAATGAGTTTTTGATTCAAGTTATGAAACTTGGGACAATATTTCCATTGATCAGGATGTTGATACAATATTCAAGTCCTTTCTTAATACTTATCTAACAACAATCTACTCTACTCTACTTTCCAAAAAAAAATACAAGTTAAGATTAAAACTACATATAATCCTAGGATGACAGGTGGTATAAAGATTTCATGTCACACAAAAGAGAGCTCTGTTTAACTCTTAGGAATAGTAATGATCCAAATCTAAAATATTATAAAACATACTGCAAAATTTTGGCCAATGTTATTAAAGCAGCTAGAAATCTACATTATAGTAGATTAATTTCTAATTCTAGAAACAAAATGAAAACTACCTGGAGCATTATAAAATCAGTCACAGGTAGAAAAAATTAATAATGCAGGTATACAGTTTTTAACTAATAATCATCATATGATGACAGATTCTTTAAATAATTATTTTCTAACGATAGCTGACAAAATCAACTGTTATCAGCCTGACATGTTATTGCATGGAGCACCGCAAATTGAGGAAACTGCGTTGCCGTTTCCACAATTTACGCTAGTCCATTCAATAACAATCTAAGAAAAACTTTGTCCACCACAAATCCCACATGACCCCAGTCGGGCTCGAACCCGTGCCGCCGCGATGGCAAGCCACCGACCGTACCTCAGGGTGATAACGATGATAACAATTTATGAAATTGTGGTTGCGTTGCCGTTTTCAATTTCCTTTGTGTGCCTTCGCCCATAAAGTAGTACGTTTATTAGAAGCTGATTGTTCTGGTAAAGTTTTTTTTTATGTATTTCACACTTAATATATCCTTTATTGTTTATTCTTTTGCGTCCCTTGTATATTTTTTATAATTCGCAGAGAACCAAATTGACACGTCCATTTGTTGTCAAACTTCTCGTTTTGCTTTTACCATATAATCATTATTAGTTAAGACACAGAATCTTTACCGATACATAGTATAAAGCAATATGCAATTTAATTTAAATTAATTTGAATTAACCATTCGATTGATTCTCTTTGGAAAATCTACGCAATAACGATAGCTAGTTTGTTTCAATATGGCGGTTGGAAGATGTCAAAATTATTGTGTGTTTGGCATTTTAGGTCTTTTAGGTGACAGAAGAAGTGAGGTCTATGGTTATGTGCATGTATTCTGAAATTATTGGAAGCACTTCACCAATTAAGTCGTGAAAATAACAACTTGGCTTCTCTAATATGAAATTATTAAGTTATGGAGTATTTTCTGCATGTTTTTAAGGTTAGATCGTTAATAACAAGAGAATGCTGCCCGGGATTGGAGTATTTGGAACTGGGAATGTTGTAAAAGTTATAGTACCTTTTCTGAGGGAGAAGGGTTTCAAAGTTGAAGCAATATGGGGTAGAACTTTAAATGCCGTTGAAGAGGTAGCAAAGGAACTTGAAATTCCATTTCACACAAACAAAATCGATGACGTTTTACTAAGGAAAGATGTGGATCTTATATTTATTATCTGTTCGCCCAATCTGCATGCCCAGATTGCAGTTAAAGCATTAGGAATTGGTAAGCATGTCCTGTGTGACAAACCGGCTGGCCTGTGTCAAGGAGAGGCTCTCAAGATGGTCCGAGCATCTCAGTATTACCCATCTTTGATCTCCATTATAAACCATAGTTTGAGATTTCTTCCTGCCTTTGGGCAGATGCGCAGAGCCATTGTGGATGGTTATCTCGGACAAGAAGGAGAGATAACAGTTTGTGATGTGCGTGTGCAAATGGGAAGCTTACTCCATGATGCTTATGACTGGCTGTGTGATGACACCATGGGTGGAGGTGTTCTTACTCTGGTGGGGAGCCATGTGATAGACTTGGTGTCACATTTAACATCTCAGCGAGCAGTGAGAGTTCATGGTGTCATAAGAACTTTTACCAAGACTACAGACTACGTAAATGGGATACGGCACATTTCAAGCCCCGATTTCTGCGCATTTCAAATGGAAATGAGTGGTGGAGCTCTTGTCACTGCTACCTTAAACAACCACCTCCCAGCCTCATTCAGTCAAGAGGTGCTCATATGTGGGCAGGCGGGGCATCTAATGGTTCGTGGAGGAGACCTCTATGGTCGTAAGTCCGGTTCTACAAAAGAAGATGTAATCTACCTTGATGTTGAAGATCTGCAACGTGGTGGGGCAATCAACTCTACTGCTGCCAATGCCATTCCACGTCCTTACATGAAGGGGTTGTTTAAGATGATTGGGGCATTGAGGGAGGCATTCCTTCCAGTTGAGGATAAACGTGGTTGGGTGAAAGAGCCTGTTGCCCTAGCTGCAACCTTTGAAGATGGTCTTTATGTTCAGGCAGTGATCGATGCTCTGAAAAAATCAAATGCCAACAGAGAGTGGGTCAAGGTGAATGTCATTACAGAGGAGCCAGATCCTGACCCTTTGCTGAGTGCTGCTGTCCGTCGCAGTACCATTTCCATGTGATGTCTGGACTGGCTGCCATAAGGGGCAGTCATTAACATTCCACAGACTGACTAACATCATCATTACTTATTTTATGTTTGTTTCTTTGCCATTTTATTGTAGTAGTAGTTACTAAAACAGAATGGTTGTGTCTGAAAAAAGTAGCTCAAACTTAACTGTTCTCTAACATAAAGAGTGTGTTTTTTTGAGCCCATTTTGAGGACAAGGTTGTGTTAACTGAGTATCTGATAGTGCTTCAGAATGTATTGAAGACAGCTTGCACTGCAATTTATGGCACTAACAAGATAAAAATATGAAGGTCAATTTGAAGGGTTCTTGTACATGAAGACTTGATCAGAACGTACCTTTTTAGATTTTTATATATGTATCTTTACGGAGGAGAGGGGTTGTCATTCAAATACTTTATCGAAGTATGTCGCACCAAATTTGTTTTTTGTACCTTTATGTGGGCAGGGTCATCATCACTTGAAAAACCTCACTGATTCTACTTCTTAGATACTGTTCCAAATCATTGCATAAGTTCAGCTCACTATTTTTTGAACCATTTGGCATGTATCATTCAGCTGTCACTTGATATTTCATTACACATGGCCATTAGTGTGAATGTTTCATGAACGTTAGTAACTGTGAACTTTATTTTTGGCAAGAAGTGTACCAGAACCGCTTTAGAAACTTAGCCTTGCTATTTATTATCCATTATTGCATATGCATTTCATAAGTGCATTGTGAAATAATTTAATTCCAGTCCTATACTCTGCTGAAATGTTGTCTTTTGCTCTTTGATGTGCAAATTCTTGGACGGACCCTTATTAATTTTGAAGTATGGATATATTGCAGTATTTGTATTATTGAAATGCCTTCTTGCCAAACATTCATCATCCATTATGATTATACAGGGCGTTCATTGAAGGAGGAAACTTCGCAGCACTGTTGACAGGGCCCACTATTCCTCACAGATTGGTGCTGTAACTGTAACAGCGTGTGTTTATCAGCGCTAATGGCTCCGTCTGCTATCAGCAGTTACAGCAGCAATCTGTGAAGAATTTTGGGCTGGGTCAATGGTGTTGCAAAGGTTCCTCCTTAACTGAGTGTATAGATTTATCTTGTAGATGAATTTATTGCTCGGATTTTTTTTTTCACCATTATGTCAAGGATATCTGTGGTTCCACCCTCCTTCCTATTAAACAGGTAACAGAGTCCTTTCCTAGATGTAAATGATCACAGCGTGAAGTTGACCACTCATGTCAATCTAGCACCAAGATTAAAAATTCCCAACGTTCTAACTCCATCCCACCTTCTCCCATAAGCTTTATCTTCCCATACTTTCACTGCAAAATGTATACATATCTAACCCATGTCATTTTGGACTTCAGATTTCCATAGAAAACTTGTTAAATAGTGACAACTTTGATCAAATTTTTAATATTCTTCAAAAATCTTTTTCTTGTGTGGAAAAAAAAAATCAATGAAAATATAGGGCTAGATTCTAAAGGGTTCTGACAGTGGTGTATAACATTAAGAATTACTGGATTTTTGGACTTTGTCTGTCATCTGCTATTCTAAAGACTAGAGAATACTGCATTTTAGAAACTGGATCTGTTTCCATCCTCAGGTGAAGGGGAAGACACCTACACTGTGAGGTCCCTTGGAAAAGCTAACCCAATCACTGAACCCAGTGAATTTAGCTCTTTATGAGGGACCCAACAGAGTAGGTGTCTCCCCTCATCTGAGAACAGAAACAAGTCCTGTTTCTGAAATGTTGCACTCTCTAGTTTTTATAACACCGGACAGTGGACAAAGTCAAAAACCAAGTAATTCAGAATGAAAATGTTATGGATTTGTGATTTAGTAAAGGATTTGGCATGTGAGGATTTTATTTTAAAAATTTAAAGATGTACAGTTCCAGAGTATTCTGTGTATTATTGATACACTGCTGTATTACATGTAACATTTGTTAACTGCTTAAATAATAGCTGGTACATTCATTAGAACTGATGCAGACTTGCACTTCTCCTCATAACATAACATATTGTGTTTGTAATGTGAGATAGTTCTAACAGTCATTAGTAAGTTGTGATATTTTGAACTCTAATTAAGGCAAAATCAACATTCCATTAAATTTATGCATGCCTGAAACCTGCCAGCCTTATATGCATTCTATTTTATGATTGCTGTTATTTATATTGCTTCTGTTTTGTGTAGTACTATATTTTTTATGCATTTACATTATTCTCTTAAGACTGCATAAAAATATTCAGGCAGCAAAAATACATACAAGACTTATAGTTGCCAATCCATTACCATCACCAAATTTATTTACTTATATACTGTGTTCCACTGTTAATTAATCAGTGTTTTTGTTTTTTGCCTAATGATGAAGAAATGATGTGCAGAGCTCTCTACTTTTATGATGTTTGTGTTGAATTTTGCCCTTATTTCATACTGTTCTATTTCTGTTAATATATTTCCAATATCCTCTTCCCAGGTTTGTCTGGGTATTCTTTTAGGCCTTCTTCTTCATTATCTTGCCTGTCATACTAAAATAGGTTACAGTCATTCGTCATTCAGTTGACAAAATGCCATTAATCAGTAAATAAAGAAACAGATTCTGACTTACTGAGTGTGTTTAGTTGCACTGAATGGTACAGAGTAAGCCCTGAGGTGACCATACTTTTGCAACATCTAATGAAAATAATGATGAACAATGCTTGTATACTTTAGTTATCCTCCTTGCGTTGTGCGATACATACGTACCATGAAGAAAATGGATTGGAAAATATACATACATGAATATATACGAGGGGGGACCCAAAAATAACCGGAAACGACCTGTTGCGCGCGCATGCTTTGTAGTTACGAGTTGTGCTGCTGGGTGGTGTTAGCTGGGGGTCTCCCATGACTGTTAGTGAGCTGGCGTCAGTCTGAGTTAAGTGGTTTGTCTGTGGTGCTCTGTTGTGTGCGTTCCTGTTTCAACCCTTTGGCGATTAGTGAGATGGCCGACCAGAAGGAACAAAGAGTGTGCGTGAAGTTGATGAAGATCGTCGAAAGACCATTGACCAACTTTCTGAGGAAACGAACATCTCATGGAGCACGGTCCAGCGAATTTTAACCGAAGGTTTGCACATGAGGCGGGTGTCTGCAAAATTTGTTCCTCGCTTGCTCGGAGATGACCAAAGAGAAAACCGCGTGAATATTTGCCGCGACTTAAAGAGTGAAGTGCAGTTTTCCCTAACAGAAAGCAAAATTTCACGCACACTTATTGTTCCTTCTGGTCAGCCATCTCACTAATCGCCAAAGGGTTGAAACAGAGCACCACAGACAAACCACTTAACTCAGACTGACACCAGCTCACTAACAGTCGTGGGAGACCCCCAGCTAACACCACCTAGCAGCACAACTCGTAACTACAAAGCATGCGCGCGCAACAGGTCGTTTCCAGTTATTTTTGGGTCCCCCTTCGTACATAATTCATAAATTCACTGATCCGTTGTCTGAATTGGACAGGATATTGAACTCGTCAAAATAAGACTTGATTGCAGAAGTACAATCGTGTCAACAGCAAACAACCACACACAACCAAAAGCACCAAATAACCATAATTTACATTGTCATTCATAAACAAAATTGCAAGGAATATAGTTATTAAATGTTATACATGCTTAGCAGAATTATATTCATCTATTGAATAAAAAGCATTTGTTGTGAGGAAACTTTTCAGTGTGCATTTAAAAATCTTCACATTATCACTCATCCTTTGTATATTTTGAGGAAGATTATTATAAACCATAATGAATGAATATAAAATGCCTCTCTGGGTTGAAGATAATCTTACTGATTATGTTCCATGCTATCTCCAACAGGTTAGGTAAGCTAAGCATATAGGGTACATCCACTGTATATGCAATGTGGTGAAAAATAAGTAAGAAATATATATATTATTTCCCCTGAACAGTGACTGACTGAGTTTCACTGTCTGCAGTGTTATGTATTTAATGTGCTGGAATTTATCTTGTATGTATAGTGAAGAAACCTCTATGAAAATGACCTCTTGGAACACTGAGAAAATGATGGATATTCAGGAAAAAGTCTATGAGAATGAAAGTATAACTAGCCCCAATTCATGTTGAAGATGGTGATATGAAAATTGTGAATGGGCATGAACCAGTTGTGATATAATGTCTTGGCATTGACATAGAGGACTATAAGAAAACTGGCTCTTAAAAATTAATTGTTTTGTTCAACTATGATCTTTGATGAGGAAGAACAAATACCATCTGGTGCTAGTAAGTGGAAAATTTGGCCAGTGACTTCCAGTATAGACCTTCCATGCCAACTATCATGAAAGTAGGTTGGGAGGTAAAATATTCCAATCAATTGATGGATTTATAACTGACTCAACTGTACTGACCATTAATGACTGTTTAAATACATCAACTTATTAAAGTCATAACTTAAACTAAGAAGTGACTAGATCCGTGACTCTTATAGTTACAGTTTCATTACCCAGTTACAGAAATTTGAAATTAATAATTAGTATGTAGTCCACAGTGGAACACAGTATAAATTAAGTGTAGCAAAGATTGTGTTTCAAGACAAGCCTAATCTGGGCCTATTTTAAGGTACTATTTATTGTAACACACTTGCAATGACTTACCAATATGGGTTCTAACTTGTCAGCATTATATATGTATCTATCAGAATTCTGGGATTGCAAATGGTGCAATTAGCAAACATAGCTCTTTAATTTTGTGTTATAAAAGTGTTGCTTGCAACAAGTTACATATTAGTATGTATAATGGACAGCATAAAGATTAGAACAATTAATGATGGGAAGTATCAAACATTTTAAGTACCAGTGGTCAATGTTAACACAGAAAATTTTGTTTTGCAATTGCATAAGGCCATGCTGAGAGACTGATCACTATAAAGGCTCACTATAAAGGAACGGTCCTCGTTGGCATATAAGTAGCCCCAGACATGGGTACCTCATTAACAACAAAAACATATTAACCTTTTTTACCTTAGTTTGCAGCCACTGTTTGACCTGTTGATAGTAACTTCAATGTTGCAACTTGTCTGTCGTGCTAGCATCTGGTTTTCTGTATTATTTTACTGTGCACTGAAAAGCATTTGAATAATTTGAAGAAATCCTTCAACTTCTAATTGACACCAGTATGCTGTCATGTTGGATACTTCCTGTAGTCTGTGATGTATTTAATATATACATTTCAGAAATTAGCTCCACATCTGTTTTCTGGTTATTGCCTGTCATATTGTAGATAGATGAAGTAAATATATATCAATAGGTCTTGCTCATTGTTATCTATAAGTAGGCTAACTACATTAACTACATCTGTTACAGATGGCAACCTTCTCAAACATAGTAATAGTAAGGAAGTGAATAACAGTGGTATGTTAAAGCAATATGTATAGTCCCTAATGCTAAAAATGGTGACTTCTTTTTAACTCTTGCTGACAGTACATTGTGAACCTTTTTTTTTTTGTCACCTTATGAGACTGATACATTAATCTTCTAGTTTAGCAAATTTTGGTTGTGACATTGAATTCATACTTTTATTTGTGAAGTTAACTTCATTTGTATGGACTCTTCAATTTTCTCTCTTGCCCTCTTCTACATATTTGTTAAATAAATCCCTGATGTAAGCTACTGACAGTTACTTTCCCCAGTGGCAGTTTATTTTAAATCTTCATGTTTTATGTTCTAATAGGAATTTTCTTGTCATCCATGTGTAGCACCTCCCCACACTGCTGTTTTCTTAATGTTATCAGTTTCACATTTTGCTAATTATATATTTTACTTTGTTCCAATCTTGATTTATTCATCCATGGATTCTTTCTGTACTTTATTTATAACTCGACTGAGGTAGATGGGAACAAGTTTTGGAAAATGTGTGTTTGGAACCATTTAATCGTCTTTATACAACTCATTCTCAGTTAAAAATAGGGCTTATACCTGTTGGTAAAGTCTTCAATTAGTAATCTACAAGTACTTGAGTTACCAGTGAAGTAACTGTTTAATTTAAATATACATTATTATGAAGCTGATTCTGAGATAATTCAGACACATTATTTAAACTACAGAGATTATATAACACCAAATAATATTTAATAGTAGTTAGAGCATAAGGATTTGGGAGGAATCTGTTTAGTGTACTTTGCAGATGGGGAAAACATACTGCCAAGCTACGTGTGGTAAACTGGGTTTTGAGATTTAAAATTATACAGTGCATTAAATTACAGCAACACTTATGTAAACCATGAGAAATCAGTTCATTGGATAATTCAGTATTGAGGAACAACTGTATTAATGTGTCAGAATTGACTGCTCTTGAAGTTCCTGAGTTCTCTGTTCAGAGCAGAGGATAACATTGATAAGCACTTCGCTGCCTTGCAAGGCAAGCCTTGTGACAAGTGGGAGGAGTCACATTGCAAAATAACTGAGTGTGTTTATGCTTGTTTCAACCTTAATTGAACTAATTATAAAATGTAATAAGATTTGATGACATACGTAAAGAATATTCTTACCTTCCATGTGAGGAAAATTAAAATATTGATTACCTGTAAAGCAAAATCGTGTCCTGTGAAGACTAAACTTTGTTTCACTCATTGTTAATACATTTGTGGAATATTAAGAGAAAATATTGTATGTTCCAGGTGAGTGACCCAATGTTGTGTTGATGTGTTGTTCAGTACCAGGACCACAAGGAAAATGAGCTGTTATTTTATTTTATAAGCCTTTAGTAGCAGCTAAAATTAGATTATTTTATACCTTAGGACATCATCATTTCATTTCATTTATTCACCTTCCATAAGTTCAGTAGCATTCTGGTTCAATATTTGTATTCCATTTTTTGTTGTTAGTTAGTCTGAATAAACTTTCTTTCTGTATGTTTTTAATTACTGGTAAATAATCTTTGTGAGTTTAGTTTATGGTTATAATAATTTCTGTAATTATACCTACTCTTTGTTACCTTTAATATGACAGAGTCAGGATAGCAGTGGGTGACAGGCTGGAATCCCAGAGTTCAATTCTGTGCAAGGGTAATAGATTTGTCACTTCTCCACTGCATCTAGACCAGACCTGGGTTCCACCCTGCCTTCTAGCCAGTGGGTACCAGGGCCTCTTTTGAGGGGGGGGGTGTTAAAGTAGCCAGGACATGGAAGCTGACCACTCACCTTTGTCTAGTGCTGAGGTCAAGAATAGTAGTGCTGTACCTCTACCCACCCCCATCTTGATGCTGTGGTGCTTAATTAAGCACAGGGACAACTTGACCTTTTTACCTATTACCTTTACTATGACTTACAGTTCCCTTCAGTGATTAGCAGCAGGGATGTCTTCTACACATATTGTAGCTTGCTAACAAACATTTGTATATACAGTATATAGATACATACTATTTCCAATTGTCATCAGAATCTATTTAAAAGTTCCAAAGAAGGAGTGTCAGTAGACAAGCAGGAACTTCCTGTTGTGTGTTCATTTTATACTTTTTGTATACAGAATGAATAAAAAGAAGTAAGGGTTTTGGATGTACTAGAACAGATAGATAAGTACAATATGAAAATGGCAGCCATACAGGAAATTAGATGGCTGGGTAAAGGAATCATGGACTTAAAGAAACATACTCTATGTTACAGTGGTAAAGCAGAAGGCAATAAGGAATTTGGTGTAGCCTTTGTAATAGAACAAGAATTTAAAAGCACAATAATAGACTTTAAACCAATAAGTGAAAGAATTTGCACTTTGAGAATTAGAACGAAATTTTCCAATATGACGTTGATGAACGTGCACGCACCTACAGAAGAAAAAGAGGAGGTCAAAAGCTATTTCTATCAACAAATGGAAGAGACATATGATTCAATACCAAGTAATGACCTAAAGGTTATTTTAGGGGATCTTAATGCCAAAATAGGTAAAGAGAAGGAACACAGAGGAGTAATTGGGTCAGAAAGTTTACATGATACAACCAACCATAATGGAATAAAATTAATAGATTTTGCAGAAAGTAGGACCTTGATCATCAGCTCTACATACTTCCCGCACAAAAAAAATATACATAAAAGGACATGGGCAGCACCGGATGGGGTAACCTTCAATCAAATAGATCATGTCCTCATAGAGAAGCGATTTGTGACGAATATCCTGGACGTAAGAACATTAAGAGGGGCCAACTGTGATAGTGATCATTATTTAGTACAGGTCAAATATAGATGTAAAATAAGTTGTCAAAGATATAAGCAGTATGAGAAATGTAAGAAATTTAATACTGACAAGATTACGGAAAGTGATAAGAGAGAAGCATTTCAAAATAAAATTAAAGAAATTAATGACAATAGAGCAAATAAAGAAGTAATGGTAGAAGGGATATGGGTAGATTTTAAAACTGCAGTAATTACAGAAGCTGAGAAGACTCTGGGATATCAAGAGAAACGGGATAATAGAGAATGGTTCGACGAGGAATGTAGGGAGAGTATAAACCTCAAGATTAAGAAATATATGGAATATATGGGAAGACCAACAAGAGCAAGGAATGAGGCATATAAAGAAGAAAGAAGGAAAGCAGACAAGATTTGCAGGAAAAAGAAATGGGCCTTTGTAAATGAGCAATTACTGCAAATGGAAGAAGACTTCAAAAATAACAAAACAAAAAAGCCTTTGGTCGAATCAAATATATGAAAGAAGGTTTCAAACCAAAAACAAAATTAATCCAAGACAAAAAAGGGCTTCTAATAAATAATAAAAAAGAGATTATGAATACATGGAAAGAATATTTTCAACAATTATTAAATCAAAATCAGAATATGGAAGATAATGAGGACAATGAAGAAGAAAATACAGATGATGGAGAAGGGGAAGAGGAAGAGATAATAGAGCCTCCAAGAAAGGAAGAAGTGGAAGAAGCATTAAAGGAACAAAAACTAAATAAAGTACCAGGAGGAGATAACATACCAGCAGAATTATTGAAGGCAGGAGGACAAGAAGGAATAATAGCACTCCACAGAATTATAAATAAAGTGTGGGAAGAAGAAAAGATACCAGAAGATTGGGGAAAAAACATATAAATTAACACATAACTATAGAGATATATCATTACTACTGACAGCATATAAAATTTTAACAAGGATACTAAAAAAGAGACTGCATCCATATATAGAAAAAATAATAGAGGAATATCAATCAGGATTTCGACCCAATAGGTCAACAATAGAGGATTTATTCACCCTGAGACAAATAACGGAGAAATGCTGGGAATTTAATACAGATATTTTCCTATGCTTCATACATTTTAAACAAGCATATGATACAATAATAAGGAAGAAATTAAGGATGATTATGTCCACTTTTGGTATTACAACAAAACTAAGTAGAATAATTAGCTTAACCATGACAGACACAATAAAAAATCCAGAACCCGTTAACAGAATGCTTTAAGACAAATCAAGGATTAAAATAGGGTGGTACACTGATATATTGAGTTTCAGGACTTTATCCATCGTCCTGGTTTCTAAGATAACTAATAAAAACACGACATTTCAGAAACTGGATCTGTTTCCATCCTCAGGTGAAGGAAAACACCTATTCTGTTGGGTCCCTTATAAAGAACTAGCCTCAATCACTTGACAAACCAATGTCACAAAACATGAAGATTATAAACACCTGAGACCAGGCTAAGTCCATGAGAGCTAATAAGAAAAATATTCATAACAAATTGTTGCAAACACATACAAGCGTGGAACCAGGATAGATAGATCTGTAGAAATTTATGCCACGAAACCAAACTCATAACCAGGTCCATGACCCCACGGCATGGAATAGAAAGAAGAACTAGTAACAAAAACTAATAGTGTCTAACTAGCGTCAACAATGGAGTAAATCACGTCTATCTAATTTAGAACTTAATAGAAATAAATAAAAGCATATATCACGTCATACAGATCTTCTATGTGAATTGGTGACTTCATTGCTGATAATGGGGATCCAAATGGGAGAAAAGTCCAAACTGGGTTGGCTAATTGGGTTGGCGGAGCATGCCATATGGGCCGCTTCCTTGTATTTCCTATACCTGATGTGGCTTTCAATATCCAAAATCTTAGCTTCATCCCAGCCTACCCTATGTCCCTCTTCATAGGCATGTTGGGCTAGTTTAGATTTTTCTAGAAGACCTTCTTTTAGGTTATGCCTATGTTCCCGGAGCCGCACGGCCAGAGGTCTGCCTGTTTCGCCAATGTAGCTTCAGCCACATTTGTTTTGGATGGAACTGATTGTTGAAGCACCCATTTTTGTTCCCTTGTCTTTATATTTTTCTCTGGAAAGCAAAAAAAAAATGTAAATCTTTGATGGAACCAACACAATAATAATAGTGTTCTGGGAACAATTTGGAATACAGCATTCACATTCTGCACATACACAAACAGATAAGAGAGGCAGGGAGAAGGAAAACACTCTCTAGAGAACAAAGTTAAAGCACCCATGTTATGCTGGAAATTTCAAATCCCCAAATAATTATGGGTGGATCATAACACTGTCACTTAAGAGAGTAATTTAAGGTGGGCTCCAAACAGATGTAGACATTAAAAAACAAGGGCTGTGCATAGTCATTATTAATAGAAATCTACTTTTATCATGTAATTTCTCTGATCACGTGTTTGTAGTGGTCAAGTCAATGTAAAATTACCCTCCATAAAAAGGAAATTGTTTAAACAAAACTACAATTTAAAAGCAACAACTGAAAGGAAAATAGTCTTCACAAATATTTATAGGTTATAAGTGAGCAAATTCTGCCACACAAAATACTTTTTGACTACTGGGAAAAACAAAACAGAAACGGTGATAAGTGAAAATGTGCTGCTTGATAACATGGCAGTGTAGCATGAATTTGTGATTTGGATCAAAAGTCTGTGGTATCTGTACAGTGTTTATTTTTAGCCTACTTTCTATTTTATAGGGAAAGATAGGCCTTTGAAAACCCAGAATAAATATATTCCCCACTCCCCAATAAACTTTTCAACTTAAATTATTTCAAAGAAAGCAGTCTTCTGGGATTTGGCATCGTGTATATGTGGTGTTAACCGACGTTTCGGAGGAACGTATCGCCTCCATCTTCAGGGTAGAAGAAAAAATATAAGAAATCTGCAAGCGAAGAGACTATGAGAACCGGTCTGCTTTTACCGGTTCTCACGGTCTCTTCGCTTGCAGATTTCTTATATTTTTTCTTCTACCCTGAAGATGGAGGCGATACGTTCCTCCGAAACGTCGGTTAACACCACATATACACGGTGCCAAATCCCAGAAGACTGCTTCATAGTCACTGCCGTGAAAGCCTCAAATCTTACATTAAATTATTTCGTTTCATAAAAAGAGGTTATAGAAAAAATCGAAATTCTGTAAATGTGAACAATTTTTTATTTGAAGAAAGCAGTCTTCTGGGATGTGGCACCGTGTAGATGTGGTGTTAACCGACGTTTCGGAGGAACAAGAATTGTGGGCTGCAACACACTGATTTATCACTGGAATTTCCTCAAATCATCGCCAAACTCGTGAAAACAGAGAACTTTTCATCCGCAGGGTTATTTACACAAATTATGATGGGCATCAATGGCCATCCCAGTTACCTTTTGCAATAGATTGGTGGTTCGTGGCGTCGGGGCGTTGGTCCCAGTACGTAGTTGTCAAAAATTGAAGTTTGTCAGTTTGCGGTTGATTGGTAAGTATGGAATTTGATTTCATGTAGTGAATCAAGAGCTGACGTTTACTCTTTAAGTTACGTCACCATGTTATTTCTGTGTATGAAATTAAGTTTGAAATATATATGAAGTGAAAAATTCCTGTTAAGATATTTCTGTAGGTTTTGCATCTTTCAATGTAGAATAAAGAAAGTCTGTAGAATCTCGAAACTCAGCGTGTACTGTGATTGTGTTATAATATGTATATTGTTTCTTGCAAGATAAATGGGAAAAAAATAAATTTTGCGCTGCCCCAGGGTGCTCGTCATCCAGTAGGCAGACAGGTGTGAAACTCTTCAACTTTCCCAGGGTTTCAACACGCTAAGTCTGTTTTAATGCATGATGTAATGGCTTTATTATGTGCTGCTTAATCCAACGAAGAAATTAAGTTTAGCTAGTGTCTGTATTAAATGTATTAAACTGTGGGGCTCTTGTCAATGTGTGTAGTCTTGTCATTACTCCGATGACAACCCACTTCTTCGGAACAGTTTGTTGGCCCTGAAAAGGACCGTGGCTGCTGAGATGATTGATCGGTGAGGTAGCGCGGCG
>NW_019734970.1:573802-605523 GCF_002891405.2 Cryptotermes secundus | reverse complement strand
TGACCTGACCTGACCTGACCTGACCGAGTTATTCAGTCCCACGCAGTTCATCAGCAGTCTACGATCAAGCCACACAGCAAGCAACTTCAACCAGCAGGCTTCGTCGCCAGCGCTCGGTCTTCGGAGACATCGACAGGCTGCGCCAGGCACGACTGCCCCGGCTCTCCAGCGCTCTCACACCCGACTCACTGGGGCACCGCGCCTGGACTCGCCGGTGGTCGTGTTACGGTCCGACTCACTGGGCATCTGGCGTAGCCACTGCCTCATGGCTCCTACGACCGCGCTCAACGACTAGCCTTTTCACCAGCCATTCACCGTAACTAGCCCTTCTCCTTACCGGCGCGCGCCGCGCTACCTCACCGATCAATCATCTCAGCAGCCACGGTCCTTTTCAGGGCCAACAAACTGTTCCGAAGAAGTGGGTTGTCATAGGAGTAGTGACAAGACTACACACGTTGACAAGAGCCCCACAGAATGTAGAAGCACACCGAGCGGAGAGAAGGAGGAAAAGAGAAGAAATACCTCTAGATTTCTACAGCCCGGATGCCATGTGAACCGGAATTGGACCAACGCCAACCAGAGACTAAGACATGCGGTGATAACACTAGCAGTGCACGGGTTCCACCATAAAATATGTAAAAACATGTTTTATCACGACCCAAGCGAAAACTGCGTGTGCTCGTTATGTGATCAGTTCTGCGAATTATACCACATAAAAAGATGTAAAAACAACCATAAATCTCTGTGTGATTATAGCAAAGGCTAAAACCCAGAATCAATGTAATGCACATTCGTGCGCTTTTCTCTTAATAATAATAAATTGCAACAGTTGAATTGTGGTTGGGTTTGACTATCTAGTTCGATCCGTCTACGTAGAGATGGCAGGAGATCATTTGTTCCCCCTTTCCCTAGGACATTTGCTCCCTCTGTCAGTGGCTATCGCCGGTTATGACGCACCCTGCTTCCGGAACTGGTACGCAAATATATGTGTGTGATTAAATTTATGTGGCATTGATGGCCTTGATCGGCGTTAATACTGTATTGGAAAATTTTGTGAAGTAGTTTTATTACGTAGAAAAGTTTGTTTATAATTTGTTAAGTTTATGTTCATTATAAATCAGGTAATTTCTTTTACAAGAGAAAGCGTAACTGTTATGGTTTCGTTTGCGCATGGAAATATTTTACCATTTGTGTATCAATTTATAGAGTTACGGTTATGTGCATGTAGATTTGCACATGCATCATTTGTGAAAGGGTTATCTAGACGGAGGATGGCGTGTTGTTTGTTAAGTGAAGGCGAAATTAAACAAAATGTGGGCCAGTGTGACTTACTTCCACCATCCGAAGTTCGATGTATGAAGGTTCTAGATCGGGGAAGGTTTGCCAAAAGCATAGTCGTACCATGGCTGGCTGTAAACGAAGTGAGTTTGGACCCTGTAATGAAGTACCTTAAAAAGTATTTTTGAAATTAGTTAATTTCAAACCTGTACAGATACTTGAACCAATTGATTGTACCACTGCAGCTAGTCTTTGTGCAGGTAGAAGGATTGTACTGAATCCTGTAATGGTGAAATGCTTTNTCAGGTAATTTCTTTTACAAGAGAAAGCGTAACTGTTATGGTTTCGTTTGCGCATGGAAATATTTTACCATTTGTGTATCAATTTATAGAGTTACGGTTATGTGCATGTAGATTTGCACATGCATCATTTGTGAAAGGGTTATCTAGACGGAGGATGGCGTGTTGTTTGTTAAGTGAAGGCGAAATTAAACAAAATGTGGGCCAGTGTGACTTACTTCCACCATCCGAAGTTCGATGTATGAAGGTTCTAGATCGGGGAAGGTTTGCCAAAAGCATAGTCGTACCATGGCTGGCTGTAAACGAAGTGAGTTTGGACCCTGTAATGAAGTACCTCAGAAAGTATCTTTTGAAATTAGTTAATTTCAAACCTGTACAGATACATGAACCAAGTGATTGTACCACTGAAGCTAGTCCTTGTGCAGATAGAAGGATTGTACTGAATCCTGTAATGGTGAAATGCTTCGATGATATTAATGAGGGCGATAGAAGCGCACTGCAGAATTTTAATATAAACAAGGATTCACTCAGATTTGGGAAACTGAATTTAACGTATGATAATTGGAGAGCAGAT
This sequence comes from Cryptotermes secundus, assembly GCF_002891405.2. Taxonomy (NCBI): domain Eukaryota; kingdom Metazoa; phylum Arthropoda; class Insecta; order Blattodea; family Kalotermitidae; genus Cryptotermes; species Cryptotermes secundus. The sequence continues at coordinate 603,372 of NW_019734970.1, read as the reverse complement.
GAAGTGTTGAAAGCCATTTTACCAGAAGATAAAGACAGTTTAACAAGTTATTCAGTAATAGGACACATTGTACACGTGAATCTTCGAGATCATTTGTTGGAGCATAGGAAGGTGACTGGTCAAGTTTTCCTCGTNGGTTTGCCAAAAGCATAGTCGTACCATGGCTGGCTGTAAACGAAGTGAGTTTGGACCCTGTAATGAAGTACCTCAGAAAGTATCTTTTGAAATTAGTTAATTTCAAACCTGTACAGATACATGAACCAAGTGATTGTACCACTGAAGCTAGTCCTTGTGCAGATAGAAGGATTGTACTGAATCCTGTAATGGTGAAATGCTTCGATGATATTAATGAGGGCGATAGAAGCGCACTGCAGAATTTTAATATAAACAAGGATTCACTCAGATTTGGGAAACTGAATTTAACGTATGATAATTGGAGAGCAGATGAAGTGTTGAAAGCCATTTTACCAGAAGATAAAGACAGTTTAACAAGTTATTCAGTAATAGGACACATTGTACACGTGAATCTTCGAGATCATTTGTTGGAGTATAGGAAGGTGATTGGTCAAGTTTTCCTTGATAAAATTAAAGGTGCAAGAACAGTCGTTAATAAAACAGACATTATTGATAACATGTATAGGAACTTCAATATGGAAATTCTGTGTGGGGAAGACTGCATGTTGGCTCAAGTTCGAGAGAATCACTGTACCTTTGAGTTTGATTTCTCGTCTGTGTATTGGAACCCTCGACTGTGTACAGAACACGAGAGAATAGCAAAGAAAATTAAGCAAGGGGATGTGCTGTATGATGTCTTTGCAGGGGTAGGTCCTTTTGCAATACCAGCTGCTAAAAAGAAGTGTATTGTCTTAGCAAATGACTTAAATCCAGAATCACATAAGTGGTTGGAACACAATGCAAAACTAAATAAAGTAAATGCACTAATACATACTTTTAATAAAGATGGTGAAGTTTTCATTAAAGAAGATGTGAGAAGTGATATGTTACAGAGATGGCAGAATGTGGACTTCAGAAATAACACTATGCATATCACAATGAACCTACCTGCTATGGCAGTTACATTCCTGAAAGTTTTCAATGGCCTCTTTACTCCAGAAGAATTAGAATCATTAGAAATAAAAATATTTCCAGTTGTCTATGTATACTGTTTTGCAAAGGGTGATAATCCAGTGACTGTGGCAAAAAAAATGGTAGAAGAAAATTTGTGTGTAGAGCTGAGAGAAGACATGATAGATGTCTTTCATGTTCGAAATGTTTCTGTGAAAAAGGAAATGATGCGTGTTGCATTTCAGCTATCAAAAAGCATTCTTACTGGTGAATGCAGTAGGCATTGTAAGATTTCCAGAAAATGTGTACAAAACTTTCCAGGGGACACCCAAGTAAAGAGGCTGTGTGTGGAAGACAGTGGTGAGGATTATGAGAAACATATACATGTAATAGAATTAAGTACTCCATAAAGTACGTAGGTGGGCCGCACCATAGCTCAAGCGGTTAGTCACTGGCTTCCCACCACGGCGGCCTGGATTCAATCCCGGGTCTGGTCAAGTGGGATTTGTGGTTGACAAAGTGGCGCTGGGGCAGGTTTTCTCTGGGTACTTTGGTTTCCCCTGCCAATCTTCATTCCACCAATTGCTCCACAATCACCCTCACCTATCATTTGGTGCTGGTACAATAGGCCAGAAGTGGCTGCAGTACAAGAGAGTTAGTCCCACCCCACTAGCATTAAAAAAAAAGTACATAGGTGAGTCGATAAGTAAGTTACAAATTGATGTGGGGTACTACATGTTTGAATGAGGCACTTGAGGCCATCACCACTAGATGGCAGCATTAGTCCAGTGGCAATTGATGACATGAGACAATCAATGTTGACAAAAGTGAAACAGCAGTTACAAGATGGCGGCGCCTCTGAGTGAGTGTACAACCCTTGAGCAGCGCTCCATTGTGCAATTTTTGTGGGCAAAAGATATAGAGTCAAAGAATATTCATAAAGAAATGCTTCCAATTGGGTACAGAATTTCTCTGAAGGCCGGACACGTATTGAAGACGAACACCGCATCGGCCGGCCAATGGAGATTACCACAAGGCGAATGTGCAGCAATTTGAAGACTTAATCCAGGCAGACGGAAGGGTAACTATAGACACTATAGCCACTGCTCTTGGTTGTTCACACAGCATGGCCTTCCTCATAATGCATGACAGGTTATGTTTTCACAAAGTCTGTGCACGATGGGTGCCGCGCATGCTGACCACACAACACAAAATGCAAAGAATGGGTCTGGCATTACAGCATCTCAATCGCTACCATGATGAAGGACACAATATGCTAGCCTGAATTGTCACAGGTGTTGAGTCTTGGGTTCACCATTACCAGCCCAAAACAAAGTGTGCATCAGTGCAGTGGAAACATCCTGCATCGCCTGCCAAAAAAAAAAGTTTAAGGTGACACCATCCTCCAGTAAAGTGATGCTCACAGTCTTCTGGAATCACTGCTCACTGGAATCACATTCCAGCCTCAAGGACAAAGCATAAATGCCGACTCCTACTGTAACATCCTCAGGAAACTTTATAAGGCCATTCGACAGAAGCGACCAGGACTCCTCAACAAAGGTGTGTTGCTGTTACATGAGAACGTGCTTCCCCATACTGCCAACAAGACAAGTGAGACGCTGCAAAATTTCAAGTGGGAAGTCCTCGAGCATCCTCCATTTAGCCCTGACCTTGCTCCAAGTGACCCCTCTTAAACATCATCTTTCGCCTAAACATTTTCATGACGATGAAGCTGTAGAAAGAGAAGTCACCGCCTGGTTCTGACAGCAGCCCAAAGAATTTTATGCTGCTGGTTTTCAGGGGCTTGTGAAATGATGGGACAAGTGCCTCAATGTACAGGGAGATTATGTTGAGAAATAAAAGCATTTTTCAGATCAGTACTCTTATTTGTTTAAGTTCTATATGCATTTGTAACTTACTTATTGACTTACCCTCATATCATTTTCAAATCTGGGAGTTACTGCTTCAGTATGGCGACTTAATCTCACTTCCATTATTTGTCTTTACAATACAGTGAGGAGTTATGTTTCCCACAGTTACATTGTCCAGCAATGTAGTTATGCTATGCCCACAAAGGTGCCTATGTTTATAGTGGCTTAGGGATATGGATTTGTCGTGGATTACACTGTAGTATAAATCTTATAAGAATTAGTTAAATAACATTCCTATATTCACTAAACATTTGTTATTTATGTACAGTGTATTTTTATACTTATGATACTATTAGGTATTTGTATACACAAATATAAAGTCATACCTGTTGGTTGCCCTAGAATTGTGTTTCTGTTTTGTGTTATCATTGAAAATGATTTTTGTTTTTAGATGTTGCCTTTTATGCATTTCATTTCTATATATTTCCACTGGGGCCACAGACATTTCTGACATATCATATATGTTGAAATTTGACACAGAAAGTGAAAATTAACGAATGACTGTAGTTGGGTTGTTTAATTGATTTGCTCCATGGTATAAGTGGGAGTCAAGATAGCTCAGTCGGTATAGCAACAGGGTAGATAGCCAGGTTTCAGTTCCTGGAAAGGAGAGGGGGGGTAAGATTTTTCTCTTCATCATAATGTCCAGATCCGCTCTGGGGCCCACCCAAGGGCTCTTTCCATTAGGGATAAAGTTGCTGGGGCATAAAGCTGATCATCTACCTTCATCTAGTGCTGAGGTTAAGATTGGTGAAGCTGTACCTCCACTCCCCCATATGTCTTCATGGCAGAATGTTTAATTAATTAAGCACAGGGGAAACTTTGCCATGATATAGGTTGTTCCTTGTTCAATTGGTGTTATTCAGCTGGTGAAGAAATACTTTGTTACTGGAGTCCGTTTCAAACTGGTTTAATCTATTTTACACCTTCACAGCCTGTTTTTCTAACATCTGATTTTTAGTCGCTTGCAAGACCTCTCTCCCTTTTTTAAAGAGTATGAGAGCATTAACAGATGCTGAGACATGGAGTAAAATTTTGCCTTGCATGATCTTGCAGCCACCATTTTAGGATGATGGAAGAGAAGGCGAGAAAGGAGGGTATATGTTACAGAGTATGATGTATTTATTCTTACATGTTGTTCATGCAATATGTGAGAAAGATTCTGCGGTGTGATATCTCAAGTGTTTTAGGTAAGTAAGTAAAAAAAGTAAAGGTATCCCTGTAACAGGCCATGGAGGCCCATAGGGTTATGAGATGTTGAGATTCCCACATTTTCTAGAAAATCTGCTCACAGGTGGGGGCGAGGTTGTCGGTCTTACGTACCGGCCACCCTTTATCCCCAGGAAGATTCCTGGGACTCATTTCCATTAGAGGCTGAGTCAACCCCAGGGCCATAGTGTGGCTGGAAGAATTGGGCAAATTGAAAAAATCTACCTCATCGGAATTCAGTCTGGCTTGTAGCATAGTGCCTCAACCAACTATGCTACCACGTGCCCCCTAGTGTTTTAAGTAAACAATAAATTTGTATCTGCATGAAATGTACAGTGATGCTCCATAGATATGAAATAGCAAAGAGAGTGTCTGGAAATTGTATCCAGATAATGGAGTACATCTTTCCTGTCCCATGTAAGAGGATTAGGTGTATAGCATGATTAGAATTCGGGTCTTTATGCAGAATCATTTCCAGTAATAATGTAGCAAAACAGTATTGAAACATGTTAATTAAAATGAAATATGTAAGTTCATGTCTCTTTTCAGGTGAGAAGCAGATAACAGATGGGAAAGCAGAAGAAAGGCAACAAGCAGGTGAAGAACATCTTTAAAGTAGCAGGAGCAAGGAGCTTGAAATCGAAAAACAAGGCAAAGGCAGTGTCTGTACAGCTTAAGAAGGTGAGTCATGGGATGATAATTGATGATGATTGAGGAACTACTTGAATATAATAGTAGTGGCTCCTGTCTAAAAAACTGAAATTAAGGGCTGTGGGAATTTGTTGTGCTGACCACGCGACACCCTCTATCCATTAAAGTTGACACTAACTTCGTCAACAAGCGGTGGTTGCTCGGTCGGTATAGTTCACTTGCAGACTAATGNTCTCTTTTCAGGTGAGAAGCAGATAACAGATGGGAAAGCAGAAGAAAGGCAACAAGCAGGTGAAGAACATCTTTAAAGTAGCAGGAGCAAGGAGCTTGAAATCGAAAAACAAGGCAAAGGCAGTGTCTGTACAGCTTAAGAAGGTGAGTCATGGGATGATAATTGATGATGACTGAGGAACTACTTGAACATAATAGTAGTGGCTCCTGTCTAGAAAACTGAAATTAAGGGCTGTGGGGATTTGTTGTGCTGACCACTGGNTTCTTCTTCTTCTTTTTTTCTTTCTTTTTTCTTTTTTGTCCTTCCCCACTGCATCTCTTTGTTTATTTTTGTCTTTTACATTTCTCTTTCTGGAAGGAACTGGCTTCCTCTCTTATGCATTCACTCACTCCACATCCACATTTGTATGAATGTAATTGCATGTGGAGTTCAAGATTATCTATATTGTTATGATGATGATGATGATGATGATGATGACGACAAGAAACTGCAATTCGCCTGAGAATTTTACTTACTGTTGCAGCTATACACAGTTTTCACCGTTGTTTTCTTCTTCCACATTCAGAGCTCTATATCATAGTTACCTTTGGAGGAGCAGTTACAAGTGACTGTACTTTAATGGAAGTTCTGTTCTGTTTCCTGAAAATAATATTGTAACAAGCCATGCTGGTATGGATGTTTGCCATAAGATATAATTGATGGTAAATATATTTCACTTTAAGGTCTTCGTGGTTATATGCTGTGCATTTGTCAAGAAGCACGATTCTTCCTGTTTTTGCATGCCATTCTTCTTTTCAAGAATGCATATAATATTTTAATGGGAAAGCTAGAAGGAAAGAGAGAACTAGGAAGACCTAGATGTAGGTTGGAAGATATTGCAGTGGATTTTAGGGAGATGGGATGGGGTAGTATGGACTAGACTGAGCTGGCTCAGGATAGAGATCGGTGGAGGGCTCTTGTGAACACAGCAGTGAACTTTCAGGTTCCATAAAATGTTCTTTAGTCGGTGAGCAGCTGGTGGTTTCTCAGGAATGGCTCAACTTTAAGGAGTTAGTTATTTGCTCTTCTTTCCAAGCCCAGCAGCCACTGAAGAAATATCTTCATAGTGACCCATGCATTTTGACTAGCTCTGTGATCATATGTGAACAGTTCTGTAGATTTTGTGTGTAACGTTGTTTTAAAACTTTAGCTTAAGAAATGGCAGTATCTCTTCACTCACTCCCATGTTGTCAACCTATTCTTGAACTTCGTTCCGCCATGGCACAGGTACTTGAGTCCTTGTGTCTGTGGCTTCACTTTTAAGCAATTTTTGTACCTTGTGTAGCTTTTTCTTTTTTTCCATTTGCATCCAGTTTGTGTAAACATGTTCTAGAAGATGTGCATGTAGTAACAGTGTTCTTCTCAAATAATGAAGTTGAAGTGAAACATTTTTTCAGATTATAAGGAAGAATGAGGTTTCAGAGTCATGATGTGGGGATATCATAAACAAGAGAAATGTAACAAGCTGCATATCAAGTGGATTCATATACATGGGAACAACACAAACTAATCGGAATCACGTTCACGAAGAAATTGTGAACAGAATAAATTTGGGAAAAGCTTGCCACCATTCCGTTCAAAATCTCTTGCCTTCCCATCTGCTATCTGAAAATGTAAAGATTAAAATATACAAAACTATAAATTACCTTTGGTTCTGTACTGATATAAAACTTGGTCTCTCACATTGAGGGAAGAACTTACACTGAGGGTGTTCAAGAATAAGGTGCTGAGGAGAATTTTACATCTAGGAGGGAGGAAGTGACAGGAATTTGGAGAAAGCTGCAGTTGTGCTTGTGTAACAGTTTATGGATGTAAATAAATTATGAATTAATGAGGTGGGGCATGTAGCAAGTGTTTAAAAAAATAAATGCATACAGAGTCTGATAGGAAAATCTAAAGGAAAGACAATGTTTGTAAGACCTATGCATAGGTGGAATGATAATATACAGACAGCTCCTGAAGAAATTTGATTGGAGAGTATGGACTGTATTTATTGGTCACAGGATAGGGACCATTGGTGAAATCTCTCACTCATCAATTTTTGATGTCATAAGAAGATTCCCCACATGCAGAGTAAAGCAAAAAGTTGTTATTTTTACTTTGAAACAACTCAACTTCAATAATATTTTCGTCCATAACTGAAGTGAATACAATTGGACATGTCAAAAATTAACAGCGAATGCATCGCATATCAAAGTCACAAAAATTACACAATGGTCTATCATGATGATATAACAAGCGTTATAAGGTACATAACAATAAAAGATGCATAAGACCAAAAGAATAACAGTAACATAAAATATGTAAACCCAGTATTAAAAATTGCAAACCAAAAGACAATCAACAAATTAATCATCAATCCAACATTAGTTGAAAAACTCTTGAAGAGAATAGAAGACGCTGCACAGCAAATAATTTTTTAGTTTCCTCTTAAAAACATTAACATTTAGAATGCTTTTCCATGCTAATATTAAATGACTGAAAAAAGGTGAAAATCGTTTGGAGATGGGGTTCTGTAACAGTTGCCCTCACATTGCTGGCAGGCTCTTGTAACAAGTGTACTGCATTTCTCATACTTGCTAGATAATGGAGAGTTTAATTTTTTACTTTTTGAATATAATAAATTTGCTTTCTGCAATCCTTGATCATAAATGTTAATAAAATCTGCAGAATTTGTAATATGTACATGTTTGCACTTTTGTCTAATACTGTAGTCAGAGTACTCAAGTCCCTGTCCTTGGTACCTGCTGTGAACATAATTTGTGTGATGCATTTGTTTTGTTGTGTAATGTTGACTCAACCTTTGAAACCTTGAAGTCTTATCTCTGATAATTCTCTTTTTTCTTTTTGGTGAGTCTATAAAGAACATACCTTGAATTTTTCTTTTTATTTTTTTTTTTTTTTGCAGAAATGTATGTTAAGTTAGTATTCATGTTCTTAAGGCTGGGTTATCTTTGGTCTTGCAGCTGAATGAAGTTACTCGCAAGAAAACTGCAGAAGTTGATGGACAGTTAACAGCCGAAGTGCAGGCTAAACTTCTACAGAAACAAGAAGCACAAAAAACTGTTAAGGAGAAAGGTGATGTGAGTCAGGCGGAAAAGCGGTTTCAGGATAGTGAGAAGGACTCTTCAGTAGCTTTGAATAAGCTCTGTGAAATGCAAATGGACTGACTTATGCAAATGAATTAAGTTAGTTTTGATTTAATCACAGGAATCATATATTAATTCCTCTGTTGAAAGTACACTTTTGCTGTGTTGTGTGGAACATTTATTACATAACAGAAAGAGGGACATTTTTGCATAGTCTGCAAGGAATAATTCTTGAATAAAGTGAATTGAGAGGTAAGAATATTTGAATGAGAACCAGTTTGAATATAGGAACACTGATTATAGTAACAGTAAATTTTATTGTTATGCAAAATGGCTTCCCACACTGCTGGTATTATAGTAATTGGGGATGAAATACTGAAAGGCCACGTTGTTGATACAAATTCCCATTTCCTGTGCCAAAGTCTGCATTCGTTGGGTATAAAGGTGTGCAAAATATCCGTTGTGGGTGATGATGTTGATGAGATAGCATCAGAGGTGTCAAGTTTTTCTCAGAAATATAGCAAAGTATTCACAAGTGGTGGTGTTGGCCCAGCACATAATGATGTTACGTACCTTGGTGTTGCTCGTGCTTTCAATCATGATGTTGAAGTGAACAAGGAGCTAGCTAGAATTTTATTGGATACAGATTGTGTAAATAACATCAGTGAGGATGCTAATCCTGCGTTGAAAATGGCTAAGATACCCCAATTATCAACTCTGATTTATTTGAACCCTACTAGGACCTACGATGATCCGTCGTTGATATGGCGCAGTACTATCCCAGTAGTTAAAGTTAATAATGTGTACATTTTTTCTGGGACTCCCAAATATTTTGAACTTGCTGTAACCAACTTGGAAGACCTTTTTAAGAATCCTGACGGTGAAAAAGTTTACACGCTTGAACTAAACCTGAGGAAGTCTGAGTTCGATATAATTCCTGTGCTTAACCACATTATTGACAAATTCAAGGGATCGGTTGTATTTGGCAGCTACCCACAGCTTGATAATGATATTTACATGACGAAGGTGGTGTTTGAGTCGACGTCACTCCAGCAGTTGGAAGAAGCAGACACATATCTTCGAATATTTCTACCTCCCAGAAGCATTGTTGACCCCTGGGAGGGAGGCGTGTACTGGACGGCGGAAAAGGCCCTCAAGAAAGGGCTCTCTACAGCAGTCACTGCAGCTGTGAAGGTGCGTTCAAAGGCTAAGGGAAAGTGTGAACCTAAGTTGCTGTAATGGTGACTTAATTCTTAAAGGTCCTTTGCTCTTCTATATTAGCCATGGAGAGTGAGTGATCTGCGGAAGTAACGGTAGTGGGTGGGTCACTTTGGTTTTTAACATAAATGTGTGACTATACTTTGCTTAAACAGTGGTTTCCTACTTAACATTCTTCATGTTTTGTGATTTGGATTACAGAATCAGTTGTACTTATATTGTTATTGCTTTGGCAAGAATGCTTTCCAGTAGATCAGCAGTTCCTGATCCCTAGTTTATGCATCCCTTGAGGTGCAGATGTTTTTGTTTGCTTTAGAAAGGAAGTTTTAGTTACATTAACATATTTGAGACATAGTTGCATAGGTTCCTTTCTTTTCAGAATGGGGATAAAGCACCATGGAAAAATTTAGGTATATAGGTTAGGCTGGATATCGTGGACATCTGAAAGGAGAAATATAGTGTTTTAAATGGGTCTTCATACATTCTGATTGTTCGCGGTGAAGAGGGTTATAAATTCGTGTTAGGAAATTAATTGCAATATATGCATGCAGAGGTGCACATTCTCAAGATTTGCTTTTGTGTATCTGGGCTAAATGTCTTTATAGACAGTAATTATAATTAAATTTTGGTGTAATAGGCTTGTGATTACATTTTTAATTCATTTGACTAGATCACATGACATGGTTGTGTGTATGTGTGTATGAATTTTGTCTCACCATACACATACTTGAAATAGTTTCTAACCAACTTCCTACAAATTTATACTCACACTTCTTTCATAATTATCTTCCCATGTCATTCAGTAATATATAGCCTAAAGATAAAGAAGAGTAAAGCTGTCCCTTTAATGGGGCTTGGAGGCTTATAGGGTTTTGAGGCGGTGAGGTTGTCAACCTTACACGCTGGCTGCCCTTTACCCACAGGAAGATTCTTGGTACATATTTCTGTTAAAGGCCGGGTCATCCCCAGGGCCATAATGTGGCTGGAAGGATTAGGTCAATTATTCATGGGGCCGTGAGAAGAAATTAAGTTTTTAAAGTCAGATTCATCACATCATCCCAGACTGGCTCTGGGGTACACTCAGTCTCCTCTCAAATGGGTACCAGGGGCTCTTTCCCCAGTGGTAAAGCGGACAGGTCATGAAGCTGACCACCAACCTCAAACTATGCCAAGGTCAAGAAACTGTGGCTGTACACATCCACTCCACCTTCATGGCGAAGTGCTTAATTAGTTAGTCACAGGGACAACTTTACTGATTCATTTTAAAAATTCTTAGTTGCATTTAATTATTTCTCCCATACCCACCTGTCAGAATTGTTAATCCAGGTAATAAAAATTTAGGGGGATTTGGTTTCAACAATTGTTGGAATTATTCATTGCCAAATAAAGAGCACCATGCCATATTTTCCTCTTATAAATTGTAATTTTTTATCACATTTTTGATATGTTACTAATTAAGAGTTACTTGAATGATAATATGAGTTAAAGGGGTCAGTTTGCTTCAGTAACAAAAATTTGGGAGGCATGAGGGTTTGATGAAAATTGAAAGTGGCATCATGTCAAATATTTTGGAGCCGCTGCATGAAAGTGTTTCTGTGCATGCTGTGGTTTTATATAGGCAAAACTCAGCAGCCTATGCAGTATTGTATCCCAGAAGATAGAACTCTTCATAACCACTGCTGTAATAACCTCAAGTCCTGCAGTTAAATTTTTCTTTGTACCATATATATTTAGCTTGATCATTGTGTTGCTGCCTTGCATGTGCTCTTTTCATGTGTGAGGTTTCTTGCTACCTTTTGCACTATATGGAGTAGCATTCTGCACATTTTCATATTTGGTTCACAGCATATAGAATTCATCAGATCACTAACTTCTTTGCATGCTTTCTTTGGACACTTGTAGTTTGGAAATTTTGAAAATTTTTGCTTCCTTCTTGCTTCCATGGCTACAAGTATTAATGGCCAGCTTTGTTTTGCTTATATCATAAGCAGAAAATCAAAATAGTATGCTCATTTGGTTTCACTGAATAACCAAAGATATCAGATCCTAAAACATAGTAAGTTGATGTACATTCTAACCAAAGCAGAAATAGGATTCCTTTTCCTTATATGCACATGTATTTTATATATTTATTAAAGGGTTAATAAGAAATCTGTGTGAGTATAGATTCAGATTCTTCAAGGAGCAACAATGATAAATGTATTTTATACTTTGCTATGGAGAAAGAAAGAGCAGTAATATTTTGTGAATGCATTATTTTCTTAACCTCAGCACTAGATGGAGGTGAGTGATCAGCTTCACCCTCCCCCTTCTGCTTTGCCCAAAGGAAGCAGCCCCAAGTACTCGTTGCATTGGAGGCTGGGTGGGCCTGGGAGCTGGTCTGGATCTTACGGAGAAGAGAAAGATCTTTTCCTCTTCTGGGAATTGAACCCAGGCTCCTCAGCCATCCATCCCCTAGCTTAGTTGCTGTACCAACTGAGGTATCCTGGTTTCTGGAAAGAACACTGTTTTGCTATTATATATTACATCTTGCTACCTGCTTTATTGTTAGTAGTGGAATGGAGTTTGGACATTTTGAAGGAACATACTGCCCGCATACCCTGAAAATAGATGCTGTATGTTCCTCTGGAGGATCAGAATTATCTGCCAATATTACTTGGAATAAGAACCCAGAATAAAATAAAGTCTGAATTATTATATGGATTATCAGGGTTATAGTCCCAAAAAAGAAAAGTGCTGAGGTGATGTGGAAAATAATTTCAGATTGAAACACGTGGGCGTGAATCATGATATGAAGTTATTCTGTCATTTACACAATGGTAGCTTTACACTTTTAAAAGCAGAATTGTATGATAAACAGCTCACAGAAATCACATACTTCAAGAAACTAATGTTTCTGTCTCAGAGAGAGAAAAAATTAAACTCAGAAGTTCTTATGTTTTCATTTTGTGTAAAATTACTTCTAAATTTTTCTTTCAAGTTCTTTGGAAAGATAATAATCCTATTATTGAAGCAAAATTTTCATTTATAAAGAAAGAAATTTAAACAGTTTTTTTTAATAACTTGCATATGTTTGACATTCTGCACAGTGCACATCCTTTTGTGAGTCATAAACATATATGGTTAAGGTTAGCTGTTGCCACAACAGATGATTTTATAATCAATCAGTATTTTACAGATTGAATATTTATTTCTTGCTACATGTCTTGGTCCTCATGGGACCATTGTTAGGCACAATCTGTATTATAGCGTATGACACATTGCTCCAAATATGGATTCATATTAAGAATTCAGTGACCCTAGACATATTCATATATTACTGCCTCATGATGGTCCTATGAGGACCGAAACATGTAGCAGGAAATAAATATTCAGTCTCTAAGTACCAATTGATTATAAACTCATTTGTTGTGGTGACAGCTAACCTAAACCATGTACATTTGACATTAACTTTAAGAGAAGTGCAGAACAGTGTCTCAGCTTTCCTAAAAGCACTGGGGTGCTGTCCTGCCCCAACTACAACCCAGTTTATTACAATGAAAATCAGATATGCTGAATTATTTAAAGTAAAATGTTAACAGTATGATATATTTAATATCTCAGGGTTGGTGGTGATGTTATTTTCATAAATAACAGCGCATGCCCTAATACAACTTAGAAGTATGTAGCACTTATCTTAGTTGGTAGACTTGTGGATAGTTTGAGGAAGGTTGTAGCCGAGCTGAAGTTGTAAAGCCCAGTTTCCTCTTACATAGGTGTTTAGTCCCATAGATCATATAAATCTGTTATGATATGAATTTTACATTATTTCTATGAAGCACTTGCTACTTAAAGTACAGATTATACCTGTGTTAAATTTGTCAGATATAACCAAAAGGTTTTGTACTGTGACCATGTTTGTACTTCTAGATGTACAAACTGTATTTAGTACATAATGTATGGGTATCTTTATAACTTCTAACTGAATTTAACATGTGTGTCTCCAATTTTTCTTTAGTTGTCATCAGACTGAAGTATAAAGAAAATGTTTGCAAGGCTCCTGTGTTGTGTTTTACATTGTACAAAAAAATAATATTTTGCTTCAGCAGATGTTTCGTGTTTTTTGAAGGTTTTAGAATCAAAAATTAAGTGGTGCTAGTGTCAGTGCCACCTCACACATGTTCAGGTGTCCTTACGAAAGTTGTATTACAATAAATACTGAAAGACACAAGTAACTTATTATTGCAAATATTTTCGTATCATGTGTTCTTAGGGTAAATAAATGAAAGAAGTTTTGCTAATGTAGTGGTGTAATGGTGACAGAGGGTACGAGAAATCCTTGCAGAATTTTGTTGAAAAAGCTCATGTAAAGGAGACATTTACTTTTAAGACAATGCTGATTGGAGGAGGATGATGATGATGTGGATACTGTGAAAACAGATTGTGGTGATGTGGATGAAATTTGGCTATTTCAGCATATGGTTCAGTGGCAGGCTTTGTTGTTGTGATGTTAAACCTTTGAGGATATGAAATCAGAAAGTTTGTGCCATATCCTGGCTTGAGTTAACTTTCCCTATATGATACATGTCTACAGAAATGTTATGACCTATATTGTTCTGAGTTACAACTGATGCTCTCTAGGCAATCTTCATTCCATAATCTGAGCTGTAAATCAGATCTCCTGTTACTGTTTTATTTTGTGTTTTCAGAGAGATTTTTTTTTTGGTCTGGAAGACTAGTTTTGTTGCAAATACAGGGAGATCAAGAAGTCGCACACATCACACTAAGCAATTGTATTTTGCTGGTTTAATGCACAAGCTACAAGACATACAGCACTTACTATTAATCTTTATAACCTTACATCTTAGACATGCTAAATCAAATCATGTCTTTACAACATATGCTCGAAATGGCTTCCCAGTTCAGCAATGCATGTGCGAGCTCTTTTTACCATGTATGAGGCCACTTTGTGGAGCACCTGTAAACTGATGCTGTTAATCAGTGTTCCTCTTAAGGTCATCCAGTGTATGTGGATTGTTTTTATAGACAGTTCCTCTGAGGTACCCCTAAAGGAAAAACTCGCACAAGAACTGCATGGTTTCATTATATCTGTGACATGTGGCACCATCTTGCTGCAACCAACACTCATGTTCATGAACTTAAAAAAGCAAAATAAACTGTGTAATAATGGTAATGATGTCTTAGTACACTGGACTGTTCTCTGTTGTTTCAAAGAAAATTGGGCCCACTATTCAATGACGTGATACAGCACACCATGCTCCAATTTCCTGACAGATGCAAGGGCTTTTCATGTAACGTTGATTTTCAGATGACCAAATCCTATTGTTTTGACTCTTCACGTAACCACTAAGGTGAAGAAAACCCGATGAAACTCTTGAATTCCATGGTTGCCAACAAATGTCTGAAACCATCTACAGTACACTAAGCGTTTTTCTTTATCCAGGTCCTTCAGTTCCTGCACACCATGCACGATATGCACAAAGGTGTAACTTCATCACTTTGTGAGCACTTCCGTACGAAATCTCTGATTGCGCTGATAGTCTCCTCAGGCTTTTTGAAGAGGAACGCTGCAACATTTTCTCCACGTCAGCCAGTTTAGCCTCAGTCAAAATGGCCGGTCTTCCAGATCTGTTCCTATCTGAAACTGATCCACATTCCCAAAATCGGTTGATTATTCTCATTATCATCGAATTGTTAGGAACTGCAGAATCTGATATTCCCGATGAAACTCGTCTGCAACACATGCGTAAGAACAACTGGCAGAATAATGTTCCACAATGAAAACTCGTTCTTGGGAAAATGACATGTCTGTCACACAGTAAACAAAGCTATACTGCAGACATATTATGACCGATACACGACAAATGGCTTTTCTACTCATTAGTACTCCTGCAGTACCATCTAGCAGTAGGAGATATATTAACTGCAATACAATTTATGACAACTTTTAGTTTGATGAGCGCGACTTTTCAATCCCTGTAGAACTGCTGGATAAATTTGGAATTGGAATCATTGTGTAAAACTGGTATATTTGTCATTTTCTAGGGAATTGTAATTTTTTAGTAATTCAGTTGTCCAGCTACCTCTTTATCTTCTTGGCCTGTAAAATGAAACCCTTGTTATTTTTATGAATTTTTTGTTGTTGCTTATATCTGTACTCTGCTGCACTGTCACAGTTTGGGAAGTCTGGCAATTGCTGAGCAAGGGTTCATTATACCTTGCCATGTAAAGTGTATGTAATAGTTGTATCTGTACTGTTGTATATAAATGAGTGTTCCATTGATACAGCTGTAATGTGGTTGAACAGTAGATTGGCAGTATCCAGGGGACAGGAGAATTTCAAGGAATGGCAGAATTGTAAACTGTGTAAGAGATCACTAATTTTGCTGTTCATTTTGAAACACTATACTGAGTATAAGATTCATAAGGACTTAACAGTGAGTGTAATAAAATTCTTTGAGATGTGTGGGCAGATATGTAATCAGTTCTTTGTGTCATTTCTGAAAATTTCTGTAGCAAATGAATTTCTGTACTTCTTGTGTTACTGACAATGAATCTAATCCTATGGAAGATTGCTGTTGCCCAAAATAAAGGAGAACTATATATCTTCTACAGATTCAGATGGTATATTGCGTCCCTGTGTTGTTGCCATTCAGGTCATGGAAGTTTGCTCTTGCAGAAACTGTATAAAACATGATCATAAAATTCATGAAACTGACCACAATTTCAGTTGTTAAGAAAATTTTTGATAAATATCAGAAGATTTTTAAACAAAAAATGCAAAGTGAAACAAATTCAGACAAAATTGTTTTGTTAAAATCTTCAGATTGCATGTCTGCAGTGTTGTAGGGTATATAGCTGGCCTTTGGCTGTTCTCTGCTGTTAATGCAGTTGCTGTTTCATTAATATTTAGATTGTGTAGTGATCAGCTTTATTTAACCCTATTACTGTGATATTCGACTTAAGAGTCGAACAGGCATCCGTTACCATGTAGTGCAACATTTGACTTAATCACATCAAGTAAATAATCTTTTGCTGTGTCATTTGACTTTATTCACTGGACTATAATCATATTTTTTTGTAGCATTTTTTCTTCATTTTTTACCTTAAAATTGCATTATTTTAGGAAAATTGGGAGAAAATAATACCCAGCGAAAGTGTTAAGAGTTCTGGAGAGAAGTCATCAGAGTTCAAGTTAAAACAGTAAATCCAAAGTTTTTTTAAGTTTAATTTTGCATTCCTGCTATTGTTTCTGATGGGTAAAGAGTGTTTTATTGTAATTGTGAACTGGAAGAATTTCCATGGGAATGGATCATCCCTTTTAATAAGGAATGTATTGAAAAAAATAGGGTTCACGTTACAAGGTCAGTGATATGGACATATTTTCAAGGACAGAACCCTTCTGCAACATTGCAACCTGCTCTATTTGGAAGTATCCAATATTTGGTGTATCGAATTACACAATTAGAATAAAGAACAACAGACTGAATATGAGTTTTGAGGTTTTCATGATGATGATTGCTCACATTGCTTCTGGATTGTGTAATACCATGTAGACTTGTAGGTGGCTACTTTGATTTCAGAGGAACATTTTGTCTCCATGTTCAGGGCCAAACTGATTAGGCCACAGATGCTACTTGCCAATGTAACCTAACCACATCCTTAACCTTATGCACTCTGACCCTGACGATAGAGGCAGCATGTGCCTCTGAAATGCTGGTATAGACTACATACAGTGTTATTGCGACCCCAAATACTACAGTCTGAACAGAAAAAATGCTGACACAAATCACACCTGCATGTGAGGCTATATTTTCGCAAATGAGGTTTTGGTGGCAAGTTAGGGCCATTATATTTCGATCTGACACAATCACTCATTGTAATTTTACAAAAGTAAGTGTGTGCCTCTGTGTCTCTGGTCATTGTCAGTATGGTAGGTTGTTTATTGGGAGAGAGACAACTGCTCACATGGTCTCTTCAGAAGTTTACTCCCTCTTCTCTGTAATTATCATAAATATAGCAGCTGTAAATAATAACAACTGTATATACACCTGGAATAAAAATATTACTGACAGCAGGTGGTGGATATTTTGCTGTTTGCAGCCAGTAATTGCACTTGTGTATCAACATAGAAGTCACCATAATAACCCATCTGCTTACTGTTTGTACCCTGTGCAAATACATATTAAGCAACCATCTTCATTTTAAAACATGAAGAATGTTTTTCTCCTCTGAATATGTATTTGGCACTGTTTTGAGGTGGTCAGTGGAGTATATTCTGTCAGAATGGCAGATGGGTTAACTAAACAGATTCCTTAGTAAGAGAACCTAAATGTTCATCACTACTAATATTAAACCTTTCCTATTCTCTGTCAGCTTCCAACATGTAATTTTCCTCTCCATGTTTGCTGTTGGAAATCTCGTGCCACCAACTTATGAATATACTGCCACATTGTGATCATGTGCTGAGTGTTACATATTTTTTGTTCTTTACATTCTCTTGTATCTCTCCTGCTAGACCACATATGGTAGTAACATATGGTAATTTAAATATTTCAATACAAGAGTTTCTTTTTAATGCAAATTAATTTGTAGCTGGGTGGATTGAGGATGGAAATAAAATATGGAAGAGGTTTGTAGCTCACCTTTGGTCTCTGCCTTGTGACATTTCATTCATTTTATGTCCTTACAAACTGTTTCTTTAAGATCTGTTTTAATATTATAGTTCCATCTCTGTCATGGTATCCAAAAGATCAAAAGTTTTAGGTTTATTTTCCATATTTTTAGTCCCTTGTGACTTCTTTCATTCATACTCTATAGATTTGTATTTAGGAGGAGTTAGTTTGAATCTTGGCTGGGACACTGGCTGTCCTGGCTGAGATTTTCACAGTTTTCCTCACTCCCTTCAGGTAAATGTTGTTAAGTACCTCGATTTAGGCCACAATTGCTCCCTTCCAGAACGTTATTCACCAGCCACCCTACTGTATGACACCATACAGTCTGAGATACTGACAGATTTCATAAAATAAATGCCAAAGAAAACTGTAGGTTAGTTGCATTACTATATTTATCCACACAGTTGCTCCCATAATGTAATATCTCCTTGCACAGTTCAGAAGGAATTAATATCCTTCTCTGTATAATTCCCACACCCTTCCGTACAATTCAGTTTACAATATCCCTGTCACACTCATTTAATTTTCCAGAACACTTTCATAATTTGAAGAAAAGGGTTTTATAGAGTACGGTACTAAAAGTGTGCTTGTCTATCACATTACAGTAGTCGCACAGTCTGCAGTGATGTTTGGTCTTGGACAGCTCAAACATGGGATTGCAGATTTGAATGCTGTTTTGAAGGATGGACATATGTATGCAGTTTTCTGTATTGTGTAGTCCTGTTTAGATAAAGCCATAAAGTGTTACATACTTGTCAAAGTAGACATACCAAATATCTGAGGATACATTGTTTCGGATTTGAAGCAAGCCAGGTAGCCTTACTAGTGAAAGTGTAATTAACTTAGATTGAATTATCTGTATAACTTAAAACAATTAATATACCCCTAGCTATAACGTATCTGGGAGAGGGACTAGTGACCCTCAAGTAATATCTTGAACTTCTAAGTTTAAATTAATATTCCTAATTACATTTTAGTATTGGAGTACACAAAGAATGATAGTTTCACATACCAAAGAAGTTCACGTATTTGACATTCC
Source organism: Cryptotermes secundus (assembly GCF_002891405.2). NCBI lineage: Eukaryota > Metazoa > Arthropoda > Insecta > Blattodea > Kalotermitidae > Cryptotermes > Cryptotermes secundus. Next base: position 584,224 of record NW_019734970.1, on the reverse strand, counting down.
TGGTTCAGAATCTTGAGTGTCTGGCTGTTTGAAATGTTTAAGGATAAAATGTGCATTTCTGTAAGACTGAAGAACGTGTCTTTCATCAATGTACAGATGCTTTAGCTAATGACTGTCACATCCGCTGATTCTTGACACGTATCTGGATGCTTGTATTCTTCATTTTAGATGTACTGGGTGATACAAAAAAAGAGACTCCTTTGTTAAATTGATGGCTTTGCAGACTTGAATGAAAATCACGTAAGTTGTATAGAAGATCCTAAGAATATGATAAAAGGATCTGTTTTGAGTTTTTTCGATTCATTACAGAGAAACATGTTCCCTATTTTGAATGTAAGAAGCAGGCATTTACATTCATGTTACCCTCTGTTTGAAAGTGTCGGACGATGCTGTGTCTGAATTTGTCAGATCCACAGAGTAGCCAACACATTCTCAAGATCTGTATCTGTGAGATTGTGTCTGCATCAAACTTAAATGGTTAGTACACAAACAAGAGAAGAACATTTCAGTTCCTGGAATTAATGCAACAAAGGTGTGAAATTTTATGGCCTTTCATATCACAAGGTAACATTCGCTCAACCATCTGTCAGTGGAAAATACAGGTTCAAGCCATAATCCAGGGAAACAAGTCTTATTAAACCATCAGTTCCATTAAAGAAGTGTCGCAGAAATGTGAATATAAATGGATATTTTTAAAACTCCAAATGGGAAATAGTTTTCTGTGTAACAAACCAACCAAACCGAATAATCATTTTGTTCGTATGTTTATGTTTTATTCAGATTTGTAGACTTGTTAAAATGTCATTCTTTTTAAAAATGTAATTTCTTGTGCAACCTAACATGTAGGTACCAGTATTAATGCTACAGTTTTTGCATTACTTATTTTAGGTTTTCATGATAGTTGATTGTTGATGATGATTCTGTTCTTGGGTTGGTACATCATGTGGTTGTGGGTGACATTGCCAGAATTTCAGATGTATATGTCATTTCCATCTTCAGGATTGAATTGTGTGGGTTGATGACTTGCTGTGTATATATAGCATTTTGTTTTGAAACTAAGCAGGGGAAAGGGCAGTAGAGGGGATATTGGTGCTTTGCCCGTGCCATTGGGAATGGTGAACTGGGAACAAGGTATGCATCAAAAACCCCTAGGTAACTCATGTTCTCAAGCAGTCCCACATCGCAGTGCTCACCAGACAAATATGTTGCTTAACTTTCTACTGTGCATCAAGCAGTGGTGAGATCACCATGAATTGACACTGTAGAACATGGCCTACATGAAATCTGCTTGAATAATGCCTATCTGAAAAGGATGTGCCCAACCTCTAGTGGTAAAAGATTACAAATTTAAACTTATTTTATTTAAGGTAAAATTGAGCCTTGCGTCTGGATGGATCCATGTTTCATCACAAGATGGTTTGATTAAAGGATCCATAAACTTTCATTGCATATAGTGGCAGCAGAAATGCAGAAAATTGGATATGCATTGTCTTATGCTTTCAGGGAAGTGTTTAGGACACTACTTTATCTGATGCTACCATTCAGTGCCGTGAAATCAGTGTGGTTTATTTTTATAATAGTTTATAGCAAAAGGTTCTGAATTACCAGTTGAAAATTATGCTGTATAGTGATTTAGTTAAAAAAGTTGGATCAGCAGGACATGTAGCATGGGCAGAAACATGAGGTATGTACAACAAGCTTGTGGAGAGACATACTGTGAGACAAACCAAAGGTAGAAATGATTTGAGAGAAACGGGTTGTCTCTGTACAAAGGAGAATCAGTAAATAGGTCACGAATGGATATAAAACTTAAAGCTTGTGATATTCGAACCTGGAAAAAAAATTTATTTCCTGACTTCCTCCAGCAACATTGATACACTTGTCCCTTCACATTACCAGTGCATCAAAACTTTCAACGTAGAAGTCTTTTTTGTCTGTTGCCTCAGCCATTTCCACACCTGGTCAGGCATCAACTGTGACTGTTGAACATCCTTGAGAGAATTTCTTGACCCAGTTATGAACTGCTTTATGCAACAAACACCCCCCCTGTAAACAGGAAACATTTCTTTATGAACATCCTTTTGCATTGATTCCATTTGCCCACAAAAGCTCACAACAATACATTACAGCATTACACCCCTCAAGCACAGTCGCCATTCTGACTACTGAAACCAGCCTCTGAACATGCGCATGTGTGTCTGCTTTGTAGACCGTTATGAAGCTGGATTGTGCTGCTACCAAGTGATACACATATAAAACTTACTACTTCCATTTCTGTGGCCTATTTACTGACACTCCCTTGTATGAAAATGTTTAAATTTTAATTCTTTGAATACAAGAATAAAGAATCTCTGGTTTCTGTAATGACAGAAAATCTCTTGAACAGCAGAATAAGTATCAATTATCCAATGAAAACCTTGTACCATATAGTTTATTGGTTTTAGTGTTACCTAAACATTCTCTTTACTGCAGATTCTGGAGGAATGCTATGATAAATACAGCCCTTCAGAGATTTTCCTGAGTTTTAATGGTGGGAAGGATTGCACAGCTCTCTTACATCTTGCCACAGCAGTACTGCGCAGAACGTTTCCATCTCTGAAGAAACCGCTTTTTGCTCTGTACATACAATCACAGGATCCATTTCCTCAAGTTGAAGAATTCATTGCTGAGTCAGTGAAAAGGTATGGGTAAAATGTCACACATATTAAAATTATTGTTCATGAATGCTGACAGATCCGTGCATTTTTAGAAACAAGTTCGTTTGTTAACAGAACCATCTAGGTTGTCAATACAGTTAGGTTATAAATTTGTTGCACCTGAGTTTTAAATTGTCTGTAATCTCATTTAATCCATTTCCAATTTTTTGGTATTTCATTTCTACAGCCAAATGTGTGATAGTGACTTCCTGTTTGTAAATGTTATTGTTCCATTTATATATTTATTTATTTAATGATGGTTTCAATAGCTGAGCTTATGTAGTGTCAAATGATTGGATGATAGTGAATAACAAAATTGAAAGGAAGCAGTCAAGGTCTAATGTGAGGTACTATCCAAGCATTGTGCCTGGAGGGACTGAGGAAGGTCATGAAAAATCCCAATCAGGATAGTGAGTGGTCCAGCAAAGCTCTAAAGCAGGCTTATCTTGAACATGTGTTAGAAGCTGTTGCTTGAGACAGCTTGCTTCGTTGGGAGGGTTATGTCTGTCTGCCCATCAGTCCATCTTAAAATTGTTTAAATAAATTTTTTACTTAGGATCTACTTTAGAAGTTTCAAAGTGAATATCATTTTGGTTTGTATCTGTTAAATAGAAGCCCTGCTTTATGTGACATTCATATATAAAGTTATTGTTTAAAAAAATAATGGCTTGCCATACAAATTGGTACATAACATAAAGTATGGATCTCATTAAAATATACTCCACTCTTTTTGACCCTGGCATTTGATGGAGGTGAGTGGTCAGCATTATTCCCAGGGAAAGTCACCAGTATCCATTGTATAGGAGGCTGGGTAGGCCTCACAACTGGTGTGGATGCTGTGGAGCAAAGAAAAGCTCTTACCTCTGCTGGGGATTGAACCCTGCTACCCAGCACATAGAACATGCTATGCCGACTGAGTAGACACTGTTGGGATCAGTTATGGAGTTTGCCAAGAGATCTTAACAGAAAAATTAAACATGCGCCACATTGCAGCTTCATCATGACAACACACTCACCCACACATCCTTGAAAGCCACAGAGTTTGTGACTAACAACAACATGGTTATCATTCCCCATCCTCCCTACTTGCTGGACTTAGCCCCTGTGATTTCACTTTGTTTCCCAAATTGAAAATGAAACAAGAGACAACATTTTGGCACAGTGTCTGCCATCCAAAGGGTATTGCAAGCTGTACTTGACAGCATTAAGGAAATTGACTTCCACAGTGCTTTTGAAGCATGGAAAAAATTTTGGTGTCGCTGTGTATGTTCCCAAGAATACTATTTTGAAAGAGGTGGCAGCTGAAATTGAGTAAGTTAAGCCATCATTTATTTTTTGACCTAGTCCAGGAACTTTCTGATAGTATATGTCCAGATCAAAGTATGAGTACTCACAGAATAGACATGATACACAAAGTAAAAGACCACTTACTTATTCATGACCTTTTTAACTTAAATTCATGTAATGCCTTAATAGACTGCAGTTCATTACTATGATAACTCGAAATTCCATAATGACAGTGATAAATATTTTCACATGTCTGGTGTTCCATGATGAATAATAATGGGCTCTGGATTTGATGATTGGCTTTATTGACACTTATAGATTCACACAGTTTGGGACTACAGATAATACAGCACTATCACTATTCTAGACACTTTCCAGCTCACCATTACACAGGCACTAGCATTCTCCATCTTCATTAGTCCTATCCTGGCAACAGATTTATTGCAGTCTCACTGTAACTTCAAATCACACATGAAGTCTTCTTGGCACCCTCTAATTCCTTTCCTGCCATTTCTGAGGCTACTCTCAACTACTGTTGTATACTCCACTGTACTCTGTATACTACTACTACTACTACTTCTACTTCTACTTCTACTTCTACTTCTACTTCTACTTCTACTACTCCTGTCCTGCCAAACACTTCTTATAACCCCTTTGCATGGACCTCATAGAAAACAGAGCCTGTATTGTTGATGATGCTTGTTTACCACTCCATTGCATAGCAGTAGATGTCCTATTGTTGCATGCGCATGTGTTGTGGGAATGTTTACCAACCCATTGCCTAACAATGGGTATACATGTTACAATATCATGCTTACAAAACTTTATTATACAAACACACACAGTGATTTCACAAAGTACAAGGAAAGATAATTTATTAAATACACATTACACCAACATATCTATATATATAAAAGTGTAAGGCTTGCTGTTCTGTCATGATGTAGAAGTCGCTGTTGTTAGTAGTTATGGATAGGACTTCGAAGTGGCAACAAGTGGTACCTGTGCTTCACTTGGTATTATGGTTTCTGTGCTTCACTTGTGTTGAATGTTTGTTTCAGGTATAACCTAGAACTGAAGAAAGTTCCTGGTCCAATCAAACGCGCTCTTGGGGATGTATTAGCGGAAAGACCTGAGCTGAAGGCAGTGCTTATGGGCACAAGAAGAACAGACCCATACTCAGAAACACTGAATTCCTTCCAGGTGCATACTTTGAATGATACTTTCACTGTGAACATTAAATAACTGTTGCTGTATTTACTTTATGTAACTTCTGACCAAATCTAGGAGGAAGAAATGTGTGGGACATGTAGTACATGTAGGGGCAATGAGAACTGTATATGAAGTTTTGGTCATAAATCTGGGGGAACCTAGGAATAAATGGGGGGGTAGCATTGAAATGTATGTTACAAAAATATGATATGTACTAGGGTTCATTGATGGCATTTTGTGAATATTGTAATGAAGCTGTGGGTTCCATAAAAGCAGGGAGTTTCTAGGTCATGTAAGTAACTATAAAGAAAGATCATGTACCATAGAAGTAGTTATCTCTTTTCCTTCTCATAAAACAACAGAGTCAGTGAGGCAGGTTCTGCTGGGTTATGCTTGAATGTCCATTTTCACATATGAATATTTTGTGTATATGTTTATTTAAGATACTAACTACCATGCAGACTGTCTGATTTTCATCATTTCCTGCTTATGTTAGGCATAGAAATATTTTTTGCTCTCTTGTATTATTAGGGGCACACAATAGCATGGTTGGTTGAGGCACCATGCTACAAGCTGGAAGGTTAAGGGTTCGAGTCCCAATGAGGTGGATTTTTTTTCGGTTGACCTAATCCTTCCAGCCACAGTATGGCCCTGGGGTCGACTCAGCCTCCAACAGAAATGAGTACCAGGAATCTTCCTGGAGGGTGAAGGGTGACCAGTGCGTACGGCTGACAACCTTACCACCATTTGTGAGCCTGTTATCTAGAAAATGTGGGAGCCTAGACATCTCACAACCCAATGGGACTCCATGGCCTCTTACAGAGAAAGCTTTACCTTTTTACCGTTCTTTCTCTTGTATTATTAACCCTTTCACTGCCAAGTTCCACCATACCTGCTAGAAAGGTCAAGACTGCATGAGGGTAAATGCCATTGCATTCAAGAACCCAAAATCCTTCCCCAGGTTACCTTCAAATGACATTGGATGTAGATAGTGTGGAAGCCTGCTGTTTCATGTTAACATCAGTGTATAGCATATGATGCCCCTTATTGATAGAAGTGCTGTACTAAGTGACTAAGTGATTAATATTCAGCTGGTCTCTTCAGCTCTATCATTCATAATGCAAGTGTGCCAAGTCAATATACTCTGCTCGAGGTGCACAGAGGATTCAGCTGTTAAGCAACAGTCGGGGCAAATCTTGCACAGCATGTAACACTTGGTTTGGGAGCAAGAGGGCTGGAGTTTAAGGACCAACTTTGTGTTTGTATGTTCTTTGCACAAAGTGCATAAAATTGGTGCATAATAAGCAGGTCATGTTACAGCTACAATTGTGAGTCTGCAAGAACTAAAAGCATTCACATTTTGATGGCCGAGCAGAACTGGAAGTGAGAGGAGATGCGAGTGGATACCATGTACTTAATAACATTGCACCATTTTTAAGGAAGTTATTTTCAGTGCTATTAGACATCAGTTGTTCCCAGCAGTGATATATGTAGGAACAAATTCATGAGCCTACATTGTAATAATTTCCTTTAATTATGTGCTGCCCTTTCCCCAGACTCCTCTTCTAATCTACAGTGTCTGTCTTTCCAGCTCTGAAAAGCCATTTCCAAACCTGACTTGCCTTAACACACTCATCATCCTACTGTGCTGCCATCAAGGTGTCAGCTTTTTAAACATAAAAATCTGTTTGAAAAAAAACTTCAGAGAGAGGCACAGAAAGGCGTAGCTAAAGAAGGTTTTTAAAGTTGATTTTCATTACAAGTTATATATGTCTTTATGTACCTAGTTTAAGAAATAGGGATATGAGATTCCCCAATGCCCCAACCACTCCTTGTACAGTGAAAACTCTATTTAAGCTTTATTTTGGGAGCAGTGGATTTGAACACTAAACTAAGGAGGAAATTTATCGTAGATTATTGACGTGTGAACATAAGAGAGAGCGTTATCCCTGTACGTAACTAATTAAACACTATGTCATGAAGGCATATGGGGGAGTGAATGTATAGATCCGCATCTTCTTGACCTTGACACTAGTTGGAGGTGAGTGGTGAGCTTCACGCTCCCGCCGCTTTATCCCCAGGGAAAGAGTCCCCAGTCCCCATTGGATAGGAGGCTGGGTGGGTTCCAGAGCCAGTCTGGGTGACATGGAGGAGAGAAAATTCTTGACCCTACTGGGACTTGAACTCTGGCCTCTCAGTGATCCAGCCTGTAGCCCGTCACTATACCGACTATGCTATCCCAGCTCCCAACTTGATAGCATTGAAATTTGAATTTAAAGAAGGGTTCCATTCTAGTCCCTTGCCCCTGCAACTTGTGTAAAGGATGAAATACCGGGAGATGAGCTATAGCAAAAGTGTGGAGACAGATCAGACTGATTTTTTATGTCCTAGGTGACAGACTCAGGCTGGCCCCAAGTTATGCGTGTGAGCCCATTGCTGGACTGGAGTTACCAAAATGTGTGGACATTCCTGCGTGACCTGTCAGTGCCCTATTGCACACTCTATGATGAAGGGTAAGACATTAATTTTATGTTACCCAAAATATTTTAATTACAAATAATAAAACTACTGAGTTACATTCTGATATCAAATTTGTGCTCTGCCCCCCTTCAGCCAGCCAGTAATTACCTGTTAAATTTTCTTCATTTAAGATTTTCCTCAACCTTCAAATTTCAGTTTTCAAATCCTTTGTCCCCCACTTCCAGAGAAATCTTAAATAGGATTTTCACTGTAATTAAAATGATTTTTTGTGGTTGGGATTTTAGTGAAACAGATCTAATTTGTGAGCCATTTAATTCAAAATACAGTATCTCCTGTCTCCTTTCTTAATACTTTGAGGTCCGAATATACAGGCTGTTTCACATATTCATGTCATAACTTTTGGGAGGTTACTTCTGAGTGAATATTTTCCTGGTCACTGGGTTGNGGGGGCGGGGGGGGGGGGGGTCCTGCAGAATTGGCCACCGTGATCATTGGACATCAACCCTCTTGACTTCCATGTATGGGGACATACAGGAGGACTTACCCTGTTGCATTGCCAGTGATTTACACACTCTTCATTGCATTATGCATTTTTCTGAGATAGGCAAGAATGTGTATCATAGCTAAGGGTATATAGTTTTAATATTTGTCACAGCTGTGTGAAGGTCCAGGGTATGTAATCTCATGTAGAGCCATTGAGTGTCATTTCTTGTTGTAATAAATGTCTTTGTAATATCAAAATCTTAACTTTCCATGCTCATAGCTTACGACTGGCAATCATACCCATGTTGATTTAACATTCTTCACTCAGAATGCCTCAGGAATGCCCTGAAGTTATGGCAAATTCATGAAACACTCTGTATAAACTAAGTTTACAAGCTGGGCGTGCCATAGCTCAAGCGGTTAGTCGCTGGCTTCCCACTGCAGCGGCCCAGGTTCGATCCTGGGTCTGGTCAAGTGGGATTTGTGGTGGACAAAGTGGTGCTGGGGCGGGTTTTCTCTAAGTACTTCGGTTTCCCCTGCCAGTCTTCATTCCACCAAATTCATCATCATAATCACCTGGGGCAGGCTACAATAGGCCAATCAGTGGCCACTGTGCCAAGTGGACCCAGTTGGACTCCACCCCACCACTAAGCGAATTAAAAAAAAAGTTTACAAGCTCCTTTATATAGGTGAACTGGGTCTGTCTCAGAGTGGAGTGTATAAACTGAAGGCATTTAAGAGCAAAGAGTTCAGGTTGGAGCTATGAGGTAGGAGAAACTGAGGAATCGAGAAGATTAAATAACTATGGACTTCACAATTTGTACTGGTCACCTAATATTGTTAAATCAGGAATGATTTAGGTTGGCAGGACATGTGACATGAATGATTTGGGGAAATGAACAAAAAATATTGCTTGTAGAACCTTGTAAAAAGAGGCCACTTCAGGGACATGAGCATAGTTGGGAGGATAATAATAAAATTGACCTCAGAGAACTGTGAAATGAAGATTCATCATTCCACAAGATGGAATTATCTGACTGAGTGAATGATTGCTACCTGTACAGAGAAGGCCTGGACCAAGGAACATGTAATTTACAGTGGAACCTCGCTTAACAAGCATAATTCGTTCCAGAATCTTAGTCGTAATGCGAAACACTCATTAAGTGAAACAGTTATTCCCATATAAATTAATGTAAAATACGATAATGCGTTCCATGCCAAAAAAAAAAAAGTACTCAAAAAATTTTATGTATAACATTTATTCAAAGAAAATTATATATACATCGTTAAGGAGTGTGAATCATCGTCATCTTTTCTTCTATGCGGAATGAACCAACCTGGAATGCGAATTCGAAATAATTAGTTTATTATTTATGATACATATATAATTCTTTTTTACTAGAACGCTGTCTAGAGACATTTGTTTTTGTCGACGCTTCAAAATTTGGTGAAAATGTGAAGCAGTATTATCATTAAATAAATTTGTAGTGTGCATAGCCACAGCCTTATTAGGGTGATGCTTCTCAATGTACGATGCAACAGTTTCCCATGCTTTCAGCATTTCTCTTATTGCGCCAGAAGATTGTTGTTTTGCTGTTATCTCCTCCTCTGACAAACTCTCCTCCACAACTTCTTGCTGTGAAACACAATGCAACTCCAAATCGTGCAAATCGTTGCTGTAGACCGATTGTATGTGCATGCTAGATCAGCCACGCTCACACCTCGTTCTCGCTTTTCAATGATTTTACATTTCATTTCTACGGTTATTTTTATTCTCTTATGGCTGTCTTTTTGCGGCTTTTTCTTCGAGGACATTTTTGCAAGGGTTATTAAACTTTGCACAAAAAATCACAAATAATATGTCTGAACACAAGTTTGGAAAAATGTGTGATCACAAGCGACACTAAGATGCTAGCGGAACAAGTGCTAAACACAGACTGATGTAGCAAGCTCACAATCCGGGACTTCCCCTCTCGTCACTCACTATGCAAAATGTCGCTTGTTAAGCGAGTCATTTTTTTGCAATTTGTTTTGCTCATTATGAGAGGTGCTCGTTAAGCGAGATTCCACTGTGTTTATTTTTTGCTTGTGGTTTATTTAACCCTTTGACGTGGTCATTTAAATTCCGCGGCCGCGGCTCCTGCGGTAATATATTCAGCTGGCCATTTAAATTTTGCTCGAAAATGATTTATTCATCATTGTTCTTAAATTCTATGAGATAGGAACATGAAACTTTCACTAAAATGATCTTAAAAGGTGGTTT
>NW_019734970.1:537532-572415 GCF_002891405.2 Cryptotermes secundus | reverse complement strand
CCACAGGAACGTTGCTGCAAGACAGGCATATGTAACGACGACTTAGCGCTCTTAAACGCGTGTGTCATTAAATACAGTCCTCCTGACAACAGGCCAGTGAAAAATCTAACAATCTACAGCAAAACCATCAATTATTATGGGCGTTATAACATACGTGTGCAGCTGGACGAAACATACACGTCGAACCCCCCCAGACGATTTAAATACCTGACGAAACATACACGTCGAACCACGGCAACGGGTTAATGACACTGCCAATAATTCAGACTACGTATGAGTGAACTGTAGGATGAGTAATGAATAATTGGAAATGCAGTAGTGGCCTATTTAAGGTACTATCTTGAGGGACTGAGGAAAATCACAAAAAACCTTAGTATAGTTATTGTCCTGACTGGGGTTTCAACAAGGCACCTCCCAAATATGAGAGAGATAAGTGTTATTGGCTGGGACAACTTGCTAATCAGAATACAGAATATATTGTATTTTGATGGCATTTCATGTACTTGGTTACTACATGTTAGGTCTGTGACCAACTGGTTCAGTGCTCTGCGTGTTAACCTCATTTTTCAATATGCTGTCGTGAACATCTACCGTATTTACACATGTATAGGCCGCACATTTTTTGCCAAAAATTCAAGAGGAAAACTGGGGTGCGGCTTATATTCGAAATATTCGAAATCACACTTCATTTTAAAAAAAATATATTCATAATTAGTAATACAGGGTGTTCTACTCCTGAACTAATATTCCAAGAAAATTATTTTTCTATAATTTCTATCTGAAAATTGTGCTGCGGCCTATACACGCACGCGGCCTATACATGCGTAAATACGGTATTCTGAATTTCATACATGGTATATGTGACCAAGTACAGTACAGTGCTTTCCTTGTGCTGATTTCACATTACTAGTTGCAACTACATTATATTGCCAACATATCCATTTATATATCTGATTTTTTCTAAGAGACTGGAACAATCAAGTCAAGGAGGATGAGGTTGGAAGGGCATGTAGGACGAATGGGGGAGACAAGAAATGCATATAGGATATTGGTGGGGAAGCCAGAAGGAAAGAGACCACTGGGAAGACCAAGGCTTACATGGGTGGACAATATTAAAATGGATCTTAGAGAGACAGAATTTGATGGATTGGACTGATCTGGCTCAGGATAGGGACCAGTGGAGGGCTCTTGTGAACATGGTAATAAACCTTTGAGTTCCATAAAATGCTGGGAAATTCTGGAGTAGTTGCAGAATTGGTGGCTCCTTCAGAAGGGCTCAGCTCCATGAGTGAGTAAATAAGTAAGATTGTTATGCCAACACATTTCTTTATTCACAAAACTGGTGTTTTGAATGACGAGTGAAATTTCCTAAGGTGGTCATTCATGTAAAGGTGACAGACATAATCATGAACATTTTTCTAGCCATACGTGTCATTGGAACAGTTCTATGTTCTTTGCCAAATTAAAATTATACTGTAACTGGGATTTGTTCCTTAAATATATGTTACAATTTTCTGAGTTTAATGCATTATATAATGAATAATTTATAAGATACAAGAATCTGGTAGCGTGTGACTTGAAGGTCAGAGCATTGCTAGGAGTGTTGCATGACATGATATGGATCAGTTGTGAGGTTGCTATGGCGCCTTTATGCCACAAACAGGTACATTATTGATTATGTCACGTTGGTTTAAATACACCTATGAGAGGGGAAAGCTGTAGTCATGCCACATTAACCTATATTCATTAGTGAGAGTCAACATCATCATCTGAGGTAGTGCTCCTCTGAAGCTGGAGAGACGTTGGACATAGGTGCCTTTAAATTACATTTAGTTTGTTCCATGTAACGTATTGTGACATGTTGCATTATGGTGATTTGTACATAGTAAAGAAGTGATATGTTAAATTTATGCTGTTAATCGTGGACCTCTCAGTCAGTATGGGTCAGGCGAAGGAGCGTAAGTGCCGTGAACCTGATTGGCTGCGTGACCTGGAAGCCCGACTGTGTTCAGTCATTGTTGTAATCAGCTTCACAATTGCTATAATTTCTTTAGGTTTATTCACTGATTCAGCAATATTATCTTTGTCTGTCGAATTTACACCAGCCATTTGTAGGACCACCAATGTGAAACATTTGAATGGTAGTACAAATTGTCTGTGGACATCTTGCCGTCAAAGCTGCACAGCGACTGTTTACAATTGTTCACAGATTTATGTGAACTACATGCTTAATGATACAAATGTGAATGACACATTCATTTCTGTGGCTGATAACAGTACGTACCCATCATGGAGTCTGGAAGACAGCAGCAGTCTGTATGTGGACATGTTGAGTGACATGGAAACAAATTCCAGTTCAGTGAACAGTTCTTTGCCGTTATATGTAAATGTGAATGGATGTGGCTACGAACCTGAAGTTTCATGCCATAATTTCTATCAGCAGTATGGTAATGCTGGAATTTCATTTAATTGTGAAGTCAGCTTCAGTGTGGACCCACCAATAGTCATCCCAGATTCACCACTCAACATTGACACAGATAAAACTGCACTGATTAATTACCTGGTCTTATCCTTAATGCCACTGGTTTTCTTTTTTGTTTGCTCTCTATATATTTATTGGCGGAAGTTGTTCAAACCAAAACCAAAGAAAGATTTACGTCGATGTGTGAAAAAGAAAAGAGTCGAGAGATCTGGAAAATTTTTTGAAAGTAAAGTAAAAGAAATGAATACGTTGGAAGAAGCCAAGACGTCAGACTCCCCAGCAGAACTGCTGAGTGTCAGATCTGTTGAGAGTCAAGTGAACAGTAAACAAGAAGCGCCTAAACAGGCCTGCCCATCCTTCATCAACGTTCCAGTGTCAACCTCTACAGCAGTGAATGTCAGCTTTGCAGACTGGGAACAGTTCTTGTAATGCACACATTAAGTAAAGTAAGTAAAGTAAAGCTATCCCTGTAACAGGCCATGAAGGCCCATAGGGTTGTGAGACGTTGAGGGTCCCACATTATCTAGACAATCGGCTCAAAGATGGCGGTAAGGTTGTCAGCCTTACGCGCCGGCCACGCTTTACTCCCCAGGAAAATTAATTAATTAATTCCTGGTACTCATTTCTGTTAGAGGCTGAGTAAACCCCAGGGCCTAGTGCGGCTGGAAGGGTTAGGTCAATTGAAAAAAAATCCAATGGCCTCATCAGGACCTGAACCTGCGACCTTCCAGCTTGTAGCATGTCCCCTCATCCAACTACGCTACTGCGTACCCCCAGTGCACACATTAAGGAAGAAGTAACTTTTCTCGTATTTATATATTTACTTTTATTTATCTGAAGACAATTTACACTTTTACATAAAAGCAATAAGGAACTAAATGGTTAAGTTTTAGCACATAATTAACAGTTGGTTACAATTAAATTTGATATGACATGTTTATGTACAACTTCAACTAATTGCTTAACTAACAACATGGTACAACATCTTCCTCCTTCAAGTCAGAAAGTTGCCTGAAATTTCATCACTAGATTCATAGGGTGCCATCATTGGATTCTGTTCTAATCCTGTCTATGCTTACATCTCTGCTGACGTAGATATTAAAGTACAGAAGTACTTATGGGAGAACAGGGACATGTAAAAATCCTTCTTATTTGATGACTTCTCTCATTGACGATGCTGTGACTTTAAATATCTCCAGTGTAGAAACTAACACATTAGTCTTTTAGAGAAAAATCTGTGATGATTCATGAATTAGTTAGCAATGATGTTGCAGTTATTGAAGTTGTAATTAATATCTGTAATGGTGATGGCGCTGAGTGTAAGGAGGACAAAAAGAAAAAGGCTAGTGGAGGAGACTCAAAACAGTCTTCGTGTTATGTGTTCTTCATACTCAATATTGGATGGCATAAAAAAATGCTTTCCCTATGCTGCATGGAGCAGAACTGTCACTTGGAAAGAACAACAGAGATTGGTGGTATTTGAGAACATGATACATACATGGACATACAGTAGAGGAAGTAACGAAGAAGGAGAAAATTGCATAGTGTCATCCTCATATTATATTGTAACGTGTTTGGAGTAGATACTTCCATGATAACGCAATAACAGTTGGAAGATAGCCACCGCAGAATACAGTTGAAGTGTTAACAATTGTACGGTGTGTAAGAGTGAATGTCCAATAAAGATTCGCTGAATCCGAGATCCACGTGAATTTATTTGTCGCATGACATACCCCAACACGTGACAATATCATTATGGTGATGAGGAAAGAAAGAAAGAAATTTATACAAGCGTCTGTTTCAAAACAAACTATGAAGATCACAGTCTCCTGGAGCGTAGCACTACATGTCACATCCCAGAAGACAACAATCTTCAGAATCCCTGTAGTGGAGCCTCAAACCTCACGCTTGAAAGTCAAGGCATCAGTTGGAGTGTAGTGTAGGTGAATAAGGAATGAATTGATTGACCTCTATCAGTACAGGATCCAGTGATGAGGTTTTGTGATTGATCTTTGTGTCTCCAAAGTAGACATGGAAACGCTTTAAAAGGATGGTAGATATTTCAGGTGAATAAAGTACTTTACTTGTATTAACAGACATTTTGAACTATAGAAAGAAATGCATTTGGTACATTAACAGAACTGAGATTAACTGACTGAAACAGGAAACCAAGGATGACCATTAAGAGACTGCTGGACAATGAAGTCCAAAATTGGTCAATAAATGGCCTGATTTCTTCACGGTCTGATGATGTGTTCAGCAAAGACCTTGTATCATGGAGTTAGTTAATTTACTGTAATTTTGATGCTGTTTAATTAATGTATGTGTACTGGTTTATTGTGCCACACCCTACAGTTGCACTGGGAGACAAACATGAGATGACATGGGAGTGGTCACGTCTCCACCCCTGTATGTCACCTGATATAACAGGAAATGGACTGAAAGAATTATTACGCCTCTCATTTGGTTTTCATTTAATTTTACATATGTTTCATCTTTAAGGTTGCTTGCCGAAATATGATGAAATTTGTTATGGAGGACTTCTCAAAAAGTTGTTACAGAAACACAACTTTAGTCTATTGTTCCAGTGAACCCCCTGCTGCTGTATGTATTGGTAATGTTTATCGTGTTAGAGAACAATCACTCTCTCACTCAGTAGCCACTTAATAGCTTGATGTCAGCTTGTTCTCATCCACTGCTATTTCACTGTGTGCAACTGTGCTGTCTTTTTCTTGCTTCTTGTGCTGCCAGAAGTGAGCTAATTCTTTTTAATTCTCTTAGTGAGGAGTGGAGTCCAACTGGATCCACTCGGCACGATGACCACTGATTGGCCTATTGTAGCCTGCCCCGGGTGATTATGATGATGGAGAATTTGATGGAATGCAGATTGGCAGGGGAAATCGAAGTACTCGGAGAAAACCTGCCTCAGCACCACTTTGTCCACCGCAAATCCCACTTGACCAGACCCAGTATTGAATCCAGGCCGCCGCAGTGGGAAGCCAGTGACTAACCACTTGAGCTATGGTGCAGCCCAGCACTGAACTAACTTCTTGTCTCACTGTGTGCATTGATTCACGTCTGTTTCTGGTTCATGGTGGGACTTAACAACTGCTGTTGAGAACTCTGCTACACTTTTGTGCAGGCAGTCATTCTGCAAACTTCTGCAGGTTCCGGGCCATCAGTGCATGCTGAGAGGTTCACAAAGAATCTAGAAGCCAATGGAGAGGGGGAGGGGGGTATGAAGTCAACAAGCATCGAGTATGCGTATACTCCCTCCCTAAGCTTGGGTCACATTGGCTCATCCTACAAAATGTTGGTACATGACATTACATCTTATTAAGGTCCACAATTTCTGTTTGAAACATTTTGTAGTGTCCAATTGAAATTACGTTACTCACTCACTCACTCACCCATGCACCCACAGAGCTGAGCCCTTCTTGAGGAGCCGCCAATTCTGCAGCTACTCAAGAATGTCCCAGCATTTTATGGAACCCAGAAGATTTATTACCATGATCACAAGAGCCCTCCACTGGTCCTTATCCTGAGCCAGATGAATCCAATCCATACCATCCCATCCTATCTCTCTAAGATCCATTTTAATATTGTCCACCTACCTACAACTTGGTCTTCCCAATGGTCTCCTACCTTCTGGCTTTCCCACCAATACCCTATATGCATTCCTCATCTCCTCCATTTGTGCTACATGCCCTGCACACCTCATCCTCCTTGACTTGATCATTCTAATTATACTTGGAGAAGAGTACGAGTTAATGAAGCTCCTCATTATGCAGTAATTGAAATTACAGGGACATATAATTTCTGACAGTGCAGTGTGACGAATGTGATTGATTTTACAAGGATAGATTTTTATCTGCAGTAAATGAAGAGCAGATCAAGTGAATTGGCTCAAGCAGTAACGCTTCTGACTTGTATTTGGGAGGTGTCCAGCTCCCATCTCAGCTGGAATATCAATTCTCCTGACACATTTGATCAGAGTCTGTTGTATGTTTTAGATGGAGACACCCCTCTGTTACATCTTCATTTTTTATACCAGTCTCCTACTCCAGATTGTTGTCAATTTATCCAGTGATCTGTGTGCCCTTCAGTCTGTGTATAACTGAACACTTGTCATAGGTACACTTCACTGGGTAGTCGCCGTAACACAGCCCGTAACCCTGCCTTGAGTTATGTTGACAGTAATGGAATTGTACATTACTGCCCAGCATACACACTTCAGGATGGTGCCGCTGAAAGAAATGGGAGACACTGAAGGTAAAGAAAAATATCATATTGCTTCTATAAAATATTATGTTTTCAGACATTATCCATCTTCCTGTCTGTATCTAAAAACCTTGTTTATTTTTCAAAACACACCATTTCCGAGACTGGATTCTCTCTGCATCTTCAGGTAAAACCTACTCATTTGGGCCCAGTCGATAGAGCCAGTCCTTATGTCTGGAAATAATGGCCACGCCATAGCTCAAGTGGTTAGTCACTGGCTTCCCACCGCAGTGGCCCGGGTTCAATCCTGGGTCTGGTCAAATGGAATTTGTGGTGGACAAAGTGGCACGGGGGCAGGGTTTCTCTGAGTACTTCAGTTTCCCCTGCCAATCTTCATTCCACCAAATTCTCCATCATCATAATCACCCGGGACAGGCTACAATAGGCCAATCAGTGGCTGCCATGCCAAGTGGACCCGGTTGGACTCCACCCCCCACTAAGTGAAATGTCCAGAAATAGGGACTGGCTCTATCAATTGGGCTCAACTGAGTAGGTCTTACCTGAAGATGGAGACAGAGTCCAGTCTCCGAAACATTGTGTTTTGAAATATAAACAGGACGGTATTTAGATAAAGGCAACATAATGGATAATGTCCAGAAACATAACATTTGTACTAATGTAACATTGTCAGAAACTGTTAGATCTTATTAACATTGCTTCTGCCTGCAATTTTGATCAATTCCCTGCATTTGAATGCCGTATAAAGAACGTGGAATTGGCATAATGACTCGCACTCAGGCAGCACCCAGTTCAAACCTCCAAGCAGCAGTGATCTGAACTTATCTAAGGGATGATACACATGTAATTTCCAATACTGACCCTTGCATGTCTGAATGTCTGTACAGGTACTGCTGTCCCCCTTATTTTAAACCCATTCAAATTAGTGTGATGGCAGTACTCTTGGTTGTCGACTTATGACTGACTTCTGTTCTGACTGACAGGTCGTAAGTTGATCTGGTCGTATGTCGGCCATATATTTATTAACAGTATTTTTTAACCTTTCTAATCTTTTTATCATCTTTATAATTTATTTTCAAAAACTTTTGCGTTTGTGTGTGTGTGTGTGCGTGCGTGCGTGTGTGTGTGTGTAAGTCAATGACCAAATGTACTGAACAGTTTAGGAAATGGTTTCTATCAGTACTTCTGAGTAATGCAGAGATTTTGTTAAGGCACAATGAATAAAGGTATTAACTTGTATATTGTGACAGACAAAGCACCACTTCTGATTACCAGTAATCATGTCAAATAATGATAATTTTTGCAACAGGAATCATCAATTATGAGTGAAAATGTGTGACTCTGTATCATCAGCTGAAGAGCTGGAGCAACTTGTGGCCATTGCTTTCGGTCCAGAGGGTCGAGCAGTGATGGTACAGCAGCCCACCGGCCAGTTCACCATTACTCGTAGTGGCCACAGTATTTTAACATCCATCTACCCAGAGCCTGATCCCAAGCAACCTGCACAACACATGCTTATTGACTGTGCCAGGAGAGTCCATGAATCTTTGGGAGATGGTGTAAAGAGTTTCATAATAATGACATCATCACTGTTGAAATACTGTAAATCCCTTGACAATCCCACAGATGTGGCGAGACAGCTAGGCATGCTAGGAAGGCAGCTGAGTTCATTTCAGTGCCAGAGAACAGAACTACCTGCAGTGAATGACAGTGTTCTGACAGAGAGAATTGTCTGCTTTGAAACAGTTATTCAGACTTTCTTTTCTACTCGATTCCCAGCTCCCGTTTGCAATTCCTTATCCTCCTTATTGTGTCAGTGGATTCAGTCTAATACAGGCAGTGCCCTGGAACTGAAAATGCAGTCTTATTCCCAGCGCACACTACAGACATTGCTGAAAGATTTTTCAGTGCTCTGTCAGTACAAGAATGGAGGGTCTAGACCAGTTTCTGACTCATTCATCCGGCAAGGCTCTAGACTATGTCGGCCTGCCATTAATCTGTCAGTGTCTGGTCCATGCAGAATACACTTTCTGATGCTTGGTGACAGTGACTCTCCAGGTAGTGGTTGTTTCGATGATATTGATATCCAGAGCGAAGTAGAGAGATTTCTCAATAATCTCAGGACTGAAGGCTGTGAATATGAAAGAATTTTACTTGTAACTTCAGCCATATTGTCAGACCTAACACTGTTCCGCTTAAGATCTTTAAACATTGCTGTTCTACAAGGCATCTTGCCAGAAGAAGTAAATTACATATACACTGCCATGTTTCCCTTGCAGCGGGAGGATTCCAGAGAAACTGTAATCAATGTAAAACCTGAAGTGGACTGTACTTGGTTAGAAATACCAAACATTTATCAACTTATCCTGCATGCACCAACATCTGAACTAAGTACAGAATATGCCTGCTCCTGTCAGAGTGCCATTAAACTTTGCATCGTTGCTGCTTCTCATGCACTGATGCCTAATTTCAGTCCATGTGTAACAAAGGTTGGGGGCTCTTTTGAAAAAGCCCTTCAAATGCATCTTGCAGTAGAAAGTGGAAAGAGCTTGCATGATCCTTTGTCATGTGGAGTGGCAAATCGTGCAGAATTAATGGAATGGCACAAACAGTATCGAGCAGTTTCTCAGAATTCACAAAGCACTGTTAGTGGAAGTGATACTTGTAGAAGGGACAGCAGAAGTCAGGTAGAAAATTTGGGTACAGGTGCCACTGTTAAAACAGAGGCCATTAATGAACACACTTTAAGTGCCACATCTTTGATCAACATACCTAATTTCAACGACCTGCATGACACTTTCAGCAAAATGACACTGCTTGACAATGCTACCATGGACCAAGTTCTGTGGCATGTAAGTAAAGCCTGTGCTGGGCTGGATGCAGATGTTATGGGAGCCCTTGTGAAAACGTTGCTTGCAGTGCAAAGAAGATTGCCTCATTCTCACAAGATGAAACAGAACTCTGGTTTAGAACCTGTCGGCCTGAAGCTTTGTATCTTGCAGCATTCCCTATGTGCTACTGCCAGTCTGCTTAGGATTTCTGGAATCTTACAGGTTAAAAAGAAGTTACCTTCATAGGAGTGTCATGTGTGATTTGGGGTAGATCAAGTGTCACAGGAATAGCCGAATGTGACCTATGTGTGAGGTAGAAGGCTGGGTCTATCCTTGTATGTGGGGAAACAAATCTAGTTTGTTGTAACACCATGTATGTCGAGTGCACAGTGGGTAATTGACATGGGTTTTTGTCAAAGTATGTATGAGATTGAAAATTATAATTCTCAGGAGCAGTTAATGTTATTTTATATACTTCTGACACCAAATTGTCACGTGTTGGGTATGTCTTGCGCGACACACAACTTTATGCCATCTTGGATGTAGCAAATTTATAGCACATTCACTCGTACACTTATACAATTCACAATTACACAATTACCTCCTCTGCTCTCAGCGACTGCTAGACTTCAACTGCACTGTGTCCCTCCTGATCACACACTCTCTCGTCACATACTGCTCAGCTGGCTTTTTATACTGTTCCCTGTTGCCTCATGTCAACAACGGTGTCCCCTGTTATGTCACCGCGGGGGAGGGGATGTTTACCGAGCATTGCGTAATGATGGAAGGAGTGAGGGTGTGATGTCACTCACGAGACCCCTACTTCCTGTTGCGCCATCCACGTCACAATATACTCTTCCTATTTTCACATAAAAAGAAGTCTCAAATCTGAGACAGTAAAATATGGTCTCGAGTCCCGAGGGACTCAGACCCGAGAAAGACTGCGCTGGCAAGGGCCAGCAGCACATACAAAAGTCAGACCCGTCCTCTCGTCAGAGAGGGCGCCCCACAAAAACAAAACCGTAACTGTTAAAGGTAATAAATATCTGGTCATGAGCCCCAGATGGCGCTTGACACCAAGACTTACTGACTGACCAACTGTCAGTCGCAATGTGACTCGGACATAAGGAGTAGAAACTTGGAACTGGCCCAATTGAAATATCAGCAGACCACAAGCAGTGCACTGACAAAGTCGGTTCAAGTAGAAGAGCTTTTGGCCTACATTCATAAGATGCCCATTTCAGATCTTGGCTGGGACATCAACTATCCTGGCTCAGAGTTTCTGTGTTTTTCATCAGCTCTCACGGAGAATGGTGGCATAGTATCATAAATTAAGCTATAACCACTTCCTTTCACATCTTTCCATTTCACTCTCATCCTATCATTCTACACTACTGAGTTACTGACAGTGTCATTAAATGAACTACAAAAAAGCAATGCAGTCTGAAAGAAAGAACAGATAAGCAGAAACACTGGTGTGGACATAGGTTGCATATGGCTGACTATAAAATTCTTATGAAAGTTTCAAAATTGGGGGTGCTGAATAAACAACTGCTGTGGAGGTTAAGGGAAAGGCAAAGCAGGGAAGGAAGTGAAGTTGTACAAAAGCCAGTGAGAAGAGAGTGGACACACATGGCAGAAGCACTTGAGGAACGTAAACAAAAATGGAGAATTTGTTATGGGACCTTGTTCAGAAGATCATGACTTATTGATGATATCCTTGCCTAAATCAGCATCAGTAACATGACTCCATGTCTGTTTATGTAACATATTGAAGGCAACAAATGAAAGGTTTCCTGGCCAGTCAGGTACTGGCATTTCCTCCAGTAACAATGTAAATGTTCCCTCTGTGATATGG
This sequence comes from Cryptotermes secundus, assembly GCF_002891405.2. Classification (NCBI taxonomy): domain Eukaryota; kingdom Metazoa; phylum Arthropoda; class Insecta; order Blattodea; family Kalotermitidae; genus Cryptotermes; species Cryptotermes secundus. The sequence goes on along the minus strand of NW_019734970.1, from coordinate 561,005 downwards.
GTCATCAGAGCTTCATTCTTTTAAACAGGGTACACTGCCAGAAGTCTGAGTCTATACGGGTTACCTTGGTCTCAAATCTGTTGCTTCGCAATGCTGTGTGCTGTGCAGTGTTGCTGTAAAATAATTCCTCTCACTGTCCAAAAACTTGCTCTGTGGACCACACTGGACCTGCAAGCTTATGCAGTTATGCAGACTGTCTGTCCTGGTAGTGGGTTACACTGGTTTGGAACCCAGCTGACCAAAATTGTGAACTCTGCTCCTAACATTCACTGTGCACGGTACAGAGTATATGTATGCAAGAAATGTATCTCATGTTGATATTCAATGCTTTTAATTATAAAACTGAATTTAATACCAAAGCAACATAAGGAATTCCTCATTCTTAATGTCAGCATAATTATAAGTTATATCCTCATAATTAAGATGTAATAAATAATGATTGAAAGAGTATGTAATTTTATATTTCTAATTAACACTGCAGATTTCTCAGTACAGGTGCTGTATGGTTCACCAGACGCAGATGTTAGGACCAATGGCTTCTGAATTCGTCATATTTTAATATGGATAACTAAACAGGGCACTCATATACTCAATATTTTGTTTTCAAAGTTCTCAAGCAGTATACCAAACTAACAAATTTGTTTGAAAATATGATTTTCCTGATCTGGAAACATACTAGTCTATAAAGTCTTCACATTGCAAGGTGCCCTATAAATTTATCAATGCATCTTTTCCCCTTGCCTTACCTCTCTATAAAATAAAACTTTCTGTGTGTGGGAAATTCCTGGTCTTCACTGTGGTTTGAAACCAGTGTTGATCTGTATGTCCCCTGTGCCAGCCATCGTCATCCTGTGACTGCAGGTACTGAAGTCCGTCTCAAAAATGTTCTCAGCACAGAAACGGTCTCCTTCATGACCTTTCAACATCCTAACCTTCTCACTGAGAAATCCCTCATGACCAAAAATTTAAATTCACACAGACTATCTAACAATACCCCTTTTTCTTTCCAGAAATACAGTTTATTGAAAACTTGAAGCACAAAATTTTTTAAGACTGTTATCTTTCAAGATGTCATGCTATGTAGTCTAGTAGTATTTTAACAACATTTTGCCTCTGCTTCTGGGTCAAAGAGTAAGTTCAACCAGCAAGCAGACCCTGATTGATGCTTATGTGTCTGCTTGGCTTACTCTTTGATCCTGAAGGAGGAGGAATTATGTTCATTCAAAATTCAGTAAACTTCTACCAGACTGCATGACATTACATCCCAGATGATAAAAAGTCTTCATAACCACTTCTATGAGGATGTCAAATCTCACACAAAACTTCTGAGCTCCCCTTAGATTGGAAGCCTCCATGTCCACTGCTAAAGGTTAAGTGCTGTCCTCAATATGGCCACTAGTCAGCTTCCTCTTCTGCCCTATCCTGAAACTTCTTCAGGTTCTGGCCCAGGGGTCTGGTAACTGCTAAGGCAAGTAACAAATCAACTTCCTCACAACAGATGTCACTGGGAGATAAGACGTTAATACTTTGAAATGTTGGGGCTCGAAACAAACATTTACATAGAAACATTAGGCCTGGAGGGGGTATCAAGAAGTTGCAACATTTCTGTAATGTGTACCTGACCCTGAGCCAAGTCATGTGTCTTGCAACACAAGACGAATTTATATTTTATTTAAAAAAAATAATGTTTACTGAGGTAACACCGTTTCATACATCTCATCAGTTCACTTCTTTGTGTCTTGTATAGTTAAGATGGCTTCAGCCAATATAGGATGTCTTGTTGAAGGACATGGACTTCCTGCAGAAGTATCAGCCAATCAGCATGATCATTCATGCAGCCTGCAGAAATTAAGACATTTCAATTAATGGTACAAAATGGCAAAGTACAATTTGTCATAGCAGTTATCACATATTGAGATGCGTGACTCTTAGACAGGTTTTGGATTGGATGATTTGGTTTTATTGACACCTTACACACAACTTGGGACTACAGGAAATTATAGTGCTATCACTGATCTACACACTTCTCAAATCACTGGACACGCTGAGTCTTCTCAGTCTTCGCTAGCTGTATCTGGGCAACCAATTTATAACTGTCTTACTGTAACTGCAGAACACTATGAAGTTGTCTCTACACAGCCTAATTCCTTTCTTGTCATTTCTTCTCAATTATTCTCCCATCTTCCAGTTCCAGAGACACTCAATTCTCTGCTGCAACAATCAACTCCAGAACTCAACTGCCTTAAACGATCTGCTTTGTTCTTTTTATAAACCCACAGCACAGAAAACACAGCTCTTCTATTGTCGCATGTATTCGTTTATGCAGAAACGTGTTTACTCAATTGGTCCATCGTAACGGCTGTACATGTCACATCTCATATCGTGACACCTCCTCTGTTGCTGTGTGCTGGCATTACCTAGCATCAGACATTTCTGTGTCTCCAAAATTCTTGCTTTGAGTAAATATGGCACATTGCTCCCTTCTTAAGGCTGCTCATCCTGAGTAGCATATCGGTGTATCACCATTCCTTTCTGAGGGCTGTGATGATTGTGACATCTCTGATCAGTCTCACCCTCCTTCCCATGGGTCAGTTTTTCCACTCCTGCTGCTCCCTCCTTAAGGCCACTCATCCCAAACAGCTCTGTGACAGGGTGCCAGTCGATCCAGGTGTGCCACCATTATAAGTCTTAGATCCATATTTCAGTGATGCTTTCTGGTTTTGGCTGGTGTCTCTTCCCAAACATCCGTCCCTTCTGAGCTCCTCATACCAAATTGTCCTGGCCATGTCCCTTCCGCCATGCCACTCCTGCATGGCAGGTCATCCGTCTGCCGGCAGTGGCCAACTTCTTCTGGGACCCAGCAACATTTTATACAGATTTTGTTCCCAAGTCATCTTATAAGATGCAGATCAACAGCTCGGGAAGCAAACATTTTTTATGTGATCTGAGACATGGAATGTGACACCATGTGAGCTGGTAGACAGTTATCAATATTTCAGAGGAACCTTCTGCCTCCATTTGCATGGCATATTGCCTCTACCCTGAAGATGGAGGCAGCAGGTTGGTAACTTTGTGTTGCATCCCTGGATAAAGTAATATTCAATCAATTTTAATGTTGGAGCATGCCAATTTAAAATTACTACCCAAGACAAACTCTGAGTGTAAATAGTTTTTGCTTCTTTCTGGACTCTGGACAAAGAGATTAGTACTCCATCATGTTCACTCACCTGAAATGAAGCAGAAGATGATGATGGAATGTCATCTCCGCTTGACAAGGGATGCAACATAAACCCACACAGACAGCACATTGTTAGGAAATGGGTGGACATAGACAGCCAGCGCAAATTCTACATCCGGACTCTCGTTGTAATGGACACCTGTAGCCTTCATAGCCTCTGTAATTGCTTCCATATTGGTGTAGGGAAGGTTGATAGGAAACCCACACATCTGGAATAACACACAGTGAAAACAGGCAGAGTGTAATTTAAAGAAGTCTTCAGGGGATTAGAGGGTTAGTTTCCAATGTATAGTTAGCTAGTTAGGCAGATAATCTGTTGCCTGCTTAGTTAATGTGTTTGTTGGCTAGTTCAGTGATTGATTGGTCATAAGGATTAAAGTAACCCCTCAGAACCATTGCACGCACCTTGTGGGAACCCAGAATGTGCTGTAACTCTTGAATGTGGTCAGGGGTGGACAAGTTCTGCTGCTTCCATGTGGCGTGCTCTAATGCTGGCAGCAATTTGCGCAGGATAGCGATGCAGTAACGGTTCCACAGAGTCCTGCATTAAATTTTTACATAGCAAATTAAGACATGCTCATAATATTATTCGCTCTTGTGGACTTCTACAGATAATCTGTCGGACTGAAAATATGGTAGTGAAAGTATACAAGGATTTAATATGTGAGGTTTGAGGTTTTCACAGTGGTTGCAATGAAGATTACTGTCTTCTGCGAGTTAAGATTTTCCTCCGTTTAAGATGTTCTTCATTTTAAGTGCTCAAAGCCATTGGTTCTCAAAGAAACCTTTAAGTGGGGCTCTCACTGTAGTCAGATCATTACCAACCTTCGGAAGGATCCTACTACTTCCATTTGAGCGTAGAATATGGAGGCAGTGGGTTCCGCCAAACTGATCCATTAGCCATGGCATCACATCCCAGAAGCTGTAATCTTCCAGGATTTAATAGAATTGGAGTAACTGTCTGTAGTGATCAGTTCATTACAGTTTCTACTGAAGGGAAATAATACCAAATTTATTTCAATCTGATAAATGGTTTGAGAGATGGAACATGATGTCGCTTATGTTTTAATTCTACACAATTCATTCAAGTAACACATGAAAATTTCTTGAAATTAGAAAGAAATTTTTGATCAATATAGCATTTACTGCACTCAAATATAATCATATATAACATGGGTAAGCATGCTGCTGAATCTGACACAGAACATAAGAATAAAAATTTATAATCCCTCGCTTTATCAACGTATGTGAGTGAATGCTGGACAATGAAAGCAACAAAGACAAAGGCAAATTACAACTGCTGAAATGAATTTTATGAGACGAATGGCAAAATACACATGCATGAACCATAAAAGAAATGAAATATTGAAAGAACTGCAAACACGACCTATACTGAATAAAATTTTAAAATCGCCTGTATTCAATACTTCACCACGAAGCAAAGAAACATTTGTGAAATCACAGGGATCAAGGACTTATAATAGTGAAGTAGCCATCTACATTACTGACTGTTGATGATGCTCCCCCAAAGATACTTTAGACAGGCATGTCAAACTCAACTTGTACAGAGGGCCACCTCAGCCCTACAAATAATAGTCCAGGGCCGCACTTCAAAATAGAAATATACATTAGATTTTCATACAAGGAAATTTAATTCTATTTATTATTTAGGAATAATTTCAATATAATTACCTAAAGTCACATATCTTAGTTTTAAAAAGCAAGAAAATGCCATTTTTGACAAGTATCAAACAGTTTTTCAATATGTAAAAAGAGAGATTACACAAGAAGTTATGTTAGAAATAGCAAAACATTGAATTTCATGCAGGCTGCTAATTTACGTCTGCATGAGACTTCTTTTCTTCTGGTCTGTTGGAAAATTGTCTTTACAAAAAATATTTCTACTAAAATTTTAATATTGATTTTAATATCAATTAGCTCTAAAAGTTGAGGGGCTGCACTTTGTGGCTATGGGGGCCGCATGTTTGACATGGCTGCTTTAGACAGACAGTATTATTCCTACATTTGGGTCTGAGACACTCCATTGTAGATCTGGTTCACTGTTTAAAAACTGTTTGGTTTATTCAGAAGTTAGTGGCAGGAGGGAAACAAGACAAATCCATTTGGATACAACAGTCTGTAAGCTTAACCCTCATTATAATCCCCTGTCCATGTAAGAAGTCAGAGGCAAAGGTTGCTATATCATGCTGGATGGTAAGGCCTATTGCACACCCCAAGAGCAGTGACAGATAAAGATGGAGCATTGGTGAAATGGTGATCTGGCAGAAGGAATTCAAAGTACTTGAAGCAAAATCTTCCCTAATGTCAGTCTGACCACCATAAATTCACATGGACTGCCCTGGGATTGAATCCGAGCTTCTACTGTGAGAAGTCAGCATCTAATTGCTTAAGGTATGGCACAGTTTGTAAAATAAATAAAAGGTAACGCTATGCCTGTAACAGGATGTGGAGGCCTATAAAGTTGTGAGACGTTGAGGCTCCCATATTTTCTAAACAATCGGCTCGCAGATGGCGGTGAGGTTGTCGGCCTTACATGCCGGCTGAAAAAATAAGTAAAGTAACTTAAGAAGAGTGACCTTGCTGTCTTTCTCCACTTCATGAGAGAGTCCCTCAGCTGCTTCTCAATTCGGTCCTGCAGCAACTGTGTGGCAGAGACTGAAGTGGCAGTGTAGTCTAACGATGCAGGCTGAACACTCCCCATAGGAGCCCCTATGCTGCGTCCAAAGGCAGGTCGCCAGTCAGAACGATGACTTATGTCAAATCTTGTACGCCATGGCAATTCCTCTTGCTGTACATTAACCCAAATCTAGATATCCAATCCACATAAAAAAGTTCCACTTAGTACTCAAATTTGAATGCTCATTGCGATTACATTTGCTTCTAGTTTATTTAACACCACTGCCAGTGACTTAGACTGTGGAGTGTCAAATGATTGGAAAGGATGTAGAAGGCAGTGGTTGTGGCCTAATTTATGCTACTATCCAAGCACTTGCATGGAGGGACTGATGAAAACCACAAAAAACTTTCAGTCAGAATGGCTGTGTCCTGGCCAAGATTTGAACTAGGCGTCTCCAAAACACAAATCAGAAATGTTGCCATCCTAGCCAACTTAAAGTCAAGATGGCTGAACTGTAACCAAGCAACTATTGCTTCTCATCCACAGTATGTAGTCTGATGTAATACTTAATAGCAACACTGTCAGTAGCTCAAACTCTATAGTGTTAGGATGAGTAATGAATGATGAACTGGAAGGGATGTGTAAGGAAGTGTTCATGACCTGTTTCAAAGTACTATCCTGGCACTGATCTGGAGGAACTGAGGAAAACCACAAAAGGTCTCAGTCAGTACAGTCACTGTTCTGGCTGAGATGAGAATCAGGCATAAGACAGGAGTGTTTGTGCCTGAGGCAACTTGCTCAGTGAACCTGAACTGTAAAATGCAGTGGGCATAAAACCTCCATTCACAGATTTACTAATGGTCTGGCTAAGTGAATGCCAGGCAGACAAGGATACATTAATCTGCACTGTTACTGCAATCTAACTCAATGCGCACAGCCCTTCTTGAATGGATGATGTCATTCACTTGGTGAAGATATTCCATGTTTTTTTGGAACATGATTCATAACCATGTTCACCAACAAAGGATCATATTTCAGTCTAGCTAAATCCAGTCCACACCTTCACAATCAGTTCCTCTAAGAGCCTTATGAACACTTTTACTCCCAGCAACTCTGCTGCCAGCTCCCCTCTCAGCCCAGCGGTTCACAGAGTTTCACAGTAAAGTGAATAGCAGGCAATACACATATATCCAAGAAATTGCAAAATGTAGTTACATGTACTGGGGGTTGAAGGCTAATAAAGGGCTCTGGTGGGGTGCACTGATGCCAGTAGTTGCACACCATCAAGTACCAGAACGCCACCTGTCAAGTAGGGCTCTGCCGGCAAATCCTAGCTCCCCTGCCTCATGGTGACCCCTAAGCAACACATTCTGGGGTGAGACTACAGATGTGACAGACGAAGTGGGGTGAAAGACAAGTGTCTGGCACCTTCAAAAGAGACTCTCTGGCTAAGGAAAGGAAAACCCCTGCAGAGAAACCAAGGGAAGGGGGGATTTTTAGATGTGGTGAAGCCAACACCTTGACACCTTGACAGAAAAACATTGGCCCTCCTAAGTTAAGGTGGTTGGGTAAAGATTAACAACTTCTCCCCAGACATTACTTGTTCAGGAACCCAAAAGGGAGGAAAAGGCTAAACTTAAATGGACCATACAGCCAAAGGAGAAGAAGTTACATGTATTTCATAGCAGCAGAGAAAAGAACATGTGCTCAAAAGAGATACTTATCTCATCATAATGAGTTTGTATGCAGCCTCTGAAATGGCAGTCTGATGAATGACCAGTTACCCCAGATGTCTGAAATGGTCTCTTCCACAGAGGATTTTAGACTAAAATTTTTGCTAAAGCAGTTGTCAGTCCTAAGCCCATGGCCCATGATTGCTTATTCAACACACTCGCTCGTATCGGAATGAGAGAAGTAGACACTCACATTTTCATCATTAACGAGACAGAACACTTTCTGTAGAGGACAGAAGCTATCCTGAATGCTATACTTCTGGCCAGAGGAAGGATCCCATAGCCAGTAACTGAACTTGTGTTGCTCTTCCTCCCTTGTAAGTACATATGCAGTCGGCCCGTGTGGTATCCCCACACCAAGCAGCAACCAGGCTTTCTTACCAAGGTGCATAAGGAAACAGCAGAGTAACACTGCATGGTCCTCAGAGTCGCCAGATAACAGACGCACGACTTGCTGAAAAGCAAAGCCTTCAATCAGTTGCAGTTAGGCGAGTATAAACATGCATTCCAATATGATGTAAAGCCATGCCTCTTTTCCAGATACTTTCAGTGCAACTTTACAGGCACCATCGGCAGAGCGGCTGCAGATCTGCTGAGAAATATCAACCATTAATTATTATAAGATTTACTGACATGTTATCAAGCATGGGCCTACACAAATCATGACAAATCATCATGGCATCTAAAATTCTCATAATGACTAATATCTTCTTTCTTTCTTTCTTTCTTTGACCTGTCAAAGATAAAAGAGCGAAATAATTTATTTCTTCCTTTCCTTTATCACTTTCATATCTCCATCTTCTTCTCCCTTTATTGCTTTCCCATCTCTTTTATTTGTCCTACTGGCATTCCACTACCTCTTCCTTTCTTCCTCTTCTTTATATTAAAGAAGCTCCCTTGCATCTGCTCTCCCATTCCTCTGTCCCTTTATCTTCCTACCTCCTTCTCTCATTATTAATTTCTTGTCCTTTTTATTTGCTTGTCCTATCCCCATACCGCAGCAATTGTGTGTAGAGATCTTCCCAAGCACAAAACAAACAAGACTATTACTTACATGTAGATGTTTCAGTTCTCCTTTAAAACCAGCAAATTTTTCATCCAAAGTACGAGTATAGTGTGGTCATATTTTATGTAAATTTGAAATAGTGTGACAGAAAAATATTAATGAAGTCTCACTTCATGTGCAGAGTTTGAAATATTGTGAATCCCAAGAAACTGGGCAAGACTGACCTATGTGTTTCCTCGCATACAGTGAGACAACACTGTAACTTGGCTTCCATCCTGGCTCCTTGTTTATGGAGACGGTTCCTAGTTTATAGGAAATATATGCAGATCTGGTCATGCAAATATGTACCATTAGATTTGTAACTGCTGATCACAGTGGCCACACAGCCTAAGGCATGAACTGTCTTTGCCTGCTCGAACACTGGGACAGCAGGTTTGAATCCCACCGAAGGCATGGATGTTTGTCTGTGTTTATTCTGTGTTTGTGTAGGTACAGGCCTTGTGACAGGCTGATCTCCATCCAAGGAGTCCTACCAACTGTCTTAGAATTAAGAAACTGAAGTGAAACAAAGTATTTCATGGGTGCCTTGTGCTCCAAAGTGAGAGCAACAGGAAAGAGAGCGAGAGAGACATTTGTACCTGACGGTACCTCTTGTTTGACTGGGCACCACTTTACCTTGCCAGGTGAAAGCAAAGCTATCAGTGTGCTTGATTAAGCATCATGCCACGAAGAAGCATTGGAGTGGAACCGCAATTCCATGCATTCTTAACGCCAGCACTAGATGGAAGTGAGAGATTATCTGCACAATTCAACTTCTTTAGCCCTGGGAAAACAGTCCACTAAATATGCAGCTGAAGAAGGCACAGAGCCCATTTGGAAGGTATGAAAGAAAGAAGAATCTCTTACCTTTGTGAGTAATTGAATTCTGACACCTGAGTTATAGACTGTAGCCTAGCCACTGTACTGACTAAGCTATCTCTACTCCAGTTTACTTAATGTCAGTAGCATATGACATCTGGTGCTGTTATGATCGTTAGTATCACCATGCCAAATTCCTTGCATTCACCCTCTTATTATACAGATATCAGCAAACAGGCCCCAACACTCACTTAGAGTTAAGTGTGTGAGAGTGGACTTAGCAAAGCTTCCATCATAGTTAGCATTCACTGGCCTCTGTAAAGTAACACAACTGCGCACATGCTCTTTTATAAATATTTTCTGCATCTATGAATCAAACCAACTTGAAATGGAGAATAAGTACTGAGTTTACTTACATCACACGTAAGCCAGATGTCAAACAGCCCTGGAAAGAGAGTGCTGCCAGCTATCATAGGTATCATTGACACAAAGCGTGCAGCCATTTCCTCTGTTATCGGCTCTCCTTCTAGCAGCACTAGAACAATGCAATACAGCTATAGTGACTGTACAGGAAAGATAACATATATGAAATATGCTCCTAATGTGGAATATCTTGTATTGGGAAATAAAATGTGAAAACTGCAATGAACTGCCTTACAGATACTTGGATGAAGCCAAGTAATGATCACTCATTTCAATTTTGTTCTTCCCAGTCACTAGATGACAGCATGATTTTCCGCAAAGAAGAAACTGAGTTTATACAGTGATATCATGCAGAATGGAGGTGGAGAAAATGGCGTGCTGTATGTTAATTACACAAGTAAGCTAATTAGAAGCATTAAGACAAAGTGTTCCTCCATCCGGAATAGAACAAATGTTTGCTTACAGTGGTATATTCCTCCAGTCTAGGATACCGAGATTAATGACCGTGGGGATCCGTTGTGCTGACCACGTGACGCCCTCTATCCGCAAAAGTTGGTACTATCTTCGCCAACAAGCACTCGGTCGGTCAGTTGGTCGGTCGGTATAGTTTGCTTGCAGACTACAGACCATGGAGTTTGTTTGTTTGTTTTTGTGTTATATTTCATATTGGTAACTCTACTGTTTCATGGATGAATCTTAAAGTAAATATTTTTTAAACAGAAATCTAAACCTTACTTCACATTCAGAACTCCTATAATACTGTCGCATGTTTCTGGCTCCGTGACTAATAATGATGTGTTTGGGATTGGATGATTGGATTTATTGATGCCTTCTTTTACAGGCACTCTTTTAATCACAATCAGTTTACAACGATTCACAATAAATGTCTGCGTAAGACTGAACTGTGATTGATTTCTCTTCTAGTCCGTCTTCTACTGTTCTGACTTTGGTCCGGGTTACTTCATGGCTGCCTTCTAATGTACAAATGCTATTGACTGACTTACAAATGCCCCAGTTCTTATCTGAATGCTACTTATATAGCTTTGCAGTATCCTAGGAAGTGTTTGTTGCTTGCCCGTATCCATGGACACGCCTGTTGATTCCACAGCAACGAGCTGCTTTCCAAAAGTCTTACAACTTTCATTCTAGCATTCATGGACATTTTTAACACCCAGCGATGGTTTGTGTCCAAGAGTTGTATCTCCACGGAAATGTGTTTGCAAACTTGCTTCTTAGAAACAGGCCTACATATCACAATACACTGACCCATCCTCTTTGGGTATCAGTTTGCCATATGTTTGATTTAGAAGGATAGCTTTTAGTGCTATAACATTACATCATCTCAAAGGATATAGTTCATGCAGTCACCTATAAATAATTAATCTGGGCAGGTCTGTGTGTATTGTAATGTTTGTCAAAATGTCATTTCCATGGTTATCAAATGCCAAAATTAATTTCAGTTACAATAGGCTCAGAATGTAACAGTAATAAACAACAGTGTTTCCATTGATATGACAGTGTCATCAGCTGCGATTACATTGTCAAACTTTGCAGAAGAAAGGTACCTCTAGACTGCTGTTGTTATGCTTATTCTATTAAACTGTCTTGCCAGAACTCTTCAAGTTCCAATGATATCTTCAGTAAAAATGCAATTTCAGCGTGTCCCTCAACAGCTGTAATGAATACAAATGGATCACTGGAAGTTATCTGTGGAAACTGTGGCTACAGATGGGAACTGTCAAATTTTCCCAATGAATTTTCAATGGAAATTTCACTAAATTTTATTTATTTGTTGAGTACTCTGGCTTCAAGTGTACTCAGGAGATTTATTGACCACTTATACGCACAACTTAGAACTACCAGTAATTACAGCGCCACCACCAATGTCTGCACTTCACAAATCACCACAGCACATGCTAAGTCTTTCCCAGTCTGCTGTGCCTTCACCAGCTGTTCCCTGGTAATGGCTTCTAACAGTGGAGATTCTTCAGCTTCTGCGCTCAAGTCCTCTCTGAATGGCAGCAGCTCCCTTCCAACTGACTCTTTTCTTCACAGCCTCCCGTACAGAACTGACTTGGTTGCCCCAATTATTTGCCTCTTAACTCCTTTGCATGTACTGAGTAGAAAACATCGTTTCCAAAAATACCTCTACTGTTGTATGTGTATCCACTGCCATGGGAACGTGTTTACCAAGCTGTTGTCTAGAAATGGCTCTACATGCTACAATACTCATGTTTTTACATTTGGAATCTTCACTGTTGTGTCCCACCATCAAATGTACTGTGTTTACACTTCTTAGTAATGCTATTAATACAGCATTACAAACATCTTATATCCTTCCCCTGATATGTTTCAACCCAAACTAAATCATCTTAATGTGCTCCTCTCATGCATAAAAACACTTATGTTTATGTACCTGGAGGGGCAAGGGGCCGGAAGAACCTGGTGATGCAGACAGACTTCCCACTGATGTCAATGACCAATGTCTTCACTTTTCTGTGGGGAAACTGTTTAGCCACCTGCAGCTCCCAATTTTCCAGGTGTTCCTCCATGAATGGCAACTCACTACTCTCCAACTTCTCCTAGTAAAACAAAATTCGCACAGAAGGGGAGGTTGAGGTGAAGCTCACACAATAAAAATTACTAGAGATAAAAATTTTGCAGGAGCCTGCTTGATATGAAGCATTACTTTCAGGAAAGTTTTAAATGATTTTTGCCTTGTTCACACCATGACAGTTCAGCTAGAAATGGCATCATTCACTTTGACTCCCAGCAAAGGCACTGGTTTCTTCTTTCCATTGTGCTGTCCAGAGGAGCTATAGATCCTTATATCATCCCATACCACTGGTACTTACTTCATTTTGACATTCAGAGCACTGGGCAGAATGCGTAGTCAGTATAGCGACTGGCTACAGGCTGGACGACCTGGGGGTCAGAGTTCAAGTCCCGGTGGGGTTAAGAATTTTCACTTCTCCACATCATCCAGACCGGCTCTGGGGTCCACCCAACCTCCTATCCAGTGGCTACTGGAGGCTCTTTCCCTGGGGGTAAAATGGCAGGGGCATGAAGCTGACCACTCACCTCCAACTAGTGCCGAGGTCAAGAAAATGTGGATCTATACATCCACTCCCCCATACACCTTCATGGCATAGTGCTTAACTAGTTAAGGACAGGGAAGCGGCCTCCGTAGTCTAGAGGTAACGTTCCCACCTCATGACTCGTGGTACGCAGGTTCAAATACCCGGCGGAGGTCGTCGAATTTTTAAGGGCGGAAAAATTCAGGGAACAAGTCCTCCAGGAGGGACTTTAAGCTGTGTGTCCTGTGTCATAACTTTACGGCACGTAAAAGAACCTTACATTCTCAAAGGGGATCACTGAGCCAAATTCCAGGACGTTTCCCGCCCAACAATAGCCTCTAAGGCCTCTGATAGATGGGGGAAGCATTATAGACACCACTAAGNCTAAGCAAGTGGCCGAACTCGCTTGCTCGGCGGGACTGATGGTACGCACCATTTATCGGTAGGGTAAAGAGACTGGTAGAATATCATAGAGGGAAGCACAATAGATCAAACTGGTCGCGGTGCATGGGGAAACCCACCCTCTCTAAATAACTAACTAACTAAGGACAGGGACAAATTTACCTTACCGCTGGTACTAGCAATACCTTTTGAGGGAGTTAGGACTGTCAGAGGATGAAGCTGACCACCACCTTTTTCTAATGATGGGCTGAAGAAAGATTTGATATTAAAGTCTGTGTCAGCGACTCAGGTGGCCAACAAAACGTTCTTAAAGTAAGCATAGGGTAGAGTGAAGTAGGAAGGTCCAGACTGAGATGGCTGGATGATGTAGAGAATGAATAACAAGAGCTGAGAGTGAAGAAATGGAGGTAAAAAGCAAATAATTTAGAAGGATAGGGATATCTTGTAAAGGAGACCAAGGTTCTTAGGGGACTGTAAAGCCAAGGGGTAATTTACAAAGTCAATGATTGAGTAACCTGATTTTAACTGGAACTGGCAAATTTTAAGGAACCCCCCCCCCATATTAAATTTCATTAAAATTCGTCCAGTGGTTGAGTTGAGTCCAAAAGCCATATACAGCAAAGTTAATAGGCACATTTTTTTTTTTTTTTTTTTGCCATTTCAAACATGCCAAAAACATAACAACAACCAACCAGTCAACTTCACAACACTATTTATTTTAGCAGTTTTAGTGTCAGCCTTAAAAGGCACAACATATAAAAAAAGGACTTGAAATTTTTAATTTTGTAGGTTTTGATTGGAAATGAATTTCTTAAACTGTAATTTCTCTGAATGAAACACTTAACATTATATTATAGTTGCATCCAGCAATACAGAATATCAGTTGTGTTGCATACAGAGAATCAGCCTCATCAATGCTGAAATTTCATTAATTTTTTTAACCAAAAATCCAATCATAGCATCGTAAGGACTACATTCACCTTAAGGAATAGGCAGTGACTTAAATCATTAATATTTAAGGTTAATAATAAGAGGAGCTTTATCTCCATAAATCCTATGTGATACTTAGTTCTATTTATACTGTTTTAGCATCAACATGGAACCTTGAAGGGCTCTGGAGGGTTCAGGGGAGGTTGAACTGTGATGAACAGGCTGAGGAAAGTTGCATCTCTTTGGGGTAAGCCTGGCTGATTGTCTCCTGGGATGGTGAGAACACTGAACTGACGATGGTGTGACTCCTTCTCATAGCCCAACAAGATCGGTGGAGAGTACAACTTGAATGTTCCCTCAATCTGAAACACACAGCAATATGATACAGTCAGAAAATTATCACAGCTGTGACAAAATAGATGTAATTAAGCACTTATACTCATAATTAAGTAACCAAGTATGAATGAATGAATGAATGAATGTATAAGGGGTGGGCCTTCTTGGCCCTTGCACCACGACCACAGTGATCTATTGTGCCTCGAGTAACGAAGTAACTAACAAACCAGATAATTAATTCCTCAATACTTTGTTCTGGAACACCTTCAGACACATACAGAATAGGTATAATTATACATATTTGAAAGCAGCCTCCGTAGTCTAGGGGTAACGTTCCCACCTCATGACCTGGCGGAGGTCGTGGAATTTTTAAGGGCAGAAAAATTCAGGGAACAAGTCCTCTGGGAGAGACTTTAAGCCGTGTGTCCCGTGTCATAGATTTATGGCACGTAAAAGATCCTCAAGTCTATAGGAGACCTCTGAGCAAAATTAGGCAAAGTTTCCCACCCAAGTATTTTCCAATTCCTCCAGTAGATGGGGAAGTATCAGGGACCACTGCCAGAGAGGGCCAACCTCGCTGGCAGAACGGGGCTGATAGCGAACACCAGTATTGGAAGGGCATGGCAACTAGTTAGAATAATTAAAAGGGGGACGCACAATAGATCAACAAATGGTCGCAGTGCATGGGGAAACCCACCCCCTCCAAATAATAATAATAATAATAATACATATTTGAATCTGTATTTCTTAAGGAAGGACAGAGGGTGACAACAGATTCTAAAGTTCCATTATCATAACACATTCACCTACCCTTGAATTAAAGTAGAGGGTGGAGAATGGGATCTGCAGACTCCCCAGCCAGTTTCGTTCAAGTCGTTGATGGATGTTGGTCTCTCTCATTCGATCATCTTCCAACAAGTCAACTACGATCTCATCAAACAGATGAAGGTACAAGCTGTCCTGAATTGACTGGAGATTGCCAGGAGAGTAATCACCATTTGGTGGCCTGTGAATTGTATTGGTTCTTTTGATTTATCTTAATCCATTTCCATCAGAATGACAGCATGAACATTTCCTTGCTTACCTTTTTTACTTGACATATGATTTACAGTACCATGAAAGCAGCAGAAGTTTCTGATCCATATCTCCATTATTTCTATAATATATTTCATAACTCAAATATTAAAAGTGCTGACTGGTTCAACATTCCTTCCCCCTTTCATAGTTAACTTAATGTAAAAGTTTTCCCTGTGATTAGTTAATTAAGCACCATGCCATGACTTGAAGTATAGCTCCACCATTCTTGAGCTTAGCACTAGATGGAGGTGATTGGACGGCTTTACATCCTGGCCACTTTAACCCCAGGGAAAGAGCCCCCAGTACCCATTAGATAGGCCCCATAGCCTGTCTGGACTCTGTGGAGTAGAGAGAAATCTCTTGCCTCCTGCCAGGAACTGAACCTTAGCCATCCAGCCTGTACCCCACCACCATATTGACTGAGCTACCCTGGCTCCTACTAGCACAGTTACATTTTACAAATTCTCAAAAGAGAACATATCAATTATATTTGTAATCAGATCAGGCTAACTAGCCTGAACTATGAAAATAATGATCAACTCTGACTTACTTCAAAGGCAACTGTAAATTCTGATTCCAGGTGGGGTTTGCACCTTCTGCAGTTGTTGTCCTCATACTGACTCCCTGAAATGACACCTCCACAAATGGACGTACGGGAACCATTGAGAATCGCAAGCCTTGCTGACCTCCTCCCACTGTGTCCACATCCTTTCTCACAGGAACTTCAAATGCATGAATCACATTCACAATGACCTTGACCTCTTGACCTGCCAGATTCTGCATTGTGACCTTCTTCCTTTCCCTCCTTGTGGGTCGCAGAGGCCTCTTAGGTTGCAGCCATTTCATAAAAGTTAGTCCAAGAGTCCTGTGTGAGTAAATTTTGTTAATCTGATAAATGTAAAGTTATCCCTGTGCTTAATTAAGCACCAAGCCATGAAGACATCAGGGAGTAGAGATATAGGTCCACCATTCCTGATCTCTGCACTAGACAGAGGTGAGTGGTCAGCTTCATGCCCCGACCTCTTTACCTATGAGAAAAGAACACCCATTACCCATTTGATAGGAGGCTGGGTGGGCCCCAGAGACAGTCAGGATGCTGTGGGGTAGAGAAAAGTCTCTTCCCCCTACCGGGAAGCGAACCCTGGCCATTCAGCTCGCAGCCCATCATTATACTGACTGAGCTATCCCAGCTCCTGTTGTTAGCTTGAGTGCTGCTCCAAAAATGAATGTACTTCATCCAATTTCTTTACAAAGTTGTTATAGACAGAACAGTCTGCCAACTAGAAATGCATGTTGCATGTTTTACATACAGCCCCATAGTAAGAGGGGGCATATGGTAGCGTAGTTGGCTGAGACACTATGCTATGACCTAGAAGGTCACAGGTTCTATTCCCAATTAGATCATTCAATTTTTCAATTGACCTAATCGTTCCAGCCAGCCACACTATGGCCTGTGGGTCAACTCAGCCTTTAACACAAATGAGTACCAGGAATCTTTCTGGGGATAAAGGGTAGCTGGTGTGTAAGGCTGACAACCTCACCACCATCTGTTAGCCGATTGTCTAGAAAATTTGGGAGCCTTAACTCCTCACAACTCTATGGTCCCCATGGCCTGTTACCTCTGCCCCACAGTAAGAAATTCAGGTTCAGAAATAATGCCTTTATTCACACACATTTGTTCTCCAAATGTTGTGCTAAAAGAAATTTGGATATAATATCTATGTGATGAATTATGAAAATCAGCTGTCATGAAACATCACTACAGACACTGCGCGACAGTGTGAACAGTTCAGTTCCAATAAAAAAATTTCACTGTAATTTTTTCAGTAGTTTTGGAGATGAACAGAACACAGTCTCCCCATAATTGGTCAGTTTCTGTTCTCTGTGAAAAGAACAAATATATCTGTGGCAGTTTCAATAGGCTCAAGCAACCCTATACACATTCTTCAGTTTAGAGTTTAAGTTGGTATGGCATGATTTACCCTATGTCTGGCACTTGGTCCTCAATTACGATGTCCTGCAGTTGGCGATGCTGCTGGGCGAGGTGACACTGCTTCAGGACCCTTTGTCTCACTTTCTGTAGGAACTGCTGGCCCCAGTCCCGATGAAACTCCAGTTGATCGGAGGACAGCGTTTCCACATGTGGATCTGTACTCATCAGGCGCTTCTCATACACCTGATGGATACATACTGAATGATTACACAGGAATAAGGACTTACATAAACTAAACCCGAACAAACAACTTAATTTTTACTGCAATAAAATTCATGAAATGAACTGAAAAAAAAAAACACTTAGAAAGATTATAAAATATAAAAAGATATTTCAGAAGAATCAATATTAACCAAAATCTTTGGTACTGAATGTGTTGGCATAGCAGTAATGCTCTTAACCTATAATCAAGAGGTGCTTGGTTTGAATCTCAGCTGGAACATCATCTGGGGGTTTTTGTGGTTTTATCCAATCCCTCCAGGCAAATTCCAGGACCATACATTGACCATGACCACTGTGATACCATCCTTTAGATATTACTACATATGTTATGAGATCAGCACAAAAAATTTAAGAATATCACCCAAATATATTCTAAGTTATATGAGCTTAAAGGTTACATATTGCAGTATGTACTACTACAAAACATATCTTGTATAGACAGGGAAGTATCGGGTTACATTTGACATAAATGTATTTTTCTTCCATAGGTTATTTAACAGTTCTTTCAGTTTTGAGACTCTACAATGTCAGATGGTTGGATGATAGATAAATGATGCATTGGAAAGGCTGTGGAAGGGAGCAGTTGTGGCCTGACTGAAGTACGAGAAATATGCGGAAAGTAAAAATACAAGTCGAGTAAAAATGCAAGGAACATATTTTTTCCAGAAATGGCAGTGCTGCCATGTGAGAGGGGAACCATATGAATAGGCAGAGTTCACCGGCCACAGTCATGGCAACCTGGTGCTCACAGTGTATGTTTAAAATGGCCGTGTTAATTCAAGATCCTGCCAAATGTGAGGTTCGTGCAGTAATTTGATTTCCTCACAAGAAAGAAGAACCTGCTGCTGAAATTCATTGCCAACTTGTTTCTGCATACAGTGAAGATGTTATTAACGGGCAAAACATGGCAAAATTGTGTTGTCAATTTGAAGCAGGAAGAAGTGATATTCATGATGAAATAAGGAGTGGAAGGCCATCATTGTCACTGACGAAATCATTCAAAAAATTGATGAAGACATTCATGCTGACAGACGTTTAACCATCGATGAACTTCATTAACGATGTCCAGAAGTGTCAAGAACTGTTCTGCGTGGCTCAGGGGGTAGGCACGAGATTTCTATGACAGTGGAATAAAAAAACTCATTCCGAGGCTCACTAAGCGCATTGCGATCCATGATGACTATGTTGAAAAGTAAATAAAGATGTGTTTTAAATGTGCTACAAGTGAATAAAAAAATGCTTTACACATATTTTCTTGAGTTTGTATCTTTACTTTCCCGATATGTTTCGTATTATCCTGACAATTGCTGAGAGGGGCTGTAGAAAACCATGCAGAACCTCAATCAAGATAGCTAGTGTCCTGTCCAAGATTCAAGCTGGGCACCTTCCAAATTAAAAGTCTAGAGCACAACCTCCAAACCAACCTGTTCAGTGTGAATGTGTTAATACTGATTCTATTGCAAATAATTAGGAACGAAGCAGCCCTGACTACTCGTAAGCTACTCTCTCAGCACTTTTCTGAACACTATTAAGGAAAATAAGGAGAGCCAGTTTTCTGCCCAATTTAACTTTAGCTATAAAGCTGGCATGCTAAATTTGAGTCTGTGTCTGGTTTTCCAAATTTACCTTAAATACATCCTTTGGTATCTCTTTCTCTCGAAGTGGAACAATGCGAAGTCCACGAAACTCGGGCTCCCCCTGGTCTCGCAGCCATAATAATCGCAGGCGTGAATTTGTATCCAAATCCTCCATTTTGCAGAAATCAAACTCTACCTGCAGTGGATCTAAACGAAAGTAGTTTGGTTCTGTGTTGAACCCCATACCTGCATTCTGTAAATCATTGATAATATGCAGTAAGACATTCAAAGACTCACATACAGATACTACGAGATAATCTTACGATAATTTTTAACAGATTTAACATGAACAAGTTTTATTAGTTTATAGATGTGTTAGGGCAGCATGCAAATTGATGATGCTTCATCATGATTCAACCAGTCGAATGACTGTATTTCCTGGAACAGAGAAAAGCCAAAACATTATCAAGTATTTATGAATTTCATGTTATAACTTGCCCAATGTGGCTACAGCCATAGTGAACTACTGCATCATCCTGTCCATGCTTAACGTAGGTAGTGGGAAAGGCAACCCTCAGTATGTTAGTTTCTTAATTAGTGTGTCAAGTACCTCTGTGCTTTCTGTATGTACTTCTCTCAATTCATTTTGATTATGACTAGCATGAAGGATAATCTGAGAGTAAATAAGGAAGGGAAATGTAAGATATTACACAGCCAGAACAGAGAGACTCTCTGCAATGCATATGTTTGCATTACAAACTGTACAGTTGTGAGTAACAGAGGAACGTGACAAGAAATACACTTCCCTATATCACCACTGTCCTATCCCTTACTCCTGTGAAGCAGATAACAAAGTTCTAGCTGTATCATACAAGTTATACACAGTCTTCCTTCACCAGTAGACAATTATTCAGCTTATCAAATAATTCCCTCTTAAGGAATGTGCAAGGTACATATCTGTGTTCATATAAGCCTTCAACAGTAACCTCTCTCTCCAATTCAGTAATAGTTTCACACCAACTCCATTATCTCTCACCCATATTTCTTAATGGCGATTTTCTATATCTGTATGTAACAAATGTCTGGTTGAGCATAGTTTTTTAGGTTGTAAAACTGTGTAGTTCAGAGAGAGCCAGACATTTCAAGGAACATGTAGCTCCCATCTTCGAAGATGAAGAGTAAGCTATGCAACATCAATCTTGATGGTGGGTCAGTGTGTTTAAGAAGGCACAGCTCAAAGATAAGCCTGACACTTTTAGAAGTAAATTCCCATCTAACATTACATGTTCAACTGTTCTGAAACTCAAACAAAATAAATGGAATCTGGTAGAATGGCACGCGTAAGAACTGTAATATGGATCTGAAAGAAATTAAGTACAATAAGCATCTACAAAGGTGTTCAAAACTTATTGGGAGGAGAAGCATCTCCTTTAAGTTTTTGCTCCCCAGTGTTACACCCCGTACCTTGATGAAATAGAAGAAAGAAGCATTGCTGGGATCATTTGGGTCAAGCTGTGACTTCTCTGCCCACTCCCGCAGTTTCTCAATGTCCAGGGCACCTTCTGCACCAAGCAATGCCATCAGGTCTGTACAACTGTCCCTGTGGAGATAACATGTGGAAAGTATGCTAACAGTGATAGAAGGGAGACTGGTGCTGCAGGAGGTTCTTGGTTTGAATCTTCGACAATTTACCAGGTGTCCTGATTGAGGGTTCTGTGGTCTGATACAATCTGTCAAAGTGAAGGCAAGAATTAGTACCTTGAAATATGCCACAGCTGACTCTTAATTCCTTACCTACTCATCATCATCATCATCCTCATCGTCCTTCCCAGTATTAGCAGGGCTTGACTTATAGTTGTAGGGGCACTGGGGTAATCAAAATATGGAGGCCCCTGTTAGAAATTAGGTTATGACAATTCTTTTATTTTTGTTCTATTTCTTATAATAACTAAGCAGCCTCCGTTGTCTAGAGGTAACATTCCCACCTCATGACTCGTAGTACGCAGGTTTAAATACCCGGCAGAGGTCGTCGAATTTTTAAGGGCAGAAAAATTCAGGGAACAAGTCCTCCGGGAGGGACTTTAAGCCGTGGGTCCCATGTCGTAGTTTTACGGCACGTAAAAGAACCTCATGTCTCCAAAGGAGGCCACTGAGTAAAATTACGGATGTTTCCCGCCCAACAGTAGTCTCTAATACCTCTGGTAGATGGGAGAAGCATTATAGATACCACTCAGCTAGTAAGAGGCCGATCTCGCTGGCTGGGCGGGACTGATGGTAAGCACCAGTACCGGTAGGATATAGAGACTGGTAGAATATCATAGAGGGAAGCACAATGGACCAAGAGAGGTCTAAGTGCATGGGGAAACCCACCCCCTCCGATAACTAACTAACTATAATAACTAAAAATACAGACTAACATTTTGTGATTTTAGAGAAGCAAATGCGTCAATAAAATCTGTGGGTTCTATTTCTCTGTCAGTTTTTCTTATTGTCTGTGATTCAGTACCATAAGATACAGTTGGCTGAGAAGGTGTCATAAATTCATACTGTTTTATGCCTATAAATTAATGGTGGTTTGAAGATCTAGTATTGTGACAAAATTTACAAATTTACATCCAAATCCTTCTTTCCTTCATAGGATATGTTATATCCCAAATAATTAAAATTATTATTTTGTTCCAATATCCCATCATAAATGAAAATCTAAGTTCTAATTTACTCTGCTCCTCTACTATTAATTTTTTGCAAGATTTGTTTAGTTACATAATTAGTAAAGATTTATCAACCTCCGTCCTTTGGTCCAGTACTTCTCTGGAGGTGCCAGTATCTTCCCACCCCCTCCTTGATGCTCCTCGCTCTCCACTCCCCATCCCAGCCTGCATGCCAGCACGCCTGATGTGTAGAAACAGGTGACTTCCTTGTTACTGCCCTCTGGGAATGGACAGAAGTACGTTCCACTGCCAACACCTGCATGGCTGAATGTCAGCACTTGGTTACTGCTGAACTCATGACGCTCCAACAAGCAGTTCTGTAGCGTTATGCCACTGCAACAGTTCATTCTCTGTGAAGTCTGACTTCTTTAACATAAAACAAACTCTGTACTCAATGATAAGTGTTTCAATTCAGAACTGTGCTTCTCAGAGTATTTTTTTTTCCCAGATTTTTACAATCCTGAAAATGGCTTCCCAGGATTCATAGCATCATTTTATTTCTATATCAGATCTGTATAGCAGAACACACAAATTTGTGGGAGTTTATGGTGATGAGAATTATATATATCCATACATCCTGATGTTCATTTATTACAACCAACAATCTGACCTTGTAAAGCTAATTTCACAATAGAAACATACTGAACAAAATTTAATTTTTGTTGCATTTCACTAAATATTTACCATATCCAAAAATATTGCTAATAAAAACTGTATATCTTAAAAAGTTTAGTATTTTCTTTCACATACCAATTTTTCCTTTTCAGCAGTGTTTCAGAAAACTGATAAAATTTTGATTCAAGCTTTGTGAATTATATTGGACTCACAAAAATTAAAATTAAGTTGAAGAGTTCTATCTTCTGAGATATAATTCCATGTTATGTTATGTTATGTTATTAGAGGGGGTGGGTTTCCCCACGCACTGAGACCAGTATTGGTCCATTGTGCTTCCCTCTATGATATTCTACCAGTCTCTATACCCTACCGATATTGGTGTGTACCATCAGTCCCGACAGAGCCAGCGAGTTCGGCATCTACTGGCTTGGCGGTATCTATAATGCTTCCCCCATCTACCAGAGGCGTTAGAGACTATTGTTGGGCAGGAAATGTCCTTAACTCTTTGACTGGCGCGGGCGTGTTTTAACACCCGGACGATGCCAGCCGTTCCCTGGCGTTGGCGTGTTTTAACGCTTTGACAATCTCTTCCCTTCTTTGCTCTCTTGGCACTCATCAACCAAAGACATACATATGA
>NW_019734970.1:436668-537016 GCF_002891405.2 Cryptotermes secundus | reverse complement strand
AATTACAGATTCAAAGATTTAATATTGGACTGTGTAGAAAAATGACTGAACCAAACAAACTGGTGGAGAGGGAAAAGAGTCAAGGAATGAAGTGGATGACGAATCTATTGAGTCAGACTCGAGTGCAGTCACGCCTCCGCCCTCGACCTTGAAAAGACCACCAGTGAAAGAACCAGTAAATTGTCTAGAGTGTGGCTTGAAAATTCACAATATGGTCCATGTTCCTCCCAGTAACAAGAAGAATGGTGCCTTGAGAAAGTGTCGCGTGAGTACTAAGCACAAGATTAGAAAAGAAACAAATATCATGTGTGCAGGCTGTGGTGTGGCTCTCTGCAAACTTTCATGTTTCAATATTTATCACATGAAGAAAAGCTAATAAAGAGGTATGGAAAGGCATTTATTGCATAAAATATTGTATTTTAATTAGTTCCTGAAAATTTCGTTTTTAAAAACCAATTTTTGTTGAAGTTGTTTAGGAAAAAGTAACTACGTGCATTTTTGCGACATAAGGTTTAAAGGGCCTGCCAGGACAGGAGTGGGATTTAAATACCCTTCGCACCAGTCAAAGAGTTAATTTAGCTCAGTGGCCTCCTTTGGAGACATGAGGTTCTTTTACGTGCCGTAAAGCTACGACATGGGACCCACGGCTTAAAGTCCCTCCCGGAGGACTTGTTCCCTGAATTTTTCCGCCCTTAAAAATTCCACGACCTCCGCCGGGTTTGAACCCACGTACCTTGTGTCATGAGGTGGGAACGTTACCCCTAGACTACGGAGGCCGCTTATAATGCCATGTAGTCTTGTGAAAGTCAAGTGATGTGTCATGGGAACATATTACCTCAATCTTCAGCGCTGAAGAGTAAGCCAAGCAAGAAACCAGCATGAAGCAGACAGTAAGCAATTAAACTCACCAAACAAATTATATATAATTATATAAATAATATAGTCCCAATATCAATTGCATTATAGTCTATTCAGCAGTAAGAGAGGAAAAACACGCAGTGAGACAAGCAAGCATGAGTTTTTCATCAGTCTGTGCATTCTGTGGAAAGAGCACATCAGAACTGAGGTGACATCTCCAAAACAGAAGTGAGTGCCCCACCTGCTGGGAAATGGAATGTATATCTCTGCAACCAGATGGTGCGCAAGGGTGCCCCCCTCTTCATGTAGCTCCACCTTAAGGCTCTCAGGCCACTGCAAGATGCGGATTGGGAACAGTTGGCCGAATGACACAATAAATCTCGGACCCAGAGGCTGAGGGCGTGAAGTGCACACTTCCTTCTGGTTGTAGAAGATCTTCACATAAAGTTCACACCTTTTGACGGCTGCTCTCCTCTCCTGTTCACTGCAGGAACACAGTCACATTATATTTAACAGGAAGCAGCCTAACCGCAGCTCTTCAATTGCAAAACAAGATACAAATGTGACATTCAGAAAGCCAAAGGGGCTATCTGCTGTTGGTCTATACACGAGACTTACATACATGAGTGCATGACATGTCAATGGAGTTTTCTTGTTTGAAAACAAAGTGCTTATAAAATATTCTGACATGACAGCTGAAAGCCAGAATAGTGAAATAAATAGATGTGGCCATTGCCAGGCAACAGTGCGATAAACACGTGTCCCCAGCAATGAATAAACGTGCAACAATAGAGGATGTGGTGTTTTCTATGCAGCCATTGCTAGACAATGGCACAGTAAACACTGGCCAACACAACAAATAAACACACAATAGAGGAACTGCTAGAAGTGATGTCATGTACACAGTCCATGCTGATGTTATATAATGAGAACCAATGGGCCAAGCAAGGAGTCAGAAGTCAGTCGGAGGTCAGATTCGGCTTGAGTTGCATTGTTAGCAGCCGTTAAGTAGCAATGACTAGTGAACAAACAGGAGACTTTATGTGTGCTGTAGTTGTAGTGATTTCAAATGTGTAAATCAGTAAGACTGTTATAGTTATTTGTAGTTATGAGTTATAAGCATTCAATAAATCCAATTACAAATCCAAACACTATGTCTAATCATTAACATGTGACAGTACTTATTTTGATCTAAAAGAAACTTTAGGCAGTTACACAACAGCAATTTCATGAATTATAACTTTTATGCAGGACCTCCATGACTGCCTTTGAGAATTAAATCATTACATATGTGTGATTTCATCACCTGAGTCAGTGCTGATATATAAATTCATCTACTAGACATTTCACTTACTTGGGACAGGCAGGATTCTGATCAACATGTCCAGTGGTTGTCAGCTGCAGGTGAACTTTGGGTTCTCCTGGCGGACGCAAGGACTTGAACAACCGTTCTGTCACCTCTGACCTTATTGTGCTCATGTCCACTTTAGCGGGTGGTTTGGGTTCTTCCCCAAGGGGTTCCATCATCTCCTGCTCCACTTCATCACCAGACTCTTTCTCAATTCTCTGTTCTGCTTCCTTCTGGTACTTCTTTTTTGCTTCACGCTGAAATGTTACACAACAAATCATTCACATTTTGGAAGAACTCAAATGCTTCTGTTGACTATGTTAAACATTATCTGGTGAAATTTTAATATCAGATCTATGAAAAGCAAAGAGTGTAGAAGGTGGGGTCAGAATTAAGCTTACCAATTTTATAAACCAAACAACCCACAGTGACATTGCATGTATGAATTGTTGATTGGTAACACTAGCTTGGTATCCAGCCATCTACTGAACACTGCCTGTTCAAGTCATTTCAACACAGTAATTCTGCTAGAAAAGTGGTCCAATAAAATGTTCAGAAATTACTTGTTTTCCAGCAAGTGAGAAGTACATTGCCGTCTCATGTATATACATGAAAGTGCCTCTTAAGGTACAATATTAAAACACATTTTCAAGTGGCAAAAGTAAGAGAGTAAATTTGCCCCTCTGCTTAAATAAGCACCATGTCATGGAGACATGTGGGGAAAGAGGCAGTGGCAGCCCACTGGCAACATAAATATTGGAGAATCAACAGAGAGATAGTGGTGGTGCTGGTGGTGATAAACTATTTTGATTTATTTTCTTCATAATGTCAGTAATATAGCAGAGAACCCCAGAAGGCGACACCAATGGTAGTCTTGGAGGTTTTGTTGAGACCTACCAGCGCCTTTCTTCTCTTTTTCCACAAAATAAGCTTGTCCGAATATTCATCTAGCTGCTTGTTGTATTCTTCCTGATACTCTTCCTCAAGTTCATCTATTTCCTTGCGAATCTCTTCATCCCATGCCTTGATCTCCGCAGCTGGATCCTCAGCATACTCCTTGTGAATCTGTAATTTAAGTTGTGTCGATGTGTAACCCTGAAGTTCCCTCAGCTTTTTGAGGTCACGCCACGTAATCAGTAGGTTACTCAGCAGCTGACGGTTGTTGTGGCCTTCTGTCTGCCTCAACTGGCGTGCCTCACGGACCTCAGCAGCATACCTGCAATATCACACAAGGAAAGTATTTGCTTATCCCAAACATGAAACACTACTTTATCTTACGGTTGTTTCTTTAGCTAAATAAATGAAACACTGCAGGGCAGTAGTCACTGTACCTGAATAGTTTATATGTTATTTACTGGTGCCATATCATTTGCAGAATTTATGGCCCAATTAAAGAAAATCATATATGGAGATCAAGATACGTGTATAACTATGAACTTTACAAATTATATAATGAACCAACCAGATATAGTGGAAGTGACCAAAGTAAGGTACTCGAGATGGCTGGGACACCTTTATAGAATGCAGGAGCAGAATCTTTGCAGCAAGTTAGCTCTACATAAACCAGAGGGCACTCGACGAGTGGACAGACCTACTTACTGGTGGCTAGATGCAGTTGAAGAAGGTTTGAAGACAAAGGGTGTTAGAAATTGGAAACAAAGGCCGCAGAATCAGGACCAATGGAGAGCATTCATAAAAGAGATCAAGGTTCATCATGAACTGTGGGGCCTGGAGGAGGAGGAGAACTCATTTGCAGAGGTTGTTCAGCATGAAGATGACGTGAAGGTCACACACACACGTGACACACACATACCCAGCAGGCCCAGCAGTATAACACACGCAGTCACAGGAGCAAGACACAACACCAAGCACAATACACACACGAAAATAGGAAGAATACTCCGATAGAAGAAGATGGGTGTGACTCGCGTATTGAGATATGACATAAGGATGACAAATCCTGAACAGTTTTAATATTCTTAATATTTAAAATTTATCAATATATATGACGAATATATATTTTAGTTATTTTAGTATAAAGACAACAGGGCATGCAATGAAGTAGTTTGACGTACATCGAAGAGCACCTGAAGATGGCACTTTTGTGCTGAAACACGTAATGCAAGAGAGAAGAGTAAGGTGAATAAATGTATGCACTGTAATAAATCATGGACGTGAAGGTCATTATATATGGTACCATAACGAATATAACTAGGAAGTTAGGAGTCATATCCTATTTTAATCATTTACTAAGAGAGATTGAGGAAAAACTATGTTCTGTGAGTCATTTGTAATTACCAGGCATGTGTGTCAAACATCACTGAAAATGGATCTGTGATCTCTGAAAATTGTAACAATCATTTTTGCACAGTTATTTCATTATATCACAGTGGCCAAAAAAAGTTTCCTGCTTAGTTTCATCTCTCTTGCAGTAGCGAACAGCACAGAAAAGCAAGAAAATACAATAACCACATTAAACATTCATGAAAAGAATCATCTCAAAAGTTCGTAACTTGTACAAATATCCTCTTTGTCACTGGAACTCTAAACTTTTCATGAAATAACCCAAAGATGAAAAATTGATGTCCTCTTCCTTTGTTTCTATTACATAATTTTCATTATTAAAACTACATAATGTATGTAAATAAATGAATAACAAAGACCATTTACATAATGGTTCATCTATTTTTGTGACAAAAATGGTTAATTCATTCAACTATATTTAAAATATCAATTTGACTTTTGGAACGTTTTGTTTTGCTCATTTTTTTCACTTGTCAAAGGACATTGCTCCACTATTTGAATAGCACGACAACTACATTCTTTTTCGGGGACCAAATTCTTTCATGATGTTGGCAACA
This sequence comes from Cryptotermes secundus, assembly GCF_002891405.2. NCBI lineage: Eukaryota > Metazoa > Arthropoda > Insecta > Blattodea > Kalotermitidae > Cryptotermes > Cryptotermes secundus. Next base: position 531,949 of record NW_019734970.1, on the reverse strand, counting down.
TTAAAACACAGTCCATCCTCTGAAACAAAATAATAAGCCCATAGAATTACACAGGTTAATTAACACCTTTATAATACTGCTAGTGTGACGGACCAGGATGAACAAAATTAAGCCCATAGAAATTCATTAAATTTTCAGTTCAGTGACAAGGGCTCACTTCTACTTGCTTTATGGAAATAAAGATGAATAAAACACAGCAAAGACATTTTCCCAAGAAAATCAAGTATTTTCTGCCACATTATTTGTGTATGAAATTCATTTTAAAGGATAACCGATAGATTAAATGATTATTTTTTCAGTTGACACACTTTTTCAACTGCACCATATAAATTCTGTCAGACAGTAGAATGAACGTGGATGATTAATTGCAAAGGTTATGGAAGGAAGTGGTCATGGATGATATGTAAGGCGTTATTGGTGCATTTATATGGAAGGACTGAGGAAACAACAAACATTTCAGTTTGGATATCTCTGGGCTGAGATTCAAACCCATGTCCTCTTAAGTATGAAGAAGGAATGTTAGTCATTCAAATGCAAGGTTTACTTTTTAAATAAAGACTAAAGTTACAGTGACCTCTGTAATCTCTCCAACTGCTGAGGGCTGGCATCAGCCATTTGTCTAAGGGCCTTCTTCAAGCTATCCCGAGCCCTGCGGAGAGCCTCCAGTCTGCCTGCCAGCCTCTGCTGTTGTCCCAGCACTATAGAATGATTGTATTTCTGGTACAGTTCAGTGACACGCTGTGCCAAAACGTGCTCTCTACTGAATAGTGGATGGTGGCTGAACGACACAGAGCAGATGTCCAATTCCAGCAGATAGTGATCCTCTACACCAACTTCACCAGGCTGAACTATGTACTTGTTCTCAAAATCGCTGATTGCTGCCTGAAATAACAGGAAATTCAATGTTTTCAATGCTAAGAATGAAATATCTCTACCTGAAAGCACTAGCCACCTGCTATTTAAATACTGGTAAAGACATATACTTCTTGCTAGCTCTCTGATAATCCAAACCGTACACTTGTATTTGCATCACTTCACAAATGACGTTCAAGTTACCAGTGTTATATGTACTGAAAAAAGGCAATTTTGCTAAATGAAGATATCATGGAAATGGTCAAAAATAGATAGTCTAATTCTCTTTTCCTTGAATCTGATGTTTTACCCTTTCTGTTCACAGCTAATATTCGATAATTATTTTTCAATTTAACCATAACCACCATATATAATATAAAACATAAAGTCCATACAAAAAGACAAGTTTTGCAAGGTGCAAAGCCCAAAAGAAATGCGTTAGTGGAAGACTGGCTTGGATATATATCGGAATATAGGCCTGGTGCTTTATCAAAGTGATGGAGTATGCTTACAATGGACGCATTTCATGGCCGTCCCTCCATTAGAACCAGGAACCGGATAAGGAACAAAAACACCAACCTATTGGTAATTCCTAGTGGCATGACAAGTCAATTGCAACCACTTGATGTGTTAAGTAACAAACCATTGAAGGATGTTCCCATAAACACTACAATGCCTGGCTGAGTAAAGACAATCACATATTAACATCTAGAGGCAATTCGGTTTCCCCTGCCAATCTTCATTCCACCAAATTTTCCATCATCATAATCACCAGGGGGAGGTTACAATAGGCCAATCAGTGGCTGCTGTGCCAAGTGGACCCAGTTGGACTCCACCCCCCACTAAGCAAATTTTGGAAAAAAAGAAACTCTATAGTTAGTGCCTCGTAACTTTAGTCGCGTGGAAAGGTAAACGCTGTTGTGGAGCACGCAAAGCTGTACGCTTGCTGTGATGACGTTCAGAGCTACTCCCCAAGTTGAAAACATTGCCTGTGGAAACCAACTAACAAGCAACACAACGTACTATACGCCTGACCACACTCTATGACGCTACATTCCAAACTGGTAGTACCCGTGCTGATGTAAGCTGATAAGACTGCCCCCCCCCCTAGTTCTGCAAGAGATGGCATGACCCCTCTACCACAGCTAGAGTTCCGAGAAACTAACAGCAGTGGAAATGTAAAAAGAGCATCAGCATCAATAATGGTAGAGAAGATATCAGAAGCTTGGAAAGAAGTGCCAGTCAATGTTATTCCAAAATCGTTTTTAAAGTGCTGTTTGTTTAACGCAGAAGATGGAACATAGGATGACATTCTTTAGGACAATAGTGAAAAAAGTGGTGAGGGCACTCATCTTCAGAAAATGAAAGTGCATATGAAGGATGATTGGACAAACTTTCTGATTAAATAAAAAAGATAGATAGGAACGTGCATGCAGTGAAAATTTTAAATTTCCTTTTCATTCTGGTATATTTTCCATTTTCTTCACTTTAAATGTGTTGTAAATATTGTGTTATTTTAAGTGATTTGTCATAAATAAACTCATTGAAATAAATACACCTTTATAACTTTTTCCTAAACCTCTTATTTAAAAATTGGATGCGTCTTCAATTCGAGGGCTTCTCATATTCAAAGTAATATGGTATATGCTGAGACACAGACACAAACAAACAAACAAACGTTGAGATGTTTACCGGTTTATATTCAGTGCTTAGGATGGGATTTATTTCCTCAAACACTGGAGGGCGAAATGGAATCTTCCTGCAGGGGTCCCGTTGTGATATAATTTCACCATCACCACCAAACCATTTCCTGAAACAGCCCCACATTTCATTTAACAGATTACTTGTGGCACCCGAGAGTGTAGTTGGTTGAGGCACTTTGCTACAAGCCAGAAGGTTGTAGAATCAAATCCCAATGAGGTAGATTTTTTTCAATTTACCTAATCCTTCCAGCCGCACTATGGCCCTGGGGTCGACTCAGCCTCTAACAGAAATGAGTACCAGAAACCTTCCTGGGGGTAAAGGGCAGCTGGCGCATAAGGCTGACAGTCTCACTGCCATCTGTGAGTCGATTGTCTAGAAAATGTGAGAGCCTCAACATCTCACAACCCAATGGGCCTCCACGGCCTGTTACAGGGACAGCTTTACCTTTTACTTTTTACTTACTAATTCAGTTCAAGGAGCATCAGCTGCATCCATAACACATTCATGAAACCATGGGGCCTCCTGCTCCAGAAGTAGAATATAAATTACAGCACTCAAATACAAAGCACTCAGGAAAATATTTGGACCTAAGATGGATGAAGCAAAAAGACAATTAAAGACATTAATAGCGATGAAAACAGTTCACCCAGCATTGTGAGGGAGAGCTGACTGTGTAGTTCGGATGACAGAGGCAAAAGCTGCATATAGAATTTTGGCAGTTGAATCTCTTTGAAAGTAAAAACTTGGAACACAAAGAAGGATAATATTAAGACAGATCATTTGAAAATAACTTCTGAGGATCATATGTGGATATGTGAGTTCTAATATTATCAATATTCATCTTTTTGTATTCTGCTACCAGAGAGTTAGTTAATTGCTTATGAAAACCCATACTTATTTTAAAATATACTTTCATACTTTTTATACTCAGGTATTAATAGTGTTTCTAGACATAAATGTTTAAGAAAAATAAAAGAACAAATATAAGCTGGAATAGATCAGTTGGTATATTAACTAGACTTAGGGCTCAACAACTGAGAAATCAAAGGTTTAATTATCAGCTTGGTCAAGAGTTTCTCTCTTCTCCACAGTCTAGGGACCATCCAGCCTCCAGAGCATTGGGTACTGGGTCTCATTTCCCACATTGTGAGTTGGCAGATCATGAATGCTCCTGACTCGTATTTGGGATGTGCTCAATTAAAACCTTGGCAGGGAGACTGACTAATCTGACTGAAGATTTTCATGGTGTTCCTCAGTCCCTCCAGGTATATGCCAGGACAGTAATTCAATTATTCCATGACAGTTTCCTTCTAGATCCCTTCTAATTTGCCATTCACCTATCATGCTAACATTCAACACTATATAGTGTAGCTACTAACAGCACTTTCAATTAACCCACAAGAGAAAGAAGATGGAGCCACATTCCACGTCACATTCACACTCTGCACTGGGAACTTAAAATCTCACATGACATAAAAACTGTCCATCCCTGCCTATAATCTGACATTTTCAAACCCGACCAATCTCTCCTCTCCACATCTATCCTTATGTAGCCCATTCATTGTAGTATTTCCATAAACCTCACCTATCCCCACCAGCCAACAGGCGTCGCTCTAATTTGTTCCTGTTTCGGTTGGTAACAGTGAGACGGCTCCCCACATACAGACCCTCCTCTTCTGGGTAACGGACCTCAAGATCAGGCTTCAACTTGTCTTCTAGTGGCACTGTGTACATAAAATAACTTTGAATTATAAAATGCTAACAGTTAACTAAGTTTCTTGTGCTGTTACTCAGTACAGCAAGAGAAATTCTAAAAAATATCACTCATTCGAATAATACTGTAAAGTATTAAGTAAAACTGCCACTCTTCCCAAGCACCACAACAAAAAAGCATGTACAAGGAATGGGCATAAAGCTTCATGCAACCTTAACCTTGATACCAGACAGAGGTGAATGGTCAGATTTTTGACTAAGGAACTTCACTCCATCCCCACCCCCACAGGCAAACAGCCCCTAATCCCCCCAGTAACAGACTGGGAATCTGACCCCTATAATTCAGAATGTTGGGAATATATCTCTTCATAACCACTTTTCCAGACTGATTCTGGGCCCAACACAGCTTCCTAGACACAAGGCCAGTCAGAGCATGAAGTTTACCATTCGTCTCCTTTTAGTACCATACTGGAAAACATGTGGCGCTTACAACTCCATTTCCCTATACACTTGCATGCTGCAGTGCTCAGAAACACCTCTACCAAGATTAAAATAAAACTGTTGGAGCCTACTGAATTTTTGAGGTTGATAAATCATTTTCTTTACTTTTTAATATTCTTAATGTTTATGGACACCTCATTACATCTTTGTTCCTCTTAGGTTTGTACTGTGTGTCCTGGTACATGATTTCGAGTCAAATCATCAGGAGGGGCTCACCTGGAGTCGTGCTGGGGTGGAAGTAAAGCTCTTGCTCACGAGCCTCTTGTTCTTCTCTCTCGTACACAGGGGCCACCATCTGAACAAGTTCCCACTCATCACGTAGACCCAAATAGTCAGCTGTTACCAACTTTGTTTGCTCTTCACCACCCTCAGGTTCTTCACTTTCTGTAACATCACATATTACTAGCATAACACCCATTAAAATTCCAGCGGGAAATCATTGCAGTTATCATTATGTTAATCAAATCTGAAACATAAATTTGTTGCGAAAACAATTTTGTGTGCGACATATCCCCCCCCCCCAACAAAACAAACTTCATCAAAAATACTGACCTCAGCAACTTGAAAGATGTAGCGAAATAGATACATTTATACCAAGATACTAAACTTGACAGACCAACCATGGTCCTGTTGTCACCTAGAATGCTATGTACTTTTCTTGGCACAGATATAAACTGCGATACTGAGTCAAACCCTTTATTTCTGCTGTTTTTCTGCTCAGTCACCGGCTGAGATTAGCTCTTTCTAAGGGATCCAACGGAATAGGTGTCTCTCACCTCACTTGAAGACGGAAACAGATCCAGTTTCCAAAATATTGTGTTCTCTGGTTTTTTTTTTTTTTTTAAGATTGCTGTACAATAAACAAAGTCCAGAAACCCGGTATTGATGAGTGTTATACACCATCATCAGAAACCTTTAGAATCTATTAGCATAGTTGATATTTCAATAAATATTAATGTGGTCCCCTGTTTCTGGGTGATTGCATTGTGCAAATGTAGGCTGACTGCAGGAGACAAGATCTATTTTAGCATCGAACTGCTTGCAAAAGCCTAAAATCTTCAGCTAATATGGTAAAATTTGATATCTAGCACCTGTGGAACCAAAGGGTTGTCTGATATGTAGTTTTCTGAATATTAGAACGTTATATACAATGTGTAACTTACTGACTCAGGATAGGGACAAGTAGGGGGCTCTTGTGAACACAGTAATGAACCTTTGGGTTCCATAAAATGTTGGAAAGTCCTTGAGCAGCTGCATGACTAGCGGCTTTTTGAGAAGGGTTCAGCTCCATGAAATTAGTTAAGTGTTCCTAGCAACTTCATGGACAGACCTACCCACTTAATATGTCACTTCATATCCTGTCCCATGTTCCCTGCCTCAGTTTCTAGTCCATTTTTATCACTAATTACACAATACGGTGCATATACAATCTGAAGAAAACAACAGGACACAAATATTTTGCCCTTTCAATCATCATATTCACAATAAGTCAGTTTCTTCTAAATAGAGTTTTCCAGATATCAGAGCTTTGACTGTAAATGTCATCAAATATGGTGTCTCTCTTTCAGAATTCCCCACAGAAATATTAGATCCTAAACACACCACTGTTCTGTATTAACTACAGGGACAAATCAACACAAAACTCTCCATTCAGTGTCAAGGACAAATAGATCTGAGGCACCTGTGTAGTTTTCTATAAAACTTTCCTCACAATTTTGGTACAGTTTTATTGTAATTAACCAGCGTGGTGTGGCAGAAGGAACAAAAATGGAACTCACCACCCTGAGGGCCACTGGGGCTGGCTAGTGCTGAGTGTGTCTGTTCTTCTCCTTCTCTGTCATCCTCCACATGCATTTGTGTGAAGAAATCATATGCAGCTTCATTACTTGCGCCCTGCAGAATGGGACATTCCTCGTGAAATTATAAATATTCAGAATTATACCAGTGTCTTCTTCTCACCTCTCAGATGTTAGAAACATTATATAAACAGTCAGCAACAACAAGGTGTACTGCACAACAACAACAACAACAACAACAACAACAGGTGGTTAGGGATTGATTCCCAGCCAGGACAAGGCTTCCTCTCAGCTGCTTTTGTACCCAGAATATGACCCAATCAACTTCCTGTGCAGGACAACTACACATCTACAGCTAGGACCAAGTTTAAGAATTGAATTGAATTGAATTTATTTACATTCTATAAATCCTAAGCAGGTTAGTACCTTTGGATACAGAACAAGTCAAAAGGTTACATACATAAGTACAGGCAATTTTAGCTTAAAAATTAATATAACTTAATTTTACATCATTCTCTATTTACATTGAAGTATTCATCTAAAGAGTAGAAGGAATGAGCATGTAGATAATTCTTTAACTCTGATTTAAACTTTTTAGTATCATTGCCCAAGTTTTTAATACTTTGTGGCAGATTGTTGAACACTTTTATGCCAGTAAAGTAGACTCCTTTTTGATATACTGATAAAGTTGATGAGGGTAGGTGGAAGTTATATTTTTGTCTAGTATTCATGTTATAGACATCAGAATTTAATTTGAATTTATCTTTGTTGTAAACAACAAATAGGAGAAGCGATAATATGTATTGCGATTGAAGCGGTAGAATTTTTAATTTCTTAAATAATTCTCTACATGAATCTCTACTTCTACATCCTGTAATGATTCTTATTATATTCTTTTGTATTTTAAAAATTATTACACTATGTGAAGAGTTCCCCCAAAATATTAATCCATAGTTCATAATAGAATGAAAGTAGGCATGGTAAACCATCTTCAATGTTTCCTGTGACATAAAAGGCTTAATTGATCTCATCGCATAGCAAGCTGCATTTAATTTAGGTATAATTTGTTCAATATGTATTTTCCAAGACAGTGTACTGTCTACATGTATTCCAAGGAATTTTGTATCAAGTACTTTACAGATTAATTTGTTGGCATAACTGATGTCCAGATCAATTTGGTGGTTGTTTTTAGTTGTGAATGATATGTAATGGGTTTTATCAAAATTTAATGAGAGTAAATTGGCTTCGAACCATCTGTTTAAGGCTTCAAATACAATATTTATGTCATTTTTAAAGTTTTCAAATTTAGAGTTCTTAAATATTATACTAGTGTCATCTGCATATAGAATTGGTTTAGATTTATTGTTGATGGTTTTAGATAGATCATTTATGTAGAGAAGAAAAAGTAAGGGACCTAAAATTGATCCTTGTGGAACACCGTGCTTTATAATTCCCCAGTTTGAAAATGCATTATGACTGGAGTTTTTATTATTTATTTCAACTCTTTGATACCTGTTTTTGAGGTATGATTTGATCCATTCATTAGCTTTGCCAGTTATTCCATAGAAATTTAATTTCGATAGTAAGATATCATGATTAACACAATCGAAAGCTTTTGCTAGATCACAGAAAATCCCTCCCACAATTAATCTGTCATTGAGAGCACTTAAAATATCGTTAGTTAGTTCATAGGTTGCTTTTTCTGTTGTTAGGTCTTTCCTAAATCCAAATTGCTCTTTGACTAATATGTTGTTAGAATTTAAGTGTTCAAGTAGTCTATTATACATAACTTTTTCAAAGACTTTTGAGAATGAAGTCAATATGGATATTGGTCTGTAATTAGAGATGCATTTTCTCTCTCCTTTTTTAAAAAGTGGTTTCATTACAGCGTATTTTAAGCGTTGAGGAAAAGTACCTGATGATAAAGATTTATTACATAGATGATTCAAGGGTGAACTGATGTAAACAGAGCTTGCTTTAAGTAATTTGGTAGAGATTTCATCATATCCATGTGAATTTTTGGGCTTAAGGGATTTAATAATGTTTTCAATTTCCTTCCTTGTTGAGAATTTGAGATTGATATTTGGAAATGAATTGTTAAAGGCACGAGACAGATAGTATATTGGATTATTATTATTATTATTATTATTATTATTATTATTATTGGAATATGTTTTCTCAGCTAATGAAAGGAAATATTCATTAAATGCACTTGCGATAGCTTGTGGATTGTTAGTGGACTTCCCTTCAATATTCAAACTTTGTACGTCTTCATTAACAGATTTCTTTCCTGATTCAACTTTCACAATATCCCAGGTGGTTTTAATTTTATTGTTTGATTTTAGAATTTGGCTGTTATAGTTATTCTGTTTGGCTTCTTTAATGACTTTTGACAAAATTTTACAGTACATTTTGTAGTGACTTTTTAGTCTTGGATCATTACTGTCCCTACTGGCCAAATATAGTTGTCTTTTGTGTTTACATGAAGTTTTTATTCCAATTGTTATCCAGGTGGATTTGTTTTTATTTTCATTTTTGACTATTTTTAAGGGAAAGCTTGAATAAAAGATCCTCAAGTATGTGTTCAGAAAGCAATTAAATTTAGAATCAATATTATTGCTGTCAAATACATTGTCCCATGATTCATTACTTAATTTTGTGACAAAATCTGCCATCGTATGCTTGTTGATTTTCCTTACTGTTTGATATTGTTGATTACTGGGCTGAAGGTCAATATTATTTATTTCTATGAGTTGAGCATCATGATCGGATAAGCCATTTATAAAGGGTCCTACAGTATAGTCTCTTAATTTTGAGTTATCAATGAATATATTATCTATCGCTGAACTAGAATTATTTTGAACTCTTGTGGGAAAGTTAACAGTACTGGAGAGATTGTAAGATGATAACAAAGAGTCTAAATTTAGTTTCCTATTACTGTCGATGAGATAGTTTATATTTATATCACCACAAATTATAAATTCAACTTTTGAACTATGCAGTACATTTAGGATGGTTTCTAATCTATTTATAAAGTGATCGAAGTTTCCAGATGGGGCTCTATATAAAGTCAGTATACAAATATTAGAAAAAGGAGAGTCTAACTTTAGAGCACATGCTTCCAGATCCTGGTCTTTGCAATAATCTTCTAAATTTATTTTAGTAAATTTTAGGTTTTCATGTACAAAAATACTCACTCCTCCTTTCTCCAGTGTTTTCCTACAGTATCTAGCACCTAAATTATAATTTTCTAAGTGAAGATGTTCTAATTCCAGCTGTTTCATGTGATGTTCAGTAAGGCACAGTATGTGTGGAAGATTTGAATTCATGGAGCTTATTAGTTCATTTGTTTTGTTTCTCAATCCTCTTATATTCTGATGGAATATTCTTAGTACTTTATTATTCACTGAATTTAGTAGACTGCAATTACCTTTTCCGATTTCTATTGGTTCACTAACATTATTGTCTGAAAGATTAGTTTCTTTTGCAATTTCTTTTACTTGATAAACTTTACTTGCACTCTTTATCCTAAAAAATGATTCTGAACACCCATGACAACTGGAATGTGTCTGCCCTTAATGCTCTCTGCAATGAGTCGCGTCAGCTTGTCCTTGCCTCGAGGATTAAGATGCAAACCATGGACAGTATGTTCGCTCCTCAATATTGAAGAGACATCAATCGCATCAATGTGGGCCGCGCCGACCTCCACAAGCGAACGCTCAAGCCGAAGATTAATCTCCCTTACACACCTGTTAATCCATGGCTTGTCATGTCGCCAGAAAAGACCAACAAACCTCACATTGGTGTGACTAGTTTTCTGGGCAATGTCACTTAAATCTTTCTCAATTTGATAATTGAGGTTTCTCTCCAAACTGTTACCTGGCCCCCCAACTATAACTACCTGATCTTCCTTACTAAAACCTTTGCACAATTTTCCAATGTCCCCAGTGACATTGCTCAGATCAGCATTGGGCTTGAATATGCTGGTCACAGCATATGCATCTCCCATTGCTTTCTGTAGCCTCTGCCCGATACCCCTACCATGACTGCTACCCAGCACTAGAATCTTACGCTTAGGCTTAGCCTCTAACACAGGCTGATCTATAGCGTCACCATCAGTCTGAGGCCCTAGCATAGCTAGAGGTTCAAATCGATTGGTTAAAGCTAACTTAACATCTAGTGAAGAAGGAACTTTTTTAAGTTTTCTTCGGGAGTTGGACACAGTCCTAAATTCTTCAGGACAATTATCTACTAAATTTAATTCCCCTTTTAAGAGGTCAATCTCAGTTCTTGCAAGTTCCAGCTCCCTTTTCAAACTCAAGATAGTCTCCTCTTGTTTCTTTATTACCTTGGCTTGCACACAGGAGTTGCAGTACCAAGGTAATATGGCCAAATCACTATTGGTGCCAGAGCACTCCCAATGAAACCACAGGCCACAGTCCTCACATCCTGTCCCCTGGCTAACCTTCCTTCTGCAGGCCCCACATTTACCTGCTAAGTCGTTACCCCTTGTGGTCATTATTACCACTTATGTTAACTTATAATTCAGTACTAACTAACAGATATATTTAAAGAGTCTAATTTGTGATTAGAACTTACAAGAGTATATGCTGGCACAAATCTTTTAAGGCCCACTATATACCATGATACACTTATTTTAGGTTAGGCCCACTGGTACACTTGCAATAGTACAAATCAACTTACTAAAGATATAAAATAATACACAGTGTTTTACTTCCATGCTCCTGGTTTACCTTCATTGTCTCTTCAGGTAAACCTTTAAGTATTAAGGGAAAGATGAAGGTAAAAGTACAGGTGCAGTGCATGTTGGTGTTGTTACTGCACTATTTGTTTGCTTGTTTGTTTGTTTTTGTTGTTATTATTTGAAGGCAGAATAGCTCGGTCTGTATAAGACTAAGCTGACGGCTGAAAAAGCAAGGGGTTTGCGTTTGATTCCTGGGAGGAACAAAAGATTTTCTCTCCCTCATAATGACAAGATCAGATTGGGGACCACCCGGCCTCCTGTTGAATGGTTACTGGGGACCCATTCCTGCTGGTAGTGTGGTGGGGCATGAAGTTGACCTCTCCAACCCATATCTTGTGTCAAGCTGACCGCTCACCTGTAGCTAGTTCTAAGGTCAAGAAAATGTGGGTCTATACACCCACTCCCTTATATACCTTCATGGCGTAGTGCTTAATTAGGTAACTACGAGGACAACTTTACCTTTTTTTATACCTAGGTGGAGTTTGACGTTGCAGAATCACGACCCACAAGTTGTGAAACGCGAAGTTGACTGCCCACACAACAGAGAACTGCGCATGTTGAGACCGAAGCACAAAGAGAGAACGTTTATACCTTACTATGTATAGCGAAGAGAATTAGAACTTGCGTGCGATGGTGGTGTAATGGTGAGCATAGTTGCCTTCCAAGCAGTTGATCCGGGTTCGATTCCCGGCCATCGCACTTTTTTTTTACTTGTGTATTTATTAATAGTTAATGATAAAAAAGTTTTTATTGCAAGATAAATCCCAAACCCGCGTACATTGGTGAAGTAAAATAATCGATGGTACTAAAGAACGCATTGGGAGATTCATCCCAAACCCCTTTTAGGTTACTGTAGTGATGAACGAAAGTTTATGAAAGATGAAGGCAGAAAAGACTTGAGCGTGTTCTACACATTTCACTGAATTTGATAGGTCCTACGTCACAATGACTTTTCTCAGTGGCAAATACCAAAGCCACGACCGGGGGTCTCTTAATATGTTCTGGGTGAGGGGCAAATAGCAAACGCTTACAATTTATATCGTGCACGGTACAGTCGGTATAGCCACATGCTGGACGGCCGGTGTTCGATTCCCAACAGGGACAGAGAATTTATCTTCTCCATAGCGTTCAGACCGGCTTTGGGGCTCACAATGCCTACCGGGGGCTCTTTCCCCGGGGGGGGGTAAAGCGACAGGGGCGTAAAGCTGACCATTCACCTCCACCTTATACTGAAGTCAAGAAAGATGGAGCTATACCTCCACTCCCTCCTACGTCTTCATGGTGTGGTGCTTAATTAATTAAGCATAGGAACAGCTTTACTTTTTACTTCCTTTACCGTATGACTCTACAGCGAAAAAAAAAATAACATAAACGAGAATAGCTCAGCTGCTCTGAAAATGTCACTTGCCATTACGTGCACCCCAGTCCCTCAGTTAAGGAGACGACTAAAGAGTTCCTCGGCACTTCACTGAGATTCGGTTCGCAAAGCGGGGATGACCGCGTGATTTGTGATCATCAGCGAACAATGAAGAGCGTATCATTAACATCTCAAGATCCTCTCACTTTCGAGGGCACCCAGGTTTCCGCGAGCCTCGTTTCCATATAGTGTAGTGTTACTTGAACACCTTGACGCGAATAAGTACGTTTGAGATCACCAACCAATAAAAATTGCTTAGTTAGTTAGTTATTTAGAGAGGGTGGGTTTCCCCATGCACCGCTACCAGTTTCATCTATTGTGCTTCCCTCTATGATATTCTACCAGTCTCTATACCCTACCGATATTGGTGCGTACCATCAGTCCCGACCGAGCCAGCGAGTTCGGCCTCTACTGGCTTGGCGGTATCTATAATGCTTCCCCCATCTATCAGAGGCGTTAGAGACTACTGTTGGGCGGGAAATGTCCTTGAATTTGGCTCAGTGACCTCCTTTGGAGATATGAGGTTCTTTTACGTGCCGTAAAGCTACGACACGGGACCCACGGCTTAAAGTCCCTCCCGGAGGACTTGTTTCCTGAATTTTTCCGCCCTTAAAAATTCCACGACCTCCGCCGGGTTTGAACCCGCGTACTACGAGTCATGAGGTGGGAACCTTACCTCTAGACTACGGAGGCCGCTAATAAAAATTGCTTAGAATGTTGCTTGATAATTTCATAATATAATTACTAATGAATCTTAATGATGTATATGAAATACTTTTCTGTTAAATCGCATGTCGGTAATGTAGTGTAGCCTTTTAGGATTAAAATTAGTTCACAATCTTTTTCGGCCTCCCCAAGGGGGGACACGGCTTCAACTTTGGGGAATAAAGTACATATGCTGGAACGGTACGAACCCAAACAAAATTTGTCCAACAACTTTTAGTTCAGACCTCCCGCCCCCCCAAATACGGAATGAAATTAAATCCTTTGGGAGATGAATTTAACGGGCAGACAGATGTAGCGATTTAAAACAATGAGATCACCATTAGACGTGACCCGTGAAAGTCAGTGGGCCCGGTAATTCGTTTCAGCGAGTCCATGGCAGATAAAGGCGAATCGTCTGTCGCTCCTCAACGTCAAGAGGTATCCTACCAAAAAAAATGTCTAAAGAGTTCAGTTTGGGAAGTCCAGCTGACGGAAGCAGTTGTGCCTATTTTCATTTCCCTTTCCGGGTCATCTGCCGGCTGGAGCCACCACCTTCTTGCGCCTCCTGGACACATGGCAAGGCAGCAAGCAGGCCGTGCTATTGTGCACGTGGTCCCACATGGGCATAATACCACACGCAGGGCCTATTAAAAGGGCTTCACCGCATCAACCTCCCTCCCTCCACCCAAAATAATATATGAGACGACATTTCTTTCTTCCTTCCTACGTTCCTTTATCTGTTTTGTTTTTACTTCGTTTCTCGCTTCCTCTCTCGTTGTCACTTATTTATGTATTAGTTTATTTTGTTTTCATCACAAAAGGGGATCCAACATTTATTAATATAAGAATCTGACCTTCTCTGTGGTCTAGTGGTCAGAGTTCCTGGCTACAGGTCCAGAGGTCCCGGGTTCGATTCCCGGCACTACCAGATTTTCTGGGAAGTAGTGGGTCTGGAACGGGGCCCACTCAGCCTCATGAGGATAATTGAGGAGCTATTTCAAGGAAATAGCGGCTCCGGTATAGAAAACCGAGATTAACGGCCGTGGGGATCTGTTGCGATGACCACGTGACACCCTCTATTCGTTAAAGTTGGCGGTCGCTCGGTCGGTATAATTCGCTTGCGGACGACAGGCCACGGAGTTATGTAATAAAATGGAGCCTCCTATCGAATGGATATTGGGAGGTAAAGCGGCCAGGGCATGAAGCTGACCACTCAGCTCAAACTAGTGCTGAAGTCAAGAAAATACGGATCTATACATCCACTTCCCCACACGCCTTCATGGCGTAGTGCTTAATTAGTTAAGCACAGAGACAGCTTTGCCTTTGCGTAACAAAATGAAGTTTGTGGTTCTGGAACGAGAACTCACGACCCTCAATGATCTCCGCATTAACCTAAACATCTGCCACCTTTTCCTGTAACAGACTGACCCTCATGCCAAGCTGTCTTCTTTCTTTTTCATGCCTTCTCGTCAATCCTATTCCTCCATCTATCTTCCCTCTAGGCTTGTATGCTACAATCTGTTCTATAATTCCGTTGTTTTCAATTTCTAGTCTATTTTCCTTATTTTGAGAGAATAAAAGTAGACTTATGAGACCACTTTGCTGTCTGTGTCTCTATGATCACCCCCGCCCCCTCAACTTTTGAATGCCTGAACCAGTCTTTATGAAACCTGGTATATATATCATGGCACCTGAGCCCACCTCAACGGCCTACTTCATAAATCCCTCCCATCAGTCTGTCTATACATGTATCCCCCTATCGTTGCTACGCAACGGCTTCGTAAAACACTTACCGCGGCAAGGAATATACATGCAACAACAAAATTGTTGGACGCGTCGTTTTCTACGCCGTCCGTGTCGTAAGAAAGTAAAGTAAACGATTGGTTAATCACAGAACTTCTTGTTCTTGCATGTTCTTTGGAATTATCCCGGTAATTTTGTATAAATTTAATGACTGGCTGAATTCTGTAATTATTTCAAAACATCTCTATTTTAGTCATTTTCTGATAGTGTGTACCCCGCATTTTTTCCCACTCATTTCATGTCCGATGATGCTAGTATGTTTTCGTCCCTCTCCTGAAGACATGCCACCTTACGAACTGAACTGTTGGAGCAGACGACGAACTGAACGCAACAGAACAAGGAAAGGCGCACGTAAAAATGCAGGTGGCCACATACACGTGAGCATCGCATGACAAAAAGGGTCAGAAAGGTGAAAACCAAGTCAAGAGATTTATCTGCATTATGAGTCAAGAACTTGTCTCTCTTGCTGACCTAGACACAAATGTTACCATGGAAACCGGATGTACGGATGCTGATCTGAGAAAAAAAAGAGACGCAAGGACTTTTTGAAGTAACATTGCCAAGTATTATTCTAATCTGGAAAGCATATATTTTCCAAATGCTCTCTTATTGGCCCTGATGTCCATTTAGGCCTGGTCGGGGTCGGGTAAATTGCTGCTAGTCCTCGCCAGCATAGTCATTCCTGGTCCCGTGTGACTCCTAACCATATCTTTCTGTCTCACGACTCTGAGAGTTGTGTAACCACCCCTAATGTCCATTTAGGCTAACTGCATATAGAAATTTATTGCGAAACTAATTAAAAATACAAATACTGCATTAAATGTGAAAAAATTCTCCACAGGGTCAAGCGTGGCTCTAGGGTTCACCCAGCCTCCTATCCAATGGGTACCTTGGAGGTAAAGCGGCCGAGGCGTGAAAGTGACCACACACCTCCATTTAATGCACAGGTGAAGGATGGTGGAGCCTTAATTAATCAGGCAGAGGGAAAACTTTGCCTTTCATTCATTCATTCACCAATGGCTCTAGAGCCCTTTGTTGGGCCCTGGCCTCTTCTTCAGTTTCGTAATCTTTTTCACACGGTCGGTAGGACTCCTTGGGCGGGGGATAAGCCCACCGCAAGGCCACTACCTATACACAGAACAAACGCAGACATAGACATGCATGCCTCGAGTTGGATTCGAACCCATGACCCCAGTGTTTGAAAAGGCGAAGACGGTTCATGCCTTAGACCGCATGGCCACCGTCGTCGTCCTAATTTCGAGTACTATCCTAATATTCGCCTGAAGGATTACCACAGGAATCCTCATTTGGAGTACTATCCTAATATTCGCCTGAAGGATTACCACAGGAATCCTCATTTGGAGTACTATCCTAATATTCGCCTGAAGGATTACCACAGAAACCCTCGGTGAGGATATCTTGTCCGCAGACCAACATTTTAACTTGGGACCTCCCAAACACGAAACAGAATTTCTACACATTCGGCAATGACGCTCGGTCTAACAGTTATCATCATCATTTCATGGATTAAGCAAATCTGTTCCGGCCTTGTTACGTCTCCTGCCATCTTTTATATCTTCCTATGCCTTGGCTATCAGACGGACTATATTTATAAGCCTGAAGGGAAATGTGAATCTGTTGTACCATCTGCCAATGTATTTCCCATATTCTGTAATTTCTTCATAGGCCGGTACAGGGAAGATACGCAGCTCAGTTCGCACATCCTGTGACAATTCTGGGGCATTTCACTTCCGCTGCTTCAATCAGTCTAATTCTAGCATAAATATAAAAAGGAAATACTCAGAGTCTCTCAGTACGCAACCAGATTGTTCCTCTGTTAGAATTAAGCAGTGTTTAACCCTTTAAAGACCGATCGGTCAGTTAAATTGCTGCTAGCCTTCGCCAGCACAGTCATTCCTCGCTTCAGTCTCCTCGCGATTCATGACCAAGATTTGTGTTCCCTCCTAGACATGTACGTGTTTCGAAATGGGGCCCCCCCTCTTCGACGAGGGAGGGGTCGGTGTTTCTATATAGGCGTTACGTTTGTTGTAACCTAGTTTCAGCACGAGTATATCCGCGCTGTCACGGCGTCCAGGTCACTATGGACTCTGTGCACCCTTTGTCACTGCACTGCACTAAGTAACATTTATACAAGGCATACAGAGGTTTCCTGTCAATGCAGGCTTGTGCATGTAACTGCTCTGAAATCACAGTTAGTCAGCTGAACGGTCGTAGGTCTGACCGCCTAAAAGTTTAAGTCTCTTACAATTCCTATGACTGGCTTCTCCTTTCCCAGGACCACGTACATTTGGATTTAATTTCTTCTAAATAATATATAAAAATTCAGTTCGATCCTCACAGGAAACATATTACGTCTCCGGTACAAAGCCCAACCGGTTAATGTTGCTTAGGAAAACAGTCGCTGTTTATTGTGAGAACCATACGGAACACACAGATACACTCTGTGGGCAGAATATATAGCAATTCAGTTCGTACTCATAGGAAACACATTACGTCTCCGCTACAGAACCCAACCGGTTAATACTGTTTAGGAAAACAGTCGCTGTTTATTGTGAGAACCGCACAGAACACACAGATACACTCTGTGGGCAGAATGTATAGCAATGCAGTTCGTACCTCACAGGAAACACATTACGTCTCCGGTACAAAGCCAAACCGGTTAATGCTGTTTAGGGAAACAGTCGCTGTTTATTGTGAGAACCATACGGAACACACAGATACACTCTATGGGCAGAATGTATAGCAATGCAGTTCGTACCTCACAGGAAACACATTACGTCTCCGGTACAAAGCCCAACCGGTTAATGTTGCTTAGGAAAACAGTCGCTGTTTATTGTGAGAACCATACGGAATACACAAATACATTCTGCTGCCAGAGCACAGAGTTTTACTATGTTAAATCAGGTGGTATTCATACTAACCACCGGGCTTTAAAGGGGTAACCGAGAGGATTGCTTCCTGAATTTTAATTTCACAATTAAAACCATGAAGCTGAGTCCTTCTTGAGAAACTGCCAGTCGTTCAGCCACTCAAGAATTTCCCAGCATTATATGGAACCCTAAGGTTCATCACCGTGTTCGCAAGAGCCCTCTCCTGAGCCAGATTAACCCAGTCCATACCACCCCAACCTATCTCTCTGAGATCCATAATATTGTCCTCTAACCTACGTCTCTGTCTTCGTAGTGGTCTCTTTCCTTATGGCTCTCCCATCAAAATCCTACATGAATTTATCTGCTCCCCATGTGTGCTACATGTCCTGCCAATATCATCCTCTTTGGTTTGATCATTTTAATTATACTTGCGGGAGAGTACATGTTATGAAGCTCTTCATTATGCAACTTTTCCTCAACCTTCTACCAATTCATCCCTCTTCGGTCCGAATATTCTCCTCAGCACCCTGTTTTCAAATACATTCAGTCTATATTCTTCCCTTAAACTCAGAAACCAGGTTTCACATCCAAAATGGTCAGATATGCCTACTGCTAAAACTGTCAATATGTTCGCACATGCTTCAAAAACTAAACGCAACTACATCTGTTTTGCTTTAAAACGACACGTAAAAAGACAGAAGATAAACGACCCTGCAAATCGTTCTCCTTCCAAGAAAATATAACCATACAATAGAGTTCTATGGTCTTATTTGGCAGATCCGGAGAGCAGCAGTAATACCACTTCAGTGCCACCTGGTGAACAAAACAGCAATACTTGTATGCTGTTCTCTGGCGGCCGTGTTCCCAGGTGATGCAACAAGAAAGCACCAGCTGATGCCCGTTTCGCAAGAATGTCTTTCTTGTCTACCTCCTGGTGCCTGCCACATGCATTTCGATGAAAAGGACACATCGCAGGTACAAAAAGCAGCAGTTTCTTTCTGGAAAGGAAAGATGGCAATACACAAAGCCACCTACTAGGAACTCAATGCAGTTGCGTCTTATTCGCTTGTTTTGTAATGCTACAATACACTTCTCTGGAACAGTCTGGAATGTTGTCTTGATTCTACGCTCCAAAGATGGCATCTCCTTAAGTTCTTTGCATGTAGTGCATAAAATTGAACACGTAACAGCGAGTCGCGCCTGGCTACTGACTTTGTGTTCCATAGCCGAAACAAAAGGCATTTCGTTGGCATTTTAATCATACAAACATTATTTTGATTGGTACCAGTCCTATAAACTCACCATTTTTTAAATCTAACTTTTAAATTTTCTTTAAAATAATTAAATATCGTACAGGAAATTGGTACATGCCATAAAATAGATTTTTTCATTAAAATCTACAACTTTTATTTCCTTTGTTTCATCCAGGAGAGCCCTGTCGCTTTAGCGACTACGCTACAGCCTGGACGACTGGAGTTCGATTCATGGCAGAGGTAAGATTTTGCTCTGCTCCATAGCGTCAAAACCTGCTCTGGGACCCAGCTAGCCTCCCATCGAATGGGTACCGGAAGATCTATCCCCTGGGAAAGAACAGCAGAGGCGTGAAGCTGACCACTCACTTCCATCTAACGCCGAGGTCAAGAATGGTGGAGCTATACCTCCACTCCCTTTTCAAACTGCGACTGAAAGATGACCGAACCTTTGAAAGATGCCTACAAGAAGACGAATCAGCCACACATATCCTATGTGATTGTGAGGCCATAGCTTACTTAATATTACGTCACTTGGATCAATACTTTACGGAACCAAGTGACTTTTATGACGCCCCCATAAATAGGGTCCTACATTTCATTCGAAGTGAAGGATTAATAAAGGGTTAATCCAATAGATCATTGAAGGTCGCAGTGCGAGGGCCGGTTTTATGGCCCACTCCTTACACACATACACATACACACCTCCACTCAGGGACAACTTGTCTTAAAAAGAAAAATTGTTAACGGCGTAGTGTGATTAACTTTGAAACAAAAAATAAATAATCATGATCCAAATCATTTTTGTTTAGCTATGTATTTATACTGTTATTAATAATGAAAATATAAAACAGATGTACCTAATTTCTGTAATTTATCCCAGTCTATTTAAAAAAATCATTTGAATGTAAAAGAAAATTTTAAAATGTCCCTTCTGCATGTCTTCCCAAGCTATCTCTTTACCTATGCAATATAATATCATTTTAATACAAAACAAATATTTTCCCAGTCTCGTATAATGGCAGTGTGCGCACCAGGACACGGTCTGCAGTCCAACAGTGACGGCGAAAAGGACGCATCGCTTCACGCATCTCTGCAATGACAGGTGTGGGCATCCACATAGCACAGAGATATGGGTCATGAAATTACATACCAGGGAATCTTCATTCTACTTGTATTCTATTTAACAAAGTGTGTCTAATGACTTCAGAATAAGTTCCAGACGCTAGCTAAGAACAAATGAAAATCCTACGTTCCTTTCATTATTTTCAGAGACAGTATACAAACGTAGTCAGTGGCGGCTCCTAAGAAAGTAATAGTACAAGGTATACTTCTCCCTGTGCTTTAATTAATTAAGCACAACGCCATGAAGACGTACTGAGGACTGGAGTTATAGCTCCATCATTTTTGTCCAGGCACTAGACGGAGTTCGACCGCATCTCTGGTCTAGTGATCAGAGTTCCTGGCTATAGATCCAGAGGTTCCGGGTTCGATTCCCGGCGCTACCAGATTTTGTGAGAAGTAGTGGGTCTGGAACGGGGCCCACTCAGCCTCGAGAGGATAATTGAGGAGCTATTTCAAGTAAATAGCGGCTCCGGTCTAGAAAACCGAGATTAACGGCCGTGGGGATACGTTGCGTTGACCACGTGACACCCTCTATCCGCTAAAGTTGGCACTAACTTCGCCGACAAGCGGCGGTTGCTCAGTCGGTATAGTTCGCTTGCGTGCTACAGGCCACGGAGTTTAGTTTTAGTTTTGTTAGACGGAGTTAACTGATCAGCTTCAGGTCCCGGCAGCTTTACCTCCGGAGAAACAGCCCCCGGTGCCCATTGGATAGGAGTCTGGTTTGACCCCAGAGCCGGTCTGGATGCCGTGGAGCAGAAATAACTCTCTTGTCCCTGACGAGAATCGAACCCCAGCAGTCCAGCCAGTTGATATACCGACTGAGCTATCATTTCCGCCATATTTTCATGCCGGGATTATGTGCGCATTAGTCCCCGCCATTATTCGTATTACACGTCCCGACAAAGTTCTTTGTCGTGTATTTTTCTTCACAACTTTGTACATCACATATTACGTATCTTCGGCATATTATTTTCAAATCAGTCATATAGTNATTATTGCTAGTGGGGTGGGACTAAGTCCCTTGTACTGCGGCCACTTCTGGCCTAATTTACCAGCCCCAGATGATAGTTGAGGGTGATTGTGGAGCAATTGGTGGAATGAAGATTGGCAGGGGAAACCGAAGTACTCGGAGAAAACCAGCCCCAGCGCCACGTTGTCCACCACAAATCCCACTTGACCAGATCCATGATCGAATCCGGGCCGCCGCGGTGGGAAGCCAGCGACTAACCTCTTGAGCTATGGCGCGGCCTAATTAGAAACTTACAGCAAGCCCAGAAGCGGCGAATCCATGTCTAGAGGCCACGTCATGCAGCAATTCAACCGCAAAATTTGGCAGCACTAACAGCCGTATTCTCTCAGTCTGACACAGAGACGAATGTGTGAAAGCCGTTTTGGGCCATTTGTCGAGCGGTGAATCTACCCGCTTCCTTAGACTGGCGCGTACCAGGCCATAAGTGCTGTGACATACACGTATAGGCTACACAATGCATAGAACTGATTTCGATCAAACATCATAGGATTTACTGTCGGCTGAAAACTTATATACATACGTAGCCTGTGAGCACACTACTAATCAGACCGGAAGGTTCCCCGCTGATATTTAATTACGCACTATGTTAAATAAATGAGCCGGGATAGCTCAGTCCGTATAACAACAGGCTATGGGCTGGACGAGCGTGGTTCCTTTCCCGACTGGGGCAAGAGATGTTCCTCTATTCAACAGCGTCCAGACTGGCTCTGCGGTCCATCCAGCCTCCTGTCCAGTGTACACAGGGGCTAAAGGGGCCAATGCGTGAAGTTGACCCATCACTTCCAACTAGTTCAGACTTCAAGAATGGTGGAACCATACCTCCACTCCCCCCATATATCTTCATTAGTTGAGCATAGCGACAAATTTAATTTTACCTACATTTAACAACTGTCTAAGTAACCAATAAACCAACAGGGGCACGCGGTAGCGTAGTTGGTTGAGGCACTATGCTACAAGCCGAAGGTCGCGAGTTTGATTACCGATGAGGCCATTGGATTTTTCAATTGGCTTAATCATTCCAGTAGCACTATGGCCCTGGGGTTAACTCGGCCTCTAGCAGAAATGAGTACCTGGAATCTTCCTGGGGGTAAAGAGCGACCGGCGCGTGAGGCTGGCAAACTCACCGCCCTCTGTCAGCCGATTGTCCAGGAAATGTGGGAGCCTCGATGTCTCACAACCCTATGAACCTCCATGGCCTGCTACAAGGATAGCTTTACCTTTTACCTTTTACTAACAAACCAACAAAGTATGTATCTACTTTTTTTTTTCCTGTGGCGCTACAGCCCCAATTTGGGCCTAGGCCTGCCTCCATGAAACTCTCCGTTTCACTTCGGTTTACTAGATCTTACACATACGGTAGGACTCCTTGGGCGAGTGATCAGCTCGTCGCAAGGCCTCTACCTGTAGACAAACACAGAAAAACGCACACAAACACCCATGCCCTGAGTGGGTTTCGAACCCACGATCCGGCTTCCGAGCGAGCGAAGACAGTGCACGCCTTAGACCGCTCGGCTACCGTGACCGGCATGTATCTACTTACTTAAGTAAAAAAGTAAAAGTAAAGCTATCTCTGTACCAGGCCTTGAAGGCCCATAGGGTTGTGAGACGTCGAGGGTCCCACATTTTCTAGACAATCGGGTCACAGATGGCGGTAAGGTTGCCAGCCTCACACGCCGGCCGCGCTTTACTCTCAGGAAAATTATTTAATTAGTTCTTGGTACTAATTTCTGTTAGAGGCTGAGTCGACCCCAGGGCCCTAGTGCGGCTAGAAGGATTAGGTCAATTGAAAAAATCCAATGACCTCATCGGGACTTGAACCCGCGACCTTGTAGCATAGTGCCTCAAGCAACTGCGCTACCGCGTGCCCCTTGCCCAAGTAACTACCTACTTATCTACCTGATACCGTACCCGCTGATCACCTAACCAAAGAACCACGGAAGCAACAAATTACTCACCTAAATACAACTTCAGTTAAATAATAACCAACATTACTTACACATCTTGTACAAGGGGTGGGCCTTCTCGGCCCTTGCACCGAGACCTACAGTGGTCTATTGATCTTACTCAGAAAGCTGACAGTTATCTACTTGCCAGTAAATTATTCCTTCTTAATAAAGCCCGAAATTATTGTTGATTTCCGGCAAAAACTGGACGTTCATTTCTTCTCCTTAGAATTCACAAAGAACGCAGTTTGAAACCCTGTCATTTTTTCTCCTTTACGGAAGGCGGCAGACTGGAGCCGTACTGGCCGCCACTGCACTGTCCATGGATGAGAAACGTAGGGAGGAATCACGCCAGGACCACGAGACCGTGGTGGACACGTTTCCGAAATCGTATCAAGTATTATCATTAGCAGACCCGCCATTCTTCGCGTAACAACATGCAGCAGTCTTTTGTTTCCTTCCAGAATCTCGAATTCGTCACACGGCTTTCAGATCTATTACGAAATCCGGTAACAAATCTATTTTCACGGATTGCGTAATGACTATAAAGGCGCTTATTGCTCCATGAAACAAAGAAATAACGTACATGGCCGACACTTGTTTTCTTCACAGCCGTTTTCAAACTACTTTCTTTCCAAAACTGAGGTTATAACAGCGGATATGATGTCGTGGTGCTGACTCCATCTTCAGGGTATAAATCTATGGTATCGTGTCACTGCAGGCCTATATTCCCTCCTGAACACTTCTGAATCAATTAATATCTTTGTCAAATCTAACATTGCCACCAAGGCGCTGAAATGTAGCCCACGTCCATACATTTAAATTTTCTATTATCAATCGCAAAGAAAAACATAAATTATAATTCACGTTAGTAAGGTGGTTGGTCTAGGAGCAAACACAGAGAAGACTAAATGTATGTTGATTCTAGTCACCAGAATTTGGAGCAAAATTATAACATGAAATAGCCAAAACTATCCTTTGAAAATGTTGCAAAGTTCAGATATTTGGCAAGGACTCTAACAAACCAAAATTTGTTTGACAGGGAAATTAAGAGCAGATTAAATCCGGGTAATGCTTACTACCATTCAATTCAAAACCATTTGTCTTCTCGTCTGATGTCTAAAAACGTAAAAACTATCATTTTCCCGCTCACATTAAGGAAGGAATTGAATGTATCTGATAACAGGGTGCTGAGAGAAATATTTCGACCGAAGAGGGATGAAATAATAGGAACTGGAGAAAACTGCATAATGAGGAGCTTCATAACGTCTACCTTCCGCCAAATACAGTATAATTTGAATGATCAAGTTACGGGGAATGAGATGGGCAGGGCATACAGAGAATACGAATGCATGCATGGTTTCCGTAGGTAACCCCCAAGGACTTTACTTCCACTTAACACATATCCAACTCAGTCCCCTGTTGTCAGCTTGCCAGGGCGCCAGTAGCGGAAGGCGTCGCCACAGAAACTTCTGGAACCTGCTATAGGAACGTCACACATTGCACAGAAGTGACGATTGCCTTTAAACGTTTGCCAGTAAGTTAGTGACAATATTCTTGTTGAAGAAAGTCGTCTTCTGGGTTTAGGCGCCGTGTATTCTTCGTTTTGGGCGCCTAAACCCAGAAGACGACTTTCTTCATAGTCATCGCGGTGAAAACCTCAAAACTTACATAATATTCTTGTTGTTTCACTTTATGAGGACTACTAATTACGGTATAAGTATACAATTTACGATATTTAAGTTTAAGAAAACTCAACACGGAAAAGGCTAACTGCTCTCCAAGCCACTAACCCTTTAATCATATCCTTATCTATCTATCTATCTATGGCTCTGCAGCCCTTTTGTTGGGCCCTTTTTATTATTATTATTCCTAGTGGGGTGAGACTGAGTCCACTTGGTACTGCAGCCACTTTTGGCCTATTGTACCAGCCCCATATGACAGATGATGGTCACTGTGTAGGAATTCGTGAAATGAAGATTGGCAGGGGAAACCGAAGTATTCGGAGAAAACCTTGTTGGACTTTGGCCGCCTTTTCAGCTTCTTGATCTTTTTACACAGTCGGTAGGATTTCCTTGGAAGTGGGATCAGCCCGTCGCAAGGCCGCTACCTACACACCCAGGACAGCAGAGAGACGGAGTAAATACACACAGACATCCATATCTCAGACAGCGCGTCCACTGTGATCTGTAAGCTTATCCTTATCGAACAATAAACAACTTCACTAATATAGTCATAGCAAATTCAGGTTATTAATTAACTGCATATGCGAATGGGTCTCTCATGGGTTTGTTACTGGTTCAATTGACGATTTCCAGTTTTCGAATTGTAATATAAAAAAAGTGCGATGGCCGGGAATCGAACCCGGATCAACTGCTTGGAAGGCAACTATGCTGACCATTACACCACCATCGCACAGAAAATACTGTATTTCCTGCTTAGAGGTTGTTATAGTTGAGTTGCAATTTAGTCACGAGTGAAGAAACATCGACCCGATAAGGTATTTAGAAGTAACAAAATGACTTTTGAATAGCTGTCTCACTAGCAAACTGTCTGACTGACTGTTTGACTAACTGACTAATTAATAAAGCAAAGTGAGGGCTGGTTAGGGTGGCAGTAATGCACTATATTCCCATTCAAAAGACGTTTTGAAATCGACCGAGACGCAAGTTTTCCTCAGTCCGACCAGGCAAATTCCAGGATAGGAATGATTGGGCCATGACTGCTTCCTTCCAGACACTTTCCAATTGAACTATAACTCTACAATTCGACGCTATAGCGTCTAGCTACTGACAGCGGAGTAAAATAAACTACAAAAATTCATGCAGTTCACTTACAGAGTAGATGACCGATTAACATAGCTGACTTTCTCTGCTAACTAGCTAAGTAAATACGTAGGTAAAGTTGTCCCTGCGCTTAACTAATTAAGCACTACGCCATGAGGACTTGGGCTCATGGCTGTATTTCTTTACGTCGGGACTAGTTGGAGATGAGTGGTTAGCTTCACGCCCCGGTCACTTCACCCCCGGTACCCATTGGATAGGAGGCTGGGTGGGCCCCAGAGACGGTCTGGACCCTGTGAAGCAGAGAAAATTCTTGACGCTACCGGGACTCGAACTCGTCCACTTCGTAGCCAGTAGCTATGCCGGCTTCTCAGCTATGTAAATAAGAAGGGCCGCGCCATAGCTCAAGCGGTTAGTTGCTGGCTTGTCACCGCGGCGGCCCGGGTTCGATCCCGGGTCTGGTCAAGTGGGATTTGTGGTGGCCAAATTGGCGCTGGGGCGGGGTTTCTCCAAGTACTTCGGTTTCCCCCGCCAATTTTCATTCCACCAAATTCTCCATCATAATCACCCGGGGCAGTACAATAGGCCAATCAGTGGCCGCCTTGCCGAGTGGACGCAGCTGGACTCCCCCCACCCTTTATACGAATTAAAAAAAAATAAGAAACTATAACTCGAGAACATACTTGAACAGATGACGGGCTTGGCCATGTTTTTAGTTTAACGACACCATATAGCATAGAGCGATAAGGCGATTGGTGAAGAACGAACTGGAAAAGCAGCAGCAGCAGCATAATTTAAGGTACTATTCCTCCGGATAATCGGTCTCAAGACTGAGAGTCGAACCGGGAACCGCAAACGTCCATTATAGTTTCACGTTAAGTTCGCCATCATTACCACAAAATCCCATCACTAGATCCTGTCCTGCGCTGCAGTTCACATTTTCAGAACCTGTTTCTCTTATCTGTCCAATTTTATGTAGTAGTATTTAGTAATACAATGAAACCTCACTAATTCCGAACTCGCGATAATTCGATGTGCGTTTTTTTTTTGGGGGGGGGGAGGTGCATTACGACCTTGTTGATCACACTGTCGCGAGCAGCGATCGCAAATTGCCGCGTATACGGCTAGCATCGATGACGGTAGATGCATGTAGGCCTCACGTCAACTAGGCCAGATTAAAGGAGATTTTCAATTTTTAAACACGGTCTCAATAACAGTAAGCATTCAATTCCCGATGGGGTCACTGAATTTTTCAATTGACGTAATCCTTCCAGTCGCACTATGGCCCTGGGGTCGACTCAGCCTCTGACAGAAATGAGTACCAGGTATATTCTTAGGGTAAGAAGCGGCCGGCGCTTAAGGCTGACCTCACCGCCATCTGTGAGCCGATTGTTTAGAAAATGTGGAAGCCTCGACTTCTCATAACGCAAAGGGCCTGTAGCGTTGCGTGTTAATATTACCAAAACGTGATATTCACCCTCTATAAGAATTACAATGCATGTTAGGTTGTTAACGGCACAACAGCTTGATAAAGATCAGCCAAGGAAAAGATATTAAAGAAAGAAATTCACCCACTGGTAACAAAGTACGAAAGGTGTTTTCAGGATAATCGTTGGGGGGGGGGGGCCAGTGAGGAAGTAAGGAGACTTAACACACCTTCCAGCCGGCAGCCATGCTCCACCAACTGTCTTCACAGCTGCTACAAGACAGGCTGTGGCTATTGCGCCTTTGTTCCCGGCAAGAGGACCGCGCATCGAAACCCGAGGCCACAATCAAATGATTTTCCTCAATCACCGTGCTCACGAAAGTGCACCAGTGGATCCTATGCTGAGCCATTTTAAATCTTCACACTTCTACTTACTTACTCA
Source organism: Cryptotermes secundus (assembly GCF_002891405.2). Classification (NCBI taxonomy): domain Eukaryota; kingdom Metazoa; phylum Arthropoda; class Insecta; order Blattodea; family Kalotermitidae; genus Cryptotermes; species Cryptotermes secundus. Next base: position 503,803 of record NW_019734970.1, on the reverse strand, counting down.
CTCATGGAGCTAAGCCCTTCTTGAGAAGCCGCCAATTGTGCAGCTACTCAAGAACTTCCCAGTAATTTATGGAATCCGAAGGTTCATTACCGTGTTCTCAAGAGCCCTCCACTGGGCCCTATCCTGAGCTAGATCAAACCAATCGATACCATCCCATCCTGTCTCTCTAAGGTCCATTTTAATATTGTCCACCCACCTACCCTTGGTCTTCGAAATGGTCACTTTCCTTCTGGTTTTCCCACCAATATCCTACATGCATTCCTCTTATCCCCCATTCGTGCTACATGCCCTGCCCACCTCATCCTCCTTGACTTGATCATTCTAATTATACTTGGAGAAGAGTACACTGGACTTCTTCAATTTTAATATTATTCTCCATCAACGCCTGCATTTAGAACCGTTAAGTCTTCGAAGTGGTCTGTTCCATTCCTGGATCCCGATGGAAGTTTTACATACATTCCTTATCTCGCCCACGGGTGCTACATATCCTGGCCACAACGGCCTCCTTGGCTTAATCAGCCTAATGACACAGGGTGGAAAGTGCCAATTAATTAGTTCTTCATGCTCCAGTTACTTTCTGTTTATTAAGACCAAATATTTTTTTTTTCAAATTGTTTAAGTAAGCTGGAAGGTAGAAGAAACGTGGAAAAGGCCCACACTGAGATGGTTGAAAGATACAGAGAATGATTCACGACAGCTGAAGGTAAAGAGAGGGGGGTAAAAGGCAAATAACAGAGAAGAACGCACATCGCAAAGGAGACAAAGTTCTTAGAACCCAGATTACGTGTTGCATAAATATTCTTAACAATGCTTTCTTCACAGGCCTATTCAAGCTGTTTTCTTCAACTAAAAGTCGGAAGTCAACAAGCCAGCTCAGTCGATATAGTGACTAGGCTACGGATTGGATGACAGAGAACTCGTAGTTCGATTCCGGTCAAGGGCAAAAGGATTTTATCTTCTCAACAATGTCCATACCGGCTCTAGGTCCCACTCAGCCTCCTCTCCAATGAGTAAAAAAGGTAAAGTAATCCCTGTAGAGGCCTTGCGACGAGCTGATCACCCGCCCAAGGAGTCCTACCGAATGTGTAAGATCTGGAAAAACCGAAGTGAACCGAAAAGTTCATGGAGGTAGGCCTAGGCCCCCTGGTGCTGTAGTGCAAAAGAAAAAAAATAGCAATCCCTGTGCTTAACTAATTAAACACTACGGCATGAAGGGGTATGGGGGAGTGGCCTCGGCAAAAGCTGGAGGTGAGTGGTCAGCTCCACGCCCCGGCTGCTTTGTCCCCGGTATCAATTGGATAGGAGGCTGGGGGTTGCAGAACTGGTATGGATGACGTGGAGAAGAGAAAATGAAGAAAATATTTCCCCCACTGGGACTGGAAATCCGACCCCTCTGTGGTCCAGCCCGTAGCGCAGTCGTTATACCGACTGCGCTATCCTCCACAATTTATTTCCACGGAGATAAAGACGCTGGAACGTGAAGCTGACCACTCACCTCCATCTAGTACCGAGATTAAGAAAGCTTTGAGCTATACCTCCATTCCCCCCTACGTCTTCATGGTGCAGTGCTTAATTAAACACAGGGACAACTTTACTTTTCTTATTTCAGAGTCAAGAGACAAAGTTCCAACCCGTTCAGAAGAGCAGACACAATTACACCCTCGTCTATTTTGATGTTTGCGCCGATCCCAGTGGTCGCGAGGTCTAAGGCATGAACAGTCTTCGCTCGCTCGAACACTGGGATCGTGGGTTCGAATCCCACTCAAGGCATGGATGTCTGTGTGTCCTTATTCTGTTTGTGTTGTGTGCGTAGGTAGCGGCCTTGCGACGGGCTGAACCCCCGTGCAAGGAGTCCAACCGGTTGTGTATGAACTCAGTGGTTTTAGTCCGCAAGCGAACTATGCCGACAGAGCGACCACCGCTTGTCGGCGAAGTTAGTGCCAACTTGTGCGGATAGAGGGTGTCGGGTGGTCAGCGCAACGAATCCCCACGGCCGTTAATCTCGGTTTTTGAGACCGGAGCCGCTCTTTCTTTGAAATAGCTCCTCAATTATCCTCACGTGGCTGAGTGGACCCCGTTCCAGACCCACTACTTCTCAGAAAATCTGGTAGGGCCGGGAATGAACCCGGACCTCTGGATCTGTAGCCAGGAACTCTGACCACTGAACCACATATGCGGTCAACCGGCTGGGTATAGAATTAAGAAACTAAAAAAGTGGCCAAGGTCCAACAAAGGACTGTAGAGCTACAGACAGATAGATAATCCCTCGAGGCAAACACTGAATTAGCACTTAGATTAGGCCATGACCGCTTCCTTCCAAATCCTTTGCAATTCAGCATTCATCTGTCACCCTACCTTTCGACGTTGTATAGTCTAGCTGCTGGCAGCGTCATTAAATAACCACAGAAAAATAAACCGACTCAATTTTTCTCCTCCATTATATTCCTCGATCTTTTTCCTTCTTATCCTCTTCTTCCTTCTTCATCATCATCAGCAGCACCTTGTATTGTCCTCTTTCGTATCCTTCTCTTGTACCGTCTCCCTTCGGTACCCTGCCCCGTATCAAGGGACCGAGAGAGATAATATAAAACCCGAAGTTGCACTTTTCTGAGTTGAAACAGGAGTCGCGTTAAATGAGTCGAAGATTCAATCACATCTCAGCGGGCACACCATCAATTCCTGTAAGTCATCCCAAACTGGCGATTTTATTTTCAGCGCTCTGATGATCAAACCCCTGGGGAGGCACATATGGGATTCCTCTGTAGGAACACAGGTGTCGCCAACAACGTGGAGGCCTCCCTAACTTCACCAGAGAAGTACTGGCTGAATCGGAGCATGTCGGACCGCGCAAGCCGCTCAGCAAGGTCGACGCATTCCAGTGCAGTATGCACGGACGACACTGTTGCGTTTCTTGACCTTATACATCTGTGATACAGTCTTGTTATTGATTACCTGCAGGCACACACTGAATAGCCTTTCCAGGTGAGCCGACTTTATAATTCATTATGCTAGATGTCGAATAGGTGTGTAAATAAAACTTATCGGTTATAATAAGATTTATAGTTTGCTGTGTGCCAGATTCTTGTATACGAGACGACTTCAGTTAAGCAAACGTCAGGCTTGTATTGGACAGATAAAGTAATTCCATGGAGCTGAGTTCTGAGCTGGGAAGCAGCTAGTCGCTCAACTACTCAAGAATTTCCAAACATTTTGTGGGACCAGAAGGTTCATTACCGTGTTCACAAGAGCCCTTCACTGGTCCCTATTCTGTACCAGATCAATCCAGTTCATATCACCCCATCCTATTTCTTTAATATCCATTTTATTATTATGCTACCACCTATGTCCAGGTCAAGAATTCTCTCTTCTCCAAATCGTACAGACCGGCTCTGGGTTCCACCCGACCTACTTTCCAAGTGGTACCGGGGGTTCTTTCCCCAGGGGTAGAGGCGGCCGGGGCGTGAAGCTGACCACTCACCTCCAGCTAGTGCCGAGATCACGAAAATGTGGCTCTGTACATCCAATTCCCCATACGCCTTCATGGCATAGTGCTTAATTAGTTAAGCACAGGGACAACTTTACCTTTTTCTACCTTTAACTGTTCTCTCACCAAAATCCTATATGCATTCCTCTTCTTCCCCATTCGTGCTAGGTGCTCCGCTCATCTCACCCTCCTTGACTCGATCATTTAAAGAGCTGAGTCTATTCTCTCTGACACTACACCCAGACCGGTTCAGGGGCCTTACCATTACCTCATTAGATGTCCAGCTGGACTAAAATCTCATGTTTTTATTTAAATTCAGTCTACAAACTCTTCTTCTACTATTCATTCCAATATTATCCTCCCAGCTAGGCACAAGTTTCTCTGACTCAGGTTTTCTGTGGAACTCACATTTGCCCCATGTGAGCTATACATCATACACATCCCGTTTTTCTTGAACTAATCATCCTAAAACATTAAGTGAAATTCACAAACTACGAAGATTAAGATTACGTACTTAGACCCTAATTATGTAATTCTTTTATATAGACATCATCACTCTGTAGTTTGTTCTTATCTCTCAATCTGTATTCTTTCTTCAGGGTAAGAAATAAAGTTCATGGCCATATAACACTATACTACAATTGTAACTTCGTATAGCTCAGCCATTTGTTTTATGCCTAGGAGAAAAAACTCCGTGGTTTTAGTCCGCAAGCGAACTATACCGACCCAGCGACTGCCGCTTGTCGGCGAAGTTAGTGCCAACTTTAGTGGATAGATGGTGTCGCGTAGTCAGCACAGCGAATCCCTATGGCCGTTAATTTCGCTTTTCTAGACCGGAGCCGCTGTTTCCTTGAAATAGCTCCTCAATTATCCTCACAAGACTGAGTGGACCCCGTTTCAGACCCTCAGAAAATCCGGTAGCGCCGGGAATCGAACCCGGGACCTCTGGATCTGTAGCCAGAAACTCTGACCACCATAACACAGAGGCGGTCATACTTAGGATACAGAATCATAAAAGATTCTGCCTTGAAATGTTACAAAAGTAAAGGTAAAGTTGTCTCCATGCTTAATTAATTGATCACCATGCCATGAAGATGTATGAGAGAGTGGAGGTATAGCTCCATCACTCTTAACCTGTTCAGCTTCATAGCACAGACACCTTAGCCCCCGAGAAAGAATCCCCAGGACCCACTGGATGGGAGGCTGAGTGGACCACAGAGCCAGTCTGAATGCTAGGGAAAAGAGAAAAATCTGTTGCTCCTACCAGGAATCGAACCCCAGCTGTTCAGTGCAGTCAGCAGCTGTGCCAACTTAGCTATTCCCAGTTGCTGAATGGTTGTAAGCATACCTCAAATTTAATCAGTTCTTAATTGTATTAGGAATACCATTTAGTTTTTGTAGCATGTGAAGGGAATCTTTCGACTTCACAGTGCATCACTGACACACAAGTTGAGCCCCCACACACAGTCTGACAAAACAAAAATAGAGACAAGCAGCACATGTTGCAACATTTATTTACCGTGCCACTCTCTCCAGCTATACTTAGGCTCCTACTGCATTCTCTGACACAACCCTTCACACTACACTGCAACTGCGTAGAACTTTAATGCTTTTGAAGTAGATGGGATGATAATATTAAAATGGATCTTGGGGAGAAACAGTAAAATCTATATATGATGGAAACTGGTGTAATAGCTCCTGCCTTGATCTACCTCCAGTAGGGCACATACTCATTTATTAGGCTTAAAAATGTTTGCATGCAGAACATACCAGGATTCATAGGCTACACCAGAAGTCTAGGTCAGCAGTAGTTTGTCGATGGGTTAGGTCATGATTAAATAAGGTGACACCTTATAAATTAAACTAGGATCAAATCAACATTTCATTTCACACAAAATTAATTAAATACAATGCCTTATTTGCAATTTATCAGTGATAATTTACACTATCCACACTTTCTGAACATGCTGTCCCATTACATTTGTCCAAAATCACAAAACTGCTTATGACAACTATTACTTACTTCTAGCCAAACAGATGCCGCACGTGAAAACGAAACAGCCTGTTGAACAGGCTATTACAAGTAACCCCACCCCCACATCCAAAAAAGGTAAAACTCTTCCGTGTGGTTAATTAATTAAGAGGGGCACGCAGTAGCATGGTTGGTTGAGGCACTATGCTACAAGCTGGAAGATCGCTGATTTGATTCCCAATTAGGTCACTGGATTTCTCAATTGATCTAATCCTTCCTGCCGCACTATAGCCCTAGGGTCGACTCAGCCTCTAACAGAAATGAGTACAAGGAATCTTCCAGGGGGTAAAGAGCAGCTGGCACGTATTGCTGACAACCTCACCGCCATCTATGAGCTGACCGTCTAGAAAATGTGGAAGCCTCAACGTCTCACAACCCTGTGGGTCTCCACAGCTTGTTACAGGGACGGCTTTAGCTTTTTACCTTTTTACTTTACTTCGCGGAAACAATCCCTGGTACCCGCTGGATAGGAGGCTCAGTGGGTCCCAGAGCCAGTCTGGAAGTTATGGAGAAGAGAAGAAACTTGCCCTTGCCAGGAATCAAACCCAGGCCATCCAGCCCATAGCCCAACACTAAACTCACCAAGCGATCCCAATTCTAATTTCAAGTAACCCAACAATCACTCACTCACTCATGGAGCTGAGGCCTTCTTGAGAAGCCACCAATTCTGCAGCTACTCAAGAATTTCTCAGCATTTTATGGAACCCAAAGGTTCATTACCGTGTTCACAAGAGCCCTCCACTGGTCCCTGTCCTAAGCCAGATCAATCCAATCCATACCATCCCATCCTATCTCTCTAAGATTAATTTTAATATTGTCCACCTACCTACATCTTGGTCTTCCTAGTGGTCTCTTTCCTTCTGGCTTTCCCACCAATATCCTATATGCATTCCTCTTCTCCTCATTCGTGCTACATGCCCTGCCCACCTCATCCTCCTTGACTTGATCATTCTAATTATACTTGGTGAAGAGTACAAGTTATGAAGCTCTTCATTATATCAAATAAATTAAAAAACAAAATAGGAAATGCACATATAACATAATATTTGAGGTATGTTCAGATATTTCATCTTGATGTTGATACTCTGAAAAAACACATTTGGTTCTTTGTATAAAGTGTCCATTATTTTTGTTCAGTTTTAACCAAAACTGCAAAAGTTGACAGGTTTTAGTACAAAGCCCCAATATAAACGGTCAAAAAATGCATTCAGTGGAAGCTGGATTGTTTCATGTGGACCAACAGATGGACACACAGACATACAAACATGATGAAGCCAATAGGTGCTTTTCACAATTTTTGGAAACAGCCTAAGATAGAAAATTACTCCAGATAGCAGTTCACACCATATTCATTACGAGCATAGAGTAGGTCATACCCTGCCAACACTTTTAATCAGAAAAGTTTGGTCAGTCTGAGACAGTTCATTCAGGTATTCGCTAATATAAAAACTGAATCCATGTGCCTCATATGTAAAAATAAATTTTATAAAATATAAATGTGCCCAATTAACATATATTTCAACACAAATCCATCTAATTTTTGAGACATCTGAACACTATATCAATATTAAATGATACTTTAGAATGTTCTATAAAAGATGCTATTGATGATTTCTGTGAATTACTGACCATTCATCTAATAAACTGTAATTTCAACTTTCTTTTGTGTGCCTTCTGCAACATAATAATACAAAATTTTCATTTACACTAAAAATGCATCTTTTACTTTTCTTGCAGCCCAAAGTTCTCAGCTACACAAGTTGGTTCAAATAGGAACTGTTTGGGAAGTACCTGGTTTGAATCTTAGCAAAGGTGCAGCATGTCAGAGCATATACATTAATTTCCTCAGTCCCAGAACAGTACCTTGGAATAGAATGCACTTGTTTGCAGTTCTTCATACATTATCAGCCTTTTCATTTCATTTGAAGTTAAATAACATCCAGTGTTAAAAAACTGAACCACAAAGAAGTCCACATGCACTATTAATAACGGTGCTACATGCAGGAGCTTGTGGCATGCTCTGATTAACACAGAATTTACCATGCGGTGTTAGACCATTTACCTACACAAGTTTCAAGCAATAAAGTAGTCTACAGCAGATTCTATTTTGAAAATACTGAAAATATATTGTCTGACTGAAAACAAAAATTACTGCATCTTCAACTTGCATTGTTTGAATGGTTGTGAAAATTCAGACATTCAAGAAATATACAATTAGAGTGAATTCAGTGTTGGTGTGAAGAAAAAGCTTTAATTAACTGGAAACAAATATTTTCAGGGTTGGGCTAGCAGGCACACTACATAGACATGCTCAGGGCTGATACCTACAAAATCAATGCTGTTATCTTGCAGTGCTTCTGTGACTAACATATTTACATTTTAATTTCATGGGAGGTTTATAAAATGTATTGAGAAAAAATACATGCTATAACACAGATTTACTGAGCAGTCTAGAGTAACTTTAATGCTCTGGACTTGTTTTAAGATAATACTCAACTCAGATACAAGGCAGGTTACAGCCACCTTCACTGAGATTTTGTGTGGTTTTTCTCAGCCCCCCCCCCAAACCAACAAAGTGCTGTATAGCATCTTTAAATAGTCCGTTACTACTTTCTTCCAAATCCTTACATACTCACCATCATCATCTATCTTGACTCATTTGATGCTACATAACCTCTTCAGTAGGCAGCACTGTTAAGTAATACACAAGTAATGCCTTTTCTAAAAACTTGTTTGCAATATTCTAATGTTTGGTTTTCATATAGGGCCAAAACATTTGTCACCTGACTTTTGATAAGTTTTCTAGTACGTGTCAGCTGTCTGCTGGCATGAATCAACTGTTTGCCAGTATGTGTACCAGTTACAAAAAGCATGGCATAAAGAATCAATCATAGCATAAATTCAGATCAACTTTGCTGCAGGCATAGCCTAAATGCTGTTGCTACTTTCATCCTCTACTTTCAACTATTTTTTTTTTTTTGGTAAGAAACATGCTATTTGTCTTCTAAAACATTTAATAGGGACACAGGTGATGGTTTGAACCAATCAACCCTCTAAAACTACTGTCCTTTATTTAAAATTATAAAGTTACACATAAATGTCCAGAGCAAAGAACACTTCTCCCAATTTCTTATACACTTCTAGGTTACATCATATAAAAGTTTCATTTTAGTCACTTCAGGCATTAATTTTTTAACCTTTTTTGTTCTCTCCTATAAAATTATGCTATCTGCACATGACTGGTTCTTGCACCAAGCCCTTCTGTTGTTAGCACACTTTGAAATAGTGGAATGTCTACAATTCCACTCTCGATGTGTATCCGAGAACCAATTTACAAATTAACATTATAGTCTCATGTTTAGTCAGAGATACTGAATGCTTCTTAACTTTTCTTCATTAATTTAAAGGCATACATAACCCAAAAACCTCACAACATATGATTTTCTTGAGTGGATATTTGTTATTCAATTGGTCAAAATATTTATCTTTATAGAACCCCCAAGGTTCATCACCATGTGTAAAAAATCCCACACACTATCAGAAGCTACTTACATTCAGCTGACATCATATCCAATCTGCCTACGGTCTATTTTAAAATTATCCTCCCACCTATGTCAAGTTGTCCAAAATGGGCTCTTCCTTCATCTTTTTCCTCTCACAATTTAATATATATTTCTCACTCACCCCATATATGCTATATGTCCTGCCAATCTCATTCTTATTAATCTAAACACCTTAATAATATCTGGTGAAGAGTACAAATTATGAAGCTCCTCATTATGTAAAATTCTCCAGTTCCTTGTTATTTCATCTCTCTTAGGTCAAAAAATTCTGCTTGACACTTTGTTTTCTGACACCCACAATCTACGTTCTTCCTTCATAAGAGTAAGAGACAAAGTTTCACACCATACAAAAGGGCAGGTAAAATTAAAAAAAAATTACATTTCAATCCTTTAGATTTTAGACAGAAAAGAATGTCAGCTGAAAAGTACTGAACATTTCCTAAGTTAATGTTTCTGGATGTGCCTCACAGTATTGTGTTATCATGCTCATAGTTCTCCAGGCATGCTATTACATATCATGACCTCCAAGTTAAAATCTGACTACCAGCAAGGGAATGAAATTCCATAATTCTGGATGCTAAACATGAATCTGTTATTAATGTTCTTTTGAAACTTAATAAATTTGCGGGGAAGCCCTTTCTGTGGGGATCACCAGATGGCAAGGAACATCAATAATATAAGGGTCAAGAAATGAAGAAAAGTAGTTCATTTGAGGTCAGTTTTAATGTTGTCCAAATCTGTCTACATAATTTCCTTTATACTGGGCATGCTTTCTGTCTTGTAAGTATGTTCTCCAAAAGGGATAAAGAAAGCCCAGTAAAATACTGCGCACATAATACAGAATAAAATGCCTTTGCAATATGGATATGCTGAAAGAATGGGAGAACATTGGAGGTGGGTAAAACAATTAATTCACTGGATACCAACAAGAAGACACAAATGTGTGATACAGGGTGTTTATAAAATAAGTAAAGGAATTTGAATACAGGCAACTGGAATGTCTGAGAATTGTGGAGTACATGAATGAAGGAATTATGGAAATGGGAAAACTTCAAAAAGAAGAGAAATATTGGATTCAAAGGTGCATATTTTTGATAATCAGAATGTATTAGTATTTTATTTACCAAAACTTAAAGAAAGCACTTTCATATACACTTGTTACATGCTATACAGTGCAGGCTAGAACATAGTTACTGTGAAAATTATACAATATATCACAACACAGTACCTCTTTCACAGCTTCAATTGTTTCCTTCCACCTTGCCTTCACTTCTTCATGTCTCTCCAGTGCATCTCCGACTTGAGCTTCTTCTTTCCGAAGCTGAAATAAATATATGTACATATATTCAAAATAACTGAGAAGCTTAACCATTTTTACGCCAAAAATAATTTTCTACCTAACAGGACAAATATGTAATACTCATCTCAGACTTGTGTTTAATCATGAACTTCTATATTAAAATTTTATTAAAGAATTCACTCATTTGGAAAAACTTCATTACAATTATTATTATTATAAAGTGATTTTAGGGTAACATTACAAATTCAATTATACCACTAGGTTTTAAATGCCAATACAAACATAAGATAAGAATGACATCCTTACTAATGTCTGATAATCATCCTTACATTTTGCAATTCACAAAGAATTCCCAAATAAACAAATACAAAAAAATAATATAACAAGACAAAATGTAAAGCGTTAATAAAATTTTCATTAAAATAATTCTGCTTCTTGCAGTAATACAAGAACTGAAGTGTCTACACTCTTGAAACAGTTCTTCTGGCTCCAGTGGGCTAGTGCCATGTCTCAAACAGTTCTTCTGGCTCCAGTGGGCTAGTGCCATGTCTCAAACAGTTCTTCTGGCTCCAGTGGGCTAGTGCCATGTCTCAAACAGTTCTTCTGGCTCCAGTGGGCTAGTGCCATGTCTCAAACAGTTCTTCTGGCTCCAGTGGGCTAGTGCCATGTCTCAAACAGTTCTTCTGGCTCCAGTGGGCTAGTGCCATGTCTCAAACAGTTCTTCTGGCTCCAGTGGGCTAGTGCCATGTCTCAAACAGTTCTTCTGGCTCCAGTGGGCTAGTGCCATGTCTCAAACAGTTCTTCTGGCTCCAGTGGGCTAGTGCCATGTCTCAAACAGTTCTTCTGGCTCCAGTGGGCTAGTGCCATGTCTCAAACAGTTCTTCTGGCTCCAGTGGGCTAGTGCCATGTCTCAAACAGTTCTTCTGGCTCCAGTGGGCTAGTGCCATGTCTCAAACAGTTCTTCTGGCTCCAGTGGGCTAGTGCCATGTCTCAAACAGTTCTTCTGGCTCCAGTGGGCTAGTGCCATGTCTCAAACAAATCACTTATTACAAGTAAAACAATAAAATGCCACTTACGAGATCATCAAAACATGAACCACTGGGCTGATTCAAACGTCTGCGTCTCAAGCGTGAGCGAGTATGCGTCTCAATCACTGAAGTTCCAGCACGTTCCTACACAAAAGATAACAAAACAATTTAAATCCCAGATACTTTAAAGAAAGAAAAGAAAAACAATCACTCAAATTAAAGTACCAGCTTACCCGCACAGCTTGAAATCGGTCTCTCAGTCTATCTCGATATGATCGGCTATCTGATTGCGGAGTGAAACTCCTACTGCCCTCTATAGATGATTCTCCAAGCGAATGTCTGCTGCCAGTGCTCATGATATCTTTAGATTCCATTTCATCCTTACTTAAATGATCCAGGGTGCCCTGGAATGAGCATGGCCTCCAGTTAACAATTACACTTGTAATTAAGCATATTAAAGTAAATTACAATTATACAAACGTGTGCAACAAAATCTGCCTATAACACACCCATTCCCTAAAAATCAAACTCTACATCCTGAAATTATGTGCTGTAACATTATACTGCAAGATCTGAATAGAATCAAGAGACAAGCTTCTTATTCATGGAAATTTTTTCCCCTATTTTTAGTGTATGGTAGGATGCCTGAATGAAGAATTTGGAAAGAGAGAAGGAAGTAATTCATGGCCTAGTTTAAAGTCTCATTTCCTGTAGGGACTGAAGAACACTAAGAAAATCATATTAATCTGTGTTGCTTATGACAATAATCTTTCAGTATCTCGTATATAATCATAATGATGTAATGGCCACAGTTTTCATTCATTAAAAATTGAACAGTTTTACAATACAGTGACCATATCCCTCTGACTCTGAAGTATAAATCCTTATGAAACCATGTATAGCCAAACTTCTTGTGAACATTTTATATGCTGAAATAAACATAACATTCGTATGGAAGAACACAAGAAATTAAATTAAAAGTTCAAATTCATTGGAAAAATATATATACATGCATAAAATATAATGAAGAAAACATATCTTAACTTCAAAAATACAATTACAGATTTCTGTCAGTAAATAATTACAAAAAAAGTACAACTTGTCATCATATAGCTTCAATATATGCTATAACTACCAATAGGAACCAATGTATCATCCTGGTATCTGCTACCTTATTTGTCCGAGAAAGATATGATACCGGTGTTGAACTCTTGTCTCTTCTTAGTGAATAGATATCTTCAACAGTATCTGTTTTTGCAGAATGCCCAACTGAGGGAGATTCTGTGGCAGTCATTTCTCTCCTTCGTTGTCTGCTGCTTCCTACTGTAGACACCGAGCTTCTCGTTGGTGATGTGATGAATGATGATTCTGCTTCATTATCACACACTTGACGTACAGCACTCCTCGATTTTAAACTTATTAATTCTTCTGCCTCATCTTCAATCTGTAAATATTCGCATGCTTTAGTCAGCACTCACAATGTGCAATTTTAAAGCTGTAGTGAAACATTAAAAAATGAATAACGGGTTAAAATTAAGTTTCATATCTGTTAACGTATTCAGTCATAACTACAACGAAAGCTTAAGGAATATATGCAAACGATACTAACCCATGCCGACTGTTTTGAGGTTCGTCTACCCGTGCTTTCAATATGCACTGGAGTTTTTAAATCAGATATGCCTTCCTCCGCATCCAACACATTTCTCCTGCGTCGCTGTGACATAGTTTAATACACGTATAATAATTATTTCTTTAAATTTTGGTCCTCATGTGTTACATTCGCTTAAAATTAGAACAAATTGAAAACAGCGTCCTTTCCCGTCGCCATAACACGTTTACAGGGCTGCCACAAGAGAAACGCCAGTTCCAATAATTGCGTCACATGTATTAGCTTACATTATACTCTTCGGTGATGCTTTAACTAAAATTATTGCTCATTCCCAACTTATGCCTCCAAAACTTTACATTTTATGCCTATAATATTTCAACATTCATTAAACATCAGTATGTATTAAAGTGAAATGTTTTCTTCTTCAAAATTGGATAACTTGTAAGTGTAGCAAACTTTTAAACAGACAATGTCAATTTGGCGCGTGATCACCTATTCATGAATATATTATCTTGTAAGTGTGAAGTACGGAATTTCATTTCTTCAAACAAATTATTTTGCCATTTGTTCGTCGGAATTTCTACTATATTGAAGACAATGCTATAGGCAGTGAATGAAAGCACGTTTTTAGAGTATTTGCATATTTCTCTACGTTTTATATTTCCAGGGGCTTTGGATGTAAGTATTAACAAAAGTTTTCTAGAATAAATGTCTGTGTTGAGAAGTAAGCACAAAATTTCAACTCCTTACTTTGTTACAGCTATGTAAAGCTGGATAGTGCAGCCTTTCAGTAGGGACTGGGGAAAATGACTACTCATATTCCGACTGTGGAAGTCTTAATTTGTCTATGTGAGTATATTTGGGGGCACGTGGTAGCGTAGTTGGTTTAGGCACTTATGCTACAGACTGGAAGGTTTCGGGATCGAATCCAGATGAGGTCATTGGATTTTTTACAATTTACCTAATCCTTCCAACTGCACTGTGGCCCTGGGGTCGACTCACCTCTAACAGAAATGAGTACCAGGAATATTCTTGGAATGGTCTTGGGGGTAAAGGGCGGCCGGCGCGTAGGGCTGACAACCTTAACGCCATCTATGAGCCGATTATCTAGAAAATGTGGGAACCTCAACATCTAACAACCCTATGGGCTTCCATGGCCTGTTACAGGGATAAATTTACTTTACTTTTTTTTACTATGTGAGTATGTTTTTTCTTGAAGAACTTCGTACAACTGTTTTGGACCCGTCCATGATCATTGTGATTATAGTAAACCATCGTTTAGTAGTAACAGAAGCAATTTAGTACTTATTGTAGCCTACTTTCCTCTCTTAAGGAATGCTGTATGTGTGTGGGCGTGCATACATGTGAAAACCTTTCAGAGTTTGAGCCTATTGACCTATTATCGCGAAACTTGGTGTGAATGTTATGGCAGTGAAGTCCATTCAAAGTTTATGTATTATTTACATTTCCTACAATTTCGGACGCACGAACGAAGCAAAACTAGCGCGAATGAATATTGGGGCCTGAAGCGATGTATGGTAAAGGAGCTTGAAATAATTTTATAGCATTAGAAAGAACAACGTGGAAGATGAATGAAATCTATAGCCCAATTTTTATAGCGATAATTAATGAACCGTTGATGCGAGGCGTGTGAAATTTGATACAGAGATAGATCATTAACAAGCCTACAACTTCGGTGTAAAACATTGTTTGTAAGTAAAAGGGAAACTACAAACATGGCGACACGATTGTATAGATGTTTGTGGTTATGTCCAAAGCTATCGTAGACGAAACCATCATTTAAGTAATAAGTTATTCAGTAACAGAAAATAAAACTTACTATTTCTACTACTGAAACTGGCAATAGTAAAAATGAAAAGTTGTCCCTGTGCTTAACTAATTAAGCACTACGCCATGAAGGCGTATGGGGAAATGGATGTATAGATCTACGTTTTCTTGACCTCTGCACTAGCTGGAGGTGAGTGGTCTGCTTCACCGCGTAGTAATAATAACAGTAATAAATTACGGCAGTCGTCGTTATTTTACGTTCTTTTTGTTATTGTTATTGTACCACGTCAATATTTTCCCGTAATTGTAAGAACTTCTGTAAACCAGAGGAGCTGAAGTCCATATGTTCTGGGCCCCGCCGCAGGCTTCTGATTTCTTAAAGCTAACTCAGAGAAACAGTGGGACGGAATGTTCTCTAACTCACCAATTCCGAAAGCTTGAGAAGCTAATAGTCGCTCAGATAATCATAAATTCTTTGCCTTTAATGTAAAACGGTAACCCGATTGTGCACTACAGTGATCACCAGAGCTCGGCACCAGATTCGTCCTTCCATCTACTCCTAGATCTTTTTTTTTTTTTTTAAGTTTATTTGGGTGGGGCGATACTGAGTCCACTTGGTACGTCGGCCACTGTTGGCTTATTGTACCAGCCCCGGATGATCTATAAGTGTGGAGCAGTCGGTGGAATGAGAATTGGTAAGAGAAACCGAAGTACTCGGAGAAAACCTGCCCCAGTGCCGCTTTGTTCACCATAAATCCCACATGACCCGACCAGGGCTCGAGCCCGGGCCACCACGATGGGAACCCGGCAACTAACCGCCTGAGTTATGGCATGCCCCACGGCTAAATCTTCGAGATTATCTTCTCTTTCAGGATTTAAAACGTTCTTTAGTGTGTATAGTTATTGAGAGCGTGGGAGGGCGTGGTCTCAGACGGAAGTAGCAGTCCTGCTAGGAGCATGGAATTCTACCGGCATTTGGTTTGTGTCCTGTGTGTGTAAAGGGCCGATCCTCCATCCAAGCAATCTTACCAAATGCCTACAATATTCATTGTTTCAGGACCAGTTCTGAATTGGAACTGGCTAAAAAACAAATAAGGAACTTCAGTATTTAACTCAAGATATTTGGTACCTGAAATAGCGAAAATGGAACTAGGCTGTGGAACTGAGTTGTTATTTCTGTCGCTGGTATTTCAGAGCTCGGTGTTCAGTGAGACGAGACAGGCCGCGTGTGATAACATGAAGGCGCACGTGCGGGCCAACTGCGCGGCTCTTCCTCATGCTACTATCACTAACGCCTTCTATTTTTCACCGGGAAGTAAATTCTGCTGCGCTAAACTACAGCCACGCCAGGAAACCGAAAAGAAACACTACAAAAGACAAACAAAAAAAATTAATGTGGTGTCTGTGAGTTGCTTTTCTTTGGAACGAGAATGCTGCATTGTGGATCCGCTCCTGACATCGCAGTCTCAACACCTGCACTGTAATTATTTTCTTTTCGAACACACTACGAAGGAAAAAGAAAGAACATTGTTTTCGAAAATGTATTCGAAGGCCAAAGGCTAAGAAATACAGTAAGAAAAGGAAGAATTACACGCGGAAGTGACTGTCAGAATGCAGTGGCATTGCGGACATTAATTTTCCCACGCGGTGCGACGATCGTCACACAAGTTTGAAGCCGCGCCCTAATGGAATCCTGCTTCTGCTACTGATGTTTATTTCCTCTGTTTCAGCTTTCATAACTCAGTTCATTTGTATGGTGGATCTGAACACTACAACGTTAAGACTACGGTGAAAGTGGCGGCATCTGTACACATCCATTAACGCTGACGTTCTTTATATGTGTTCTGGAAAGTTAGAATTTCGGAGAACTTTCAGATGTCCCTGGTTCGATTCCCGGCGCTACCAGATTTTCTGAGAAGTAGTGGGTCTTTAACGGGGTCCACACAGCCTTATGAGGATAATTTTGGAGCTATTTCAAGAAAATAGCGGCTCCGGTCTAGAAAACCGAAATTAACGGCCGTGGGGATTCGTTGCGATGACCATGCGACACCCTCCGTCCGCTAAAGTTGGCACTAACTTTGCTGACAGGCGGCGGTCGCGGTATAGTTCGCTTGCGGACTAAAGCCACGGAGTTTTATCGGAATTTCTGTTTCTTGTTCGCAGGGCCGGGTTTACAGTAAAAATATGGAAGCCCCTATGAGAAACAACAAATGCAGATTATGGCAATCCTATATTTTTGCTCTTATTTCTTATAATTGAAAGTACAAACAAATTTTCTTGAATGTCTCAGTAAGATCTCTGTAATCTGTTTCCGTTTTATAGACGCCCCCTTCTCCCCCCCCCTTAAATTCGGCCCTTATTTTTCGTTATAATTCTCCTCTGATTCTGTAAGTGAATGCAGTAGGCATCTAGCATAATGACCTCCTTCCAGATCCTTATTCCGAATGTCGTAGTTCAGTTTTTGTACTCCTGCTTCGTATTCTGGACGGTCCAGTTTCGAATCTCCGCTTCGCACAGTCTCTCAGGGAACTACAGTTTACAGTAGCACATTGAAAGCGACCACAATCACTTCCCTTAACATCCTTACTAGTTCAGCAGTGTAGTTATCCTATTCGATCTATACGGATGATGCAACGTCGTTAAATAACCCAAGAATCTATTAGCCAGATACTACTTTACTTGCATTAAATGATTATCTTTCAGGTTCAATCGACACTGCTTAGCTTAACATGTACAAAAAAAAACAACAAACTCCGTGATTTTAGTCTGCAAGCGAACTATACCGACCGAGCAACCATCACTTGTCGGAGAAGTTAGTGCCAACTTTAGCGAATAGAGGGTATCGCGTGGTCAGCGGAACGGGTCTCCACGGCCGTTAATTTCGGTTTTCTAGACCGGAGCCGTTATTTCCTTGAAATAGCTCCTCAATTATCCTCACGAGGCTGAGTGGACCCCGTTCCAGACACACTACTTCTCAGAAAATCTGGTAGCGCAAGGAATCGATCCCGGGAGCTCTGGATCTGTAGCCAGGAACTCTGACCACTAGACCACAGAGGCGGTCTGCTTAACCTGTTCAATTGGGAAATTGGGAATACCTTTCCTGTTAAATGTTCTGTACCCTGTATACTTTTCCGGCCCTGATTTCACTGTCTCTTGTTTTTCCGACACAAAATGAATTCATATGCTGTCATGCACATGTGAATACAGTTATTTGCATTTTTTCGCATTCATTAGGCACGAATGTACGTCACCTCACCTGCGGTCACATGAATGGATCACCATAACAATGGGAACCCCTGTTGGTGATTACAATTATCATATCGGACAGTGGCAGGAAGAGAGACAGAGAGGCCATAGGAAGGCGTGTACAGAAGCGCAGGAAGAAGGCCTATCTTTCGCGGAACTCGTAAGGGCACTTAAAATTTGTGCCCACAAAAACGCAGCCCTCCAAAACTAGTAGGTAAGTGACCTCGATTTACTTAAAGATACTTTATGAACTTCCGAGGACTAAGAAGATCTCTGTCTTGTAGCAATACGGCGTTATGTCCCAAAAGATGGAACTCTTCATATCCACCTCTAGGGCAACCTCAAATTCTGAGGCACTGATGAGAAGAATATTATATACAGTGAGCTGAAACGGTTTGGGAAAAAGTATTCGTGATATACGTGAAGTAGGACCACTACATCGGAATTCACCTGGAAGGGGAGGAAAGTCATACGAAACCTAAGTCTTGATTCGCCTTCCAAGATTCGAAATCCAGAACTGTTAATTGCATGTCATATTAAAATATTACGATCTTCAAACAGGCCTGTGGTCCTATATGGGTGTGAAACTTTGTCTCTGACATTAAGGGAGGAACATAGACTGATGGTGTTTGAGAACAGGGTGTTCAGGAGAATATCTGGACCGAAGAGAGATGAAGTGAAGGAGGTTGGAGAAAACTGCATAATGAGGAGCTTCATAACTTGTACTCCTCGTCAATATAATTAGAATTATCAAGTCAAGGAGGATGAGATGGGCAGGGAATGTTGCACGAAGGGGTCGAAGAGGAATACATATAGTATATTGATAGGAAAGCCAGAAAGAAAGAAACCACTAGGAAGACCAAGACGTAAGGCAGTGGACAATATTAAAATGGATCTTAGAGATGCAGGATGGAGTGGTATGGACTGGATCGATTTGGTTAGAGATAGGGACCAGTGGAGGGCTCTTATTATTATGGTAATGAACCTTCGGGTTACATAAAATGCCGGGAAGTTCGTGAGTGGCTTCTCAAGAAGGGCTCAGCGCCGCGAAGTTAGTTTTAGTTAGATCTTCAAACAGGCCTAATGTCTCACCCGTCAGTAGATATACTGTATACGTGATGTAGGCAGGCTAAAATCTTTATTAACTCTCTTGTATAGCTTTAGATGTAGTTAATAAATGAAACAATTACTGTAACACCTTACGTCAATTAACTTTGAGTAGGTATATTTTTTAACTTAACAGATGCCGTGATTCCCCTGAAGACATAAGGAATAGGTCAAACATGTATAGAATATATAATACCAAATATATTTTATGATTTTAATATGATTAAATACACGGTAATTAAATGCTAGCCTTCATTTCAAACAAAGTCCTGAAGATTCAAATAAGATCTCTCCTTTCAATTGGATGAGCATAAAACAGTTGATTATTAGTAGGTTTCTCTCTGTGGTCTAGTGGTCAGAGTTCCTGGCTACAGATCCAGAGGTCCCGGATTCGATTCCCGGAACTACCAGATTTTCTGAGAAGTAGTAGGTCTGGAAGGGGGTCCACTCAGCCTCGTGAGGATAATTGAGGAGCTACTTGAATGGAAAAGTAGTGGCTCTGGTCTAGAAAACCGAGATTAACGGCCGTGGGGATTCGTTGCGCTGACCACGTGACACCCTCTATCCGCAAAAGTTGGCACTAACGTCGCTGACAAACGGCGGTCGCTCGGTCGGCATAGTTCGCTTGCGGAGGGGATTCGTTGCGCTTTTGTTTGTTTGTTTGTTTGTTTGTTTGTTTGTTGTTCTTTTATTCTAACTATATCCCGTGACGACGCCCGCTCTGCTATATCGTGAGGCTATTCAGGTTTGTATATTCTGCACCCAGTTTTAATTCATTAAACTTTGAGATAATAAGCATTTAAGGATCTGAATAAGCAGGTTTCGTTCATACATCATATTTCGTTGCGATGAGTTCATGCTACATTCAGTTCTTTCTGTGCGCATTCATAAATCCTAGTGTGTGTATGCAACGACAGGACATGCATGGGTTGTAAATTGTTCCAAGTCACGGTGTAATTACTGCACGCCTTTCCGCCATTTCCTGTTTGTATTTTCTGTGATTTTGTCTGCGTATGTGTGTGTGTGTCGGCCTAATTCTACAGATGGTTGCATCCGCGGAACGCTCTGCCGCCACTGCATGAAGTAATCATGGTACAAGCAGACATTTTCTGTCTGTCCTTACCACTTATTCTCTCTTTTTGCTTGTAACCTGTTTGAAATCCGTGGCGCCATTTTGCGATTCCTCGAAACCGTCGAGACGACACGATCAGACTCGCATGATTTACACATTTGAAACAACGGTAAGACTGCATGCACGAGTGATACAAATCCTTAGAAAATCTGTAGCCAGAGGCATCAATTGAATTGAATCACTGTTAATCTTCAATGTGACGCAGTCAGAGAGGCCCTGTCCGACGTAAACGTACTGCACATTTCAGGGCCTCTTACGTGGCTTTCCTCTTACCTCTCAACTGACCAGGTTTGGTTATAATTTAACTTCGATTGTCGACAGTGTCAGAGTTATTTCTCTTACACAGCGCCCAGACGGGCTCTGGGGCCCCTCCAGCCTGCTATTCAATGTGTACCGGGGACTCTTTCAGCGGGATAAAGCGGCCGGAACGTGGAGCTGATCGCTCATCTCCATGTAATGTCTAAGTCAAAAATGTTGGAAGTATACCTTCATGTCTCCATGGATTAACTAATTAAATATAGGGACAACTTTACTTTTATCTTTACCTAGATCACATCAGTTTAAGTTAATTACAATTTAGTACAGTTAAGATTGAATTAGGTTTAATCTAGTTTAGCTTAATATTAATTTAATTATTTACCTTCAGTTTAAACTTGTTTAATTTAATTTTGTACAGTATAGATCAATTTAGACCAGATTTGTTTTATTGTAGATTAATTTTAATTCATGTGGGATTTGAAGTTCTGACAGTATTGTTTAAGAACTATAAAGAAGGGTAGCCTGTTGAAAGTCAACCAACTTTTCGGGAAGAACATGCGACCGCCATCTTTCGAATCGAAAAATAAGCCAAGCGAGAAACCAGCGTGAAGCAGGTAGCAGGCAGAATTATGTTCCAGATTCTAGAACTCTTCATAACCACCGCTGTGAGAGCCTCAGATCCTACACAGCGCTATGTCCCAGAAGGTAGAACTCTTCATAACCACCGCTGTGAGAGCCTCAGATCCTACACAGCGCTATGTCCCAGAAGGTAGAACTCTTCATAACCACCGCTGTGAGAGCCTCAGATCCTACACAGCGCTATGTCCCAGAAGGTAGAACTCTTCATAACCACCGCTGTGAGAACCTCACATCCTACACAGCGCTATTTCCCAGAAGACAGAACTCTTCATAACCACCGCTGTGAGAACCTCACATCCTACACAGCGCTATTTCCCAGAAGACAGAACTCTTCATAACCACCGCTGTGAGAACCTCACATCCTACACGGCGCTATGTCCCAGAAGGTAGAACTCTTCATAATCACCGCTGTGAGAACCTCAGATCCTACACAGCGCTATGTCCCAGAAGGTAGAACTCTTCATAAGCACCGCTGTGAGAACCTCACATCCTACACAGTGCTATATCCCAGAAGACAGAACTCTTCATAACCACCTCTGTGAGAACCTCACATCCTACACAGTGCTATATCCCAGAAGGTATAAATCTTCATAACCACCCCTGTGAGAACCTCAGATCCTTCACAGCGCTATATCACAGAAGGTAGAACTCTTCATAAGCACCGCTGTGAGAACCTCGCATCCTACACAGCGCTATATCCCACAAGACAGAACTCTTCATAACCACCGCTGTGAGAACCTCAAATCCTACATTTTGTTATCAACGTACTTTTCTTGTTTTGAAAAAAAAAAGTAGACTTATGCGATCTCCGTGCTGTCTGCGTGTCTGTGTATCCCTCCTATTCTGAATGACTGAACCAATTGTTAAGAAAGTTGTTTATTAAATTATTTAGTCAAGAAGAGTCTCCCTATATAATTATTCATATAAAAATTGTAATACAAATATTATTATCCATTGTCCTGTTTATATTTCAAAACACAACGTTTCGGGGACTGAATTCTATCTCCATCTTAAGGCAAAACCTACTAATTTGAGCACAATCGATAGAGTTACTCCCTACCTCCGGACACTTGAACCAGCACAAAGATAGGGTATATAAACCGAGCACAGCACAAACCATCTGCGAGAGCTAAGACAAAATATTAATGTTCATTCATGATTCTTTATAGAAGTTATTAGGACCCTTATTTGTATCGTAGCTTATCCCTGTGTCCAGGCACCAGATTATGAAGGTACATGAGAAGCGTGGATGCAAAATATGGTACAACTCTTCTATTCAAATTTACTTTTACTGGGGTCGACTTTTTAGCCAGTGATATAAATCGACGTAGACATCAAGTAGCCCGCTAATAGTCATAGTAATTAGTAGAATGAGGTATAGTGCTGCCATCTGCCAGCAGGTAGCGCTGGTAACAGCTGCCTCATTCCGAATATTAAATATTTAAGGAAGTGCGAGAGATCATACCGAATTAAATTGACTGGGGAAGCACAACCCAGTGGGACATGCCACATGGCGCGCCAATCAGCTGCCTTAACAGATGGTCCAGCAAACAGTGACAGTTGTTTGCGACGCAAGTCATATTGCAGTTGTTTTGGAGACATAAATGTGCTCCAGAGCGCTCTACTTATGTCGACTTCAGTTAGTTCTCGAGACTGCACAGGATGACAGATGAATGACGAATTGGAAAGGAAACGTTTGCAGCATAATCGAGGTATTATTCCGGAAATTGCCTGGAAGTTCTGAAGTAAACCACGAATAACCTCAGTCCCTGTTGAGATTCGAACCAAAAACTTCGCCAGTACGATTCAAGAACGATAACGCTATGCTATTCTGTAAGATTTGAGTTGTTTTACGGTGGTGACTATGAAGAATGCCGTCTTCTTGAATGTGGCGTCGTGTAGATACTGTGCTAACCGACGTCCCTCCGAAATGTCGGCATTTTTCGCTATGCTATCCTCTTCAACGGAAATGTGTCACTAAAATTTGTTAGATAGAAATAGTCTGCTAATACTTCGGTTTTGATCACCGTAAATATGAATATTTTATACAGAAATGATTCTTCTTCCTCTTTGGGTTAGCCCATTTTCATAGGTTCCTCTTTGTCGTACCCCATAAGTGTCATTCATTCCAGTACATTGCTTCATAACGTCTATATTCCTTGTCCCTGGTTTCTCCCTTTCACGCCTCCATTTTGTGACCGACATCTTTATGAAAAAGAGAATTCCGTGGCTTCAGTCCGCAAGCGAATTATACCGACCGAGCGACCGCCACTTGTCGGCGAAGTCAGTGCCAACTTTAGCGGATAGAGAGTGTCGCGTGGTCAGCGCAACGAATCCCTACAGCCGTTAATTTCCGTTTTCTAGACCGGAGCCTCTACTTTTCCATTCAAGTAGCTCCTCACGAGGCTGAGTGGACCCCGTTCCAGACCCACTACTTCTCAGAAAGTCTGGTAGCGTCAGGAATCGAACCCGGGACCTCTGGGTCTGTAGCCAGGAAACCTTACCACTAGACCAAATTCCCGCAGTGTAGAGACTGGGCCCTTTGTGCACTGATCTGCCTTCATTTTTGTTGGAATGTATCGCTTGTAACTTTCTTTCCCTGTTTTCCATTTGCTGATTCAGAACCTTTTGTCTTGCTCCCTCAGAAAGGGTGGGGTCCCGTATAAAACCACAGTGTGTCAACCCCTCTCAACCAAATTTGATTGCATTCGCTAGTTAGTCCCCTCTTCCTTCTCCCGCACCCATCAAGCCTAAGGCTGAAAACCCACTGACGCGACTTGTCGCGAGCGGCTAGCCGTACTTTGTCGCGAGCGTCCGTTAGTTGAACATATTAAGCGTGGGACAGCTCTGCCGCCTGTGTGCCGCGTTCCAAAACTTAACCGCGCGCGGCTCATAAAAGCAATACAAATAACGGCCGCGTGCTACAACACTCGACAAACCGCGCGCGGGTTGTCGCGTCAGTGAGTTTTCAGCCTAAGAATTACTTCGCAGGCAGAAGAAGCGAGTCGCCCTGCGTTTCCTGTGGAAAGGAGAAGCTCTGATTTCAATGCAAACTCTGCATTATTAGGAGCCGGGATAGCTCAGTCGGTACATCGACGGCTTACGGTTTCGATTTCCAGTAAGAGCAAGAGATTGTTCTCTGCTCCACGGCGTCCAGACACGCTCTGGGGCCCACCCAGTCTCCTATACAATGCGTACCGTGGACTCTTTCCGCGACGGTAACGCAGCTGAGGCATGAATCTGACCATTCACCTCCATTTAGAGCCGAGTCAAGAATGGTGGAGCTAAACCTCCACTCCCCAACACGTCTATGTGGCATAGAGCTTAATTAATTAAGCACAGGTATACCTTAACCTTAATCTGCACTGTTAGAAGGTAAATGCGCAAGCTTATCACGAACTGACTAATAGTGTGGCGTGTTGTTATGTTTTTCAGTGACGATGCTTGAACTGCGTAGGTTATTTAGCGCGTGACGTAATGGTAAGGTAATCAGGAACGATAAACAGGCAAAGATTTGCAAAGAGGGTTCTTTAATCTGTAGGGCTAGTCTTGAAGGTGCTACTTCGTTTTGTGTTTGTAGACTCTTGGTGTGCTACATTTGTCACTTTCTTATAATGTAGCACATAAAAGAGTCTACAAGAAGGACATGAAGCTGAATTTTGAAGACTGGCCCCGCAATTTAAACCGTTAATCAGTGCAAAAGAATGCTGAAATATATTAATTCATTCATAAATTATTAAGTAGTTGTACTATTTCGGTGTGGAGTCCATGATATGTTCCTTCTCTTACCATATCTCGTTATCATTGAATTATAGTTAGAATTATAAATAGTCCTCCTATTATTAGCACTGGGGCACGCGGTAGCGTAGTTGGTTGACGCACTGTGCTACAATCTGGGAGGTCGCGGATACGGGTCCCGATGAGGTGAATTTTTTTCAATTTACCTAATCCTTCCAGCCGCACTATGGCCCTAGTGTCGACTCAGCCTCTAACAGAAATCAGTACAATAAAGATTTCTAGGGGTAAAGGGCGGCCGGCCGATTGTCTAGAGCAAGGGTCTCCAAATTTTTCGAAACGCGGGCCACATTAGGTAATTCGGCATTTTCAACGGGACGGCTAAAATGAGAAATTAATAACTCTAGGTATATGAGTTTTATTGAAAGCACAGAATTTCATAAACTAAATACAAAGTACGTGAGAATAAATTATCGTATATTAATGACAACAGACAGTAGCAGCAAATGCTCATATTTTCTTCACAAATTATAATAAAACAATTAATGTGAATGATGGAACTCTTTTTGCATTCTTAAAATCTGATTAAATTGAGGTGATGATGATCTGTTACAATTACAGTGCACCACTGCAAGAAGTCTTTGTGCACAAGACGGCTAGTAACGAACTGCTCGCGCTACCTACATTGCCACGAAGTGACACTGCCGATCGAGGCCGAACAAGTACGAAGAAATACCGCGCAGTATACGGTCTAGAATTAGTAAAATTATAAATAATATTAATATTAGCATAATATGGAATATAAATATATTTAAACACAATCTTAATTAATGAATTTGAAATCTATGAACAAGTATTTCTTTTACAAGTACTCATTGGAAAATTAGTTCAGTTGGCGCATTTCTGGACAATTCTTTCGCGGGCCGTAGTTTGGAAACCCATGGTCTGGAGAAAATGTGGGAACCTCGACGTCTCACAACCCTATGGGCCTCCACGGCCTGTTACAGAGATAGTTTTACTTTTTTTACAACGTAAAAACTGACTTACTGTACTTGTTTACGTAGTTGCTAAGTAACTAATCAGATGATTGACTTATTGACTACTTTAATAACAAACAAACGGATTGGCTCCTAGTCTACAAAGTATCGTTATTAACTGACTAACTATTTCTGTGCAAATACAGTACCACTGATACCAAAATCTGCATTGAACTTGATCCTCAGCCAGATCCGCCTCGCAGTCTTACATCCAATTTCCTGTCTCCTACTCCGATTTTGAAATTCCCTTTTCCTGGAAGTTTTCGTGTCAAAAATTCAGTGGATCTTTCTTTTTTCTTCTATGGAAGATAACTTAAACCGATTTCAAATTCCTCGAGTCTCGAATCACTGCGAACGTCGATCTGGTGTGTTTTGAATCTGTCGACGGGCAATAGCCACTCCCCACAGAAAGACAGTAACATCGTTTGAGATGCGTGTCGCCAAGCGGATCTCCCCCTAGACAAAACACTGCCACCCGACTGCTCAACCTATTTTGCATGTAGACTTACATGGCTTTTCCATCAACAAAATGGATGACGTTAGTTGCAGTTGAATACAGTGTATAGTCCATTCGCGGAGACGAGACAGTTAGCGTAAACAAAGCAAACCCGCGTCGCCACAGCTGACAGCAAGGAGTGGACAAAGCGCGCAGTTACTTCAGTGTACTCACTGCATTCGGACGCACGTTAACCTGCATTCAGACTGAAGAGTAAACTTTGGACGCCCCTGCAATTGTACACGCATCACGTGATCGCTGCATGATTTCATTCAAAGAGCGAAGGAGATACCGCGTGCATTTGTTTACGAGGACTCTCTCGTCTCCGCGAATGGACTCTAGTTGTTCGTAGGCCAATACGTTCCCTGTTACGTAACGCGAACATTCATCAACGTCAACGCTGGACTCCTCCTCTGTGAGTTCAGTCCGTTTCACACCTTTACAGCCTGTTCCTCTGCAACGTCTCTTCTAATCATCTGACCCAACGGTAGTATTTGGGATGAAGTAACAAGGTGACTGGAGAAAACTGTGTAATGAGGAGCTCCAAAACTTCTACTCTTCGCCAAATATAATTAGAATAGTCTAGTCAAGGAGGATGAGATGGGAAGAACATCTAGCACGCATGAGAAGAGGAATGCTTACAGGATTTTGGTGGGAAAGTTAGAAGGATGGATACCTCTAGGAAGACTTACAAGAATGTGGGAGGATAATATTAAGATGGATCTTGGAGAAATGGGATGTGGTGGCATGGTGTGGATTCTTCTGGCTCAGGATAGGGACCAGTGAAGTGAACACGGTAATAAACCTTCGGGTTCCATAAAATGCTGGGGAATGCTCAAGTAGCTGAGCAACTGGCGGCTTTTCGAGAAGGACTCAGATCTATGGAGTTAGTTAGATGGAAGCAAGGGTGCTATGCTAGCGCTTCTGGTTTGAATCCTGAGGGTTTCACTTTCGAATCTCAGTCTAACATGAGTGAACCTTGTCGTGGTTTTCCTTAGTTCCACCAGCATAGTACCCTGAAAGAGTTCAGGAATAGTTTCTTCTCTGTGACCTCCTTTCAGTTCACCATTTCATCTTAGTCAACAATAAATAATATGTACAGTTGATACAGCGTAGTTAAATAACCTAAACATCGGTCCTTTTTTTTTTCTCGCTCCCATTTTGGGGCATAAGGCTGATTTCTCAGTTTCTTGATCATTTTACAGACGGTAGAACTCCTTGGACGGATGATCAGCCCGTCGCAAGGCCTCTACCTAAATACAGCACAACACAAGCAAAACATCCATGCCTTGAGTGGGATTCGAACCCACGATTCCGGTTTCCGAGCGAGCGAAGACCGCTCAGCTACCGTGACCGGCCGATCTAATTCAGCGCATCTAACAACTGAAGTGTAGCATTCATGTTATGCTGCATCCTACATGCAGTTTGTAATGTCTGTCTCATGATTGTGAGCTATGTCCTTCTGCTCCTGCTTGTTACTGTTTTTATGTTTTAATTATATGTGCTTATCTAATTAAGCACTACAACATGAAGGCGTATGGGGCAGTGGGTGTATAGATCCACATTTTCTTGACCTAGGCACTAGCTTGAGTTGAGTGGTCACCTTCAAGCCCCTGCCGCTTTACCGCCCAGGAAAAGCGCCCCCGGTTTCCATTAGATAGAAGGTTGTGTGAACCCCAGATGCAGTCTAAGCGACATGAAGAAATGAAAATTCTTGAGCCCCTACTCGAAATTCGACCCCTCGGTCATCCAGCCAGTAGCCAGTCGGTTTTAATTTTATGTTATTTTTATTATGCTTCGTCTGCTTTTTGTATCTCTCCCTAGAATATCACATGATTATTATAGCATTATTGCCCTTGTGTGACTCTGACATGTCCTGTATCACTGTAAAGTGATCACAAGACTTAAAGCTTGAGTTCATCTGTGTAAGTGCAGATCGTGGGTGCAGACCTGGCCTCTAGGTTTCGCGTGAGAAGAGGTAAGGTAAGCGGGGCAGTGGTTGCATTTCAGTGTGGCAGGGAAGGAATGGGGCGCTTTTGTTTGACGAACTCATTCATACCCTACAACCCATCTCTCAGTGGACTCAACCGGATCCACTGCGCTTTCTGTTGAGAAAGGTCATGTAAATAATCAGTGCAAAGACATTGCATACACGCGTACTTTCTCTTGCACCAGTCACCTTGACTAAGTTGCCTTGGATATACAATCGACATTTGCTCGGTAGATCATTGTTATTTACTGAGTAGCGAACAAAAATGAAATCCGTTAGACCGAAAAAGCAAATTTCGATAAAATCAGCATTTGGCGTGTGGGCCCCTAGTGGGCGTACCGTTATTTTCCTGAAGACACCACCTATACAGTCATATTTAGGAGGGTAATCTGCACAAGTCACTGAGATTTAATAGAAATTGTTAGATACGCTTTTGAGAAAATCGCCATTTTGTATTACGAAGCCCATCTCAAGCGTTCCTATTTTTCGATCTAACGTTTTCTGTTTCCCGGACATTGATCCATGACATAAACTCCGTCCGCAAGCGTATTATACCGACCGAGCGACCGCCGCTTCTCGGAGAAGTTAGTGCCAACTTTAGCGGATAGAGGGTGTCACGTGGTCAGCGTAATGGATTCCCACGGCCTTTAATTTCGGTTTTCTAGACCGGAGCCGCTATTTCCTCGAAATAGCTCCTCAGTTATCCTCACGAGGCTGGGTGGACCCCGTTCCAGACCCACTACTGAGAAAATCAGATAGCGCCGGGAATCGAACCCGTGACCTCTGGATCTGTAGCCGGGAACTCTGACCACTAGACCACAGGCTGGATCCATGACATAAACTCTTAAATATAGTATGCGCCAAAACATCGGTACTGAAACTCGCGCATGTGCCTTTGTTGACGGACCATAGCTCCAGCCGCACGTGTTCCCAGTAGTGAAAAGGGAGTTGTGTTGTGCAGTTGTTGTTGGAAATGGGTTTCTCGACTAAGGGAAAAGTATTCATAGTTGAGTATTATCTCCGCTCATACGGAAGTGGACGTCGGACAACTCGCTTCCTTGGTTTTGAGTGGCCAGATGTTATTGTCCAGAAACCGCTACACAGTACACGTGTGACGATATGGTGTGCCATCTCAGCACACGGTACATTAGGCCCCTATTTCATTGAGGATGAGGAAGGCAATGCTCTTACCGTCACCCAAGAACGCTACAGGGACATGGTGGTCGGACCATTTCTTCAGGATTTGAGAAGGTTCTGTCGTGCAAGGGGCCTTCACATGAATAGATAGTAGTATCAACAGGACGTCTTTCCATTTCAGTACTGTAGTTTTGGCCCATACTGTAAATACCAAGTACGAATAAAATATCTCCAGCAGTTGGGGAACAAGCGAGGAGTACATAACGTGACATGTAGACTATTATTGCCCAGTAGCAGCTGTGTAAACAGGCGACAGTACAAAAGCCGTTGCTAGGAAACATCTCTGCGGACACGTTCCCATGACAACGAGAGAGCACGCAATAATGGAACAGAGACCTATCTGTGCGGTCCGTGCCAGAGCTATATAACGAGGAATAGTAGTTCAGTGCCGATCACGGCGTCCGCGCCGTCTAAGCATGTAAAGTCTTCGCCTTCTCGAACACTGGGATCGTGGGTTGGAATCCCACTCAAGGCATGGATGTCTGTTTGTGTTTATTCTGTGTTTGTGTTAGGTAGCGGCCTTGCGACGGGCTGATCCCCGTCCAGATAGCCCTGCTGACTTTCAAGGATTAAGGAACTGAAGTGAAACGAAGCGTTTCACTGATGCCCTATGCTCCAAGTGGGAGCAACATGAAGAAGAACAGTGATTGGCTGAAGACTTCCACACAGATGTGGCTCTGCTCTCGAAGACGCGTCTCAGACCTATGAGACATTCTTCATTCCAAATTATCACTTTCATCGGACTGACCGCTTCCCGGGAAGAAAAGGCATTCCCCGTAACCATGTAGACTTATGTACATTTGACAAAGGCCAAGCCTATTCGTAAGAGACAAACCCATCCTCTCGTCAGAGAAGATGTTACGTAAGGACTACGGCCGCAAGCATTCAGCTGCAAAATAACAACCTCTGGTTGTGAACCTCAAAGGGCTTGGCACCAAGACGAACTGATTGGCGGTAAACCGGCAGATGTAAAGTAATTGAGTGATTGATTGCGTCGGTTGTTGAGTCAGTTAAGAGAATTGAGATGCTGGTAGCTGAGACCTGGGAGAGTTCTGAAATCCAGAGAAAGGGGAACGTCCGCTACCAAGCAACGGCTAGTGGAATCTAAGAAGCCATTATGTCTGCTGTAGTTACAGTGATTTTTGGTGTGTTTAAGTCAGTGAGACTATAGTAGTTATTTGTAGTCACGAGTTGTATGAGTGTCCAATAATAAGACAGAATTACAAAATCGTCGTTTCTTATTTAGGGTGCTTTAAAATGATAAATCCGACAAAATACTGAGATCGAATTTTTGGCGATCACATTCTTCCTCGTATGTACTATGTGTTAGAGAAAACAGAAAATGGACAGTAATTTACTTCTCGTGGGAAATGAGAAGGTAACACTGTCATGTATTGAGCCTTGTTACCCGTATTTGTGCTTCTGTTACATTATTACTGTTGATGTTAATGTTGTTTTTTGTTGTTGTTACGTTATTACTGTAATTCCCGGAGATATTTGCGGTAATTCTGAAACCGGAGACGACGTTTCTCTGCAGATTCCATTCAATGGCAGAATATATCACTGCCACCATTGTCACCAACCCATGAAGCCTTCCACGGCCCCCTTAAAACACGCTACGTGCTGTTAAAAAAGAGCAAAGAATCGTTTTAATTTAGAAAAAGCAATAAAGCATTGTTTCCGAAATTAGCTTGCAAGCCTTGCTACCCCGAGGAACACGTGTTCGCTCGTGAGGTAGGGGAGGATCACACGTGCTCCAGTCTCCCAGCACGACACGTGCGACATCCCCCAGCCACAATACGTATATGTGGGTTTTATCACTCTGAAATGAAACGGAACCAGCGTCAAAGAAAATGTGCGGCCAATACTGGATTTAGAGTCTATCGCATTTATAATTAGTGACTTATCTAGTATGACCGCCTCTGGGGTCTAGTGGTCAGAGTTCCTGGCTACAGATCCAGAGATCCGGGTTCAGTTCCCGGCGCTACCAGATTTTCTGAGTAGTAGTGAGTCTGAAACGGGATCCACTCAGCCTCGTGAGGATAATTGAGGAGGATTTCAAGGAAACAGCGGCTCCGGTCTATAAAACCGAAATTAATGGTCGTGGGGATCCGTTGCTCTGTCCACGTGACACCCTCTATCCGCTAAAGTTGGTACTAACTTCGCCGACAAGCGGCGGTCGCTCGGTCGGTATAGTTCTCTTGCTAACTAAAACCACGGAGTTTGTTTGTCAGACGAGTAAACATGTCCGTGTACTTAATTGACTACAACTCCATAAGGACGTACTAGGGATTGGTTTCGCGTCGGTTCAGGCAGAGCGAATATTAGCCGGCCTTCGCCAGCACAATCATTCTTGGTTCCTAGTCCCGCGGGACTCATGACTGTATTTTACTCTCTCACGCCTCTGGGTGTCGTACAACTTTTTTGATGGAGTGGTTGTATGTATCCACGCATTCACAGTCTCAACACTAGATGGCGGTGAATGGTCAGAACACTCCGGCCTTCTTACCGGTGCTCCCGGTGCGCATTGGATGGACTCCAATGCCACTCCGGACGCAGTGACGAAGAAAAATATTTCTCCCCATACCGGGAAGCGAATCCCGGCTGTCTAACGGGTAATCAGTCACTTACTTACTTACTTACTTACTTTTATTTTAGTTCCATAGATCCACAGTACATGTAAGATATAGAACATGTCGATACAATAATTAAACTATGTAGAATAATACAATCGTGAAAAATGTTGGATCCAGTGGTTGGTTCCAGTCATCCATCATTTTAACAATATAATCATCAAACAGGAAGTAGTCAATTGTCCAAANAATCATTCTTGGTTCCTAGTCCCGCGGGACTCATGACTGTATTTTACTCTCTCACGCCTCTGGGTGTCGTACAACTTTTTTGATGGAGTGGTTGTATGTATCCACGCATTCACAGTCTCAACACTAGATGGCGGTGAATGGTCAGAACACTCCGGCCTTCTTACCGGTGCTCCCGGTGCGCATTGGATGGACTCCAATGCCACTCCGGACGCAGTGACGAAGAAAAATATTTCTCCCCATACCGGGAAGCGAATCCCGGCTGTCTAACGGGTAATCAGTCACTGTATAAAGATAAATGAATAAGTATATAATTTACTAAAAGTAAAGCAAATTTATGTACTAATTTCGTCATAAATACGAAAGAAAATAATAATTATAATTATAATAATAATAAAGATTTAATTAAAATTGAAATAAAAAAATAGATTTCTCAAATTCAAGCATAAATAAAATTCATAACTAAATCGATTTAACCCGCTATGAAGTATCTCACGTCTGTAGGTTGCTTCTACTAGTAGGCACTGTCATACAAATATTTGTAAGCCATAGCCTCAAAATTTCGCCTTGTCGTCATATTTACAATTTTTAACACACACACAAATTAAAGTAGGTAAACTAATATAATGGGATGTGATGCCGTGTAGTCTGGTAGAAGTATAGCGACGCGTTGCTTCCATCTTCCGGGCTGGTCTTGCTTATTACTCCTTATTGGTAGCTTGTTTGGTTTTCTTTTCGACCCTGAAGACGGTGACAATATATTCCTCCAAAACGTCAGTAAATTTCTACCAGACTTCACTCCGTCACACTACAGAAGATATTATTCTTCATAGTCACCACGGTGACAACCTCAAACCCAGCATAAATTTGTCCCTGTGCTTAATTAATGAAGCACTACGCCATGAAGGCGTATGGGGGAGTGGGTGTATAGATCTACATTTTCTTGACCTCTACAATAGCTAGAGTTGAGTGGTCAGCTTCATACCCCTGCCGCTTTATCCCCGGAGAAAGAACTTCCGGTACCCGTTGGATATGAGGTTGGGTGGGCCCCAGAGCTGGTCTGGACGACATGGAGAAAATTATTGACCCTACCGGGGCTCGAACATAGACCCTTCGGTCGTCTAGCCCGTAGCGAGTCGATATACCGACTGAGCTATCCCGCCTCCTCAAATCCAGCATAGTTAATAGAAATTTGAACGTTTCTTGACATTCCTTTATTACCTGAATTCGTATCCTTGGAAACTCAAAATTGTACAACAATTGCCCTTGCTCTTTGAGTCGTGGCCAAAATCAATATGACGAATCCATAATGGAATGCAGTGGGGGTTACGTAAGAGACCGAGTCAATATTTGCCACCCTCAGAGTCACCCCAGTGAGCAAAGTTCTTGAGAAGACACGTCATTGTTTGGAGTGATCAAGATGCCAGTCAGAATTCCTCTTGAACATGTCACCAGGCTCCTCAAATCGATATGCAGTGATGGAGTTGTGATGAGGTCAGTTTACTGATTAAATGACCCATTAAGTTACTAAGCAACGAGCTCCATGTTATATAGAGTTTTCCTTGAACAGCTGACATGCTCAGCTTGGCTCTATCTATTCCTTGCTCTTATGGACCCCGAATGTTATCACAGTCATCGACAAAGCCAGTTATTGAACCTAATTATCTTGGGCCGCTTCAGTCCATTTCATTTATTTGCAAACTCTTCCTTAAGACACAGTTTAACCTTCTGCTCCACGTGTGCATTGTTCTCCAAAGTAAATATTTCCGCAGTGGTTTGAAGTTGTTTCTTCTGTTCTTCCATTTACACTTATACCTACCAATCTACTTACGTGCCTGCCTTCCTGCATGTCTAGACGTGTCTCTGCCTATCTCTTTATATATCTGTATATCTATCTGTATATGTATACATTTATATATCTAATATACGTATATATGTCTATCTATATGTACGACTATCAATTTGTCCATTTATAAATAAAATTATTACCAGAAAAAATATATATCTCTTCTAACTATATCTAATATAATCTATATACGCATGTATCTATCTATCTACCTATCTATTTATCTATCTCTCTGTCTGTCTTTATCTGCATTATCTATCTACCTACCTACCTACCAACCAACCTATCTATCTATCAAGTCTACTTACCCACCCATCCGTCTGTGGCTATCTCTCTGTCTCTGTCTCTATCTGCATTATCTACCTACCTACCTACCGACCTATCTATCTATCTATCTAGTCTACTTACCCACCCATCCGTCTTTAGCTATCTCTCTGTCTCTGGCTCTATCTGCATTATCTATCTACCTACCTACCGACCTATCTATCTATCTAGTCTACTTACCCACCCATCCTTGTGTAGCTATCTCTCTGTCTCTGTCTGCATATGTGACTAGTGGTCACCCCGCCCCAACCCAGCGAGCTGGAAGACCCAAGCGGCATCTGACATCCAGAGCTCCGTGGAAGTCTAAATATTTCGCCCCCAGTATGGCAGTGATATCCTCCGGTAACCCAGCCTGTGCACACAGCACCCTAAGGTCAACACCTGATCAGTTCCCCGTGTGTACACGAGTACACAACAGAGGACTTTGTTGCTATATCACAGCAGACCAAGGGAAACAGCGGGAGTAAGGGCACTGGGGCATATTCTTAAATCGTGTGAGATTGGTGAGACATATAGCATTCAGAGGTGCAATAACGTACTGCTTGGCCGCCGCCAATGCGAAAGAGCCATTGGTAGACCAAGGCATAGACTGAAGTCTGGATAGACCAGTTGGTATGGCGACTGGGCTTCGATTCCCGGCTAACAATGATCATTTTATTCGCCACCACGTCGAGACCGACTCTGGGGCCCAACTTACCTCCTATTCAATTGATGCAGTGGGCCCTGTCCCCGGGGTAAACGTGGCTGAACCGTGAAGTTGTATGAAGCTTGTAACCCCCAAGGCGCCCTCCAGGTATGGAAGGTAGCTGCGAACATATTGAATAAGCAGTCGCGGACAGACGGCAAGAGGTTGGGGGTTGGGCGTGGGGCTAACAACTCCTCGCCTTAAAAAAGAAGCTTGTTACGAAAGATCGCAATAAGCCTCGGACCTGGACGGATTACTTGGATAAACGACCTAAGAGAAAGAAAATGGATATGAAATTAGGTACTTGGAATGTTAGTAGAGAGATAGGATGGAATAGTATAGATTGGATTGATCTGGCTCAGGATATGAACCAATGGAGCGCTATTGTGGACACGGTAATGAACCTTCTGGTTCCATAAAATGCTGAAAAGTTCTTGAGTAGCTGCAGAATTGGCGGCTTCTCAAGAAGGGCTCAGCTCCGTTAGTGAGTGAGTAAGACCATGCAGCTGAATGTCGCAGTGACACTGTAGTCTTGTACTCAGTAAGTGCCTATTTCGAACCTTGGCCGGGTTACTGTTATAACCTGAACAAAATTTTCCTTAATTTTCTTCAGTCCCCTCAGGTAAATCCTGGAATATTATGTTAACACACCATACGGATTTCTCCATATCCACTTACCATACAATATGTTATCGTCTGTTTCAACTTTAATATGAACTGTGCAGTCGATAGAACGCCATTAAATAACCTGTGACTTTGCAAGCGCCACATGGCGACTTGTCAGTCAGCCTAACAGCAATCAAGAGCTGTTTGCATGTGTCGCACACGCTAATAGCATCCCTCTACTACAGATGGTTTGCTTTCAGCTCGCCAACTGTCAGATTTTTGCTCTTCATAAAGATTGAACCCTGACACTCCACACTGCCTAAGCTCAGTCTAGTCCAGTTACAACGTCTTGACAGCTCTGAGTATAGACTCGAGCGGCCTTCGCATTTCGTCTTCAGAACCAGTGTGTCAGAACGTCTCAGTGATGCACACAGGCAGCTTTCCATTAATGATCATGGTCTTTCCCTGTGAGATTTCTGGGAACTCAAAGTGATCTTCACTTCCGTACAGAGCATCTGTCAGCAATATGTGGAGCTTTACTTTAAGATCATGAGACTGATAACTTTATTTTTATATTTATGCATAGATTTTCTTGTGGGGTTTACAGAATGGGTGCATTCAAGAAAGTGGTTCATAGAATAGTGAATTAAATCAGTTACCAGATAAATAAAATTATTAAAAAGGTGAAGCTATCACTGTAGCAGGCCATGGAGGCCGACAGGTTTGTGAGACGTCGAGGTTCCCACATTTTTCTAGACAGTCGACTCACAGATGGCGGCCAGGTAATCAAACTTACGCGCCGGCCGCCCTTTATCCCCAGCCATAGTGCGGCTGGAAGGATTAGGTCAATTGAAAAATCCAATGATCTATATAAATAATTAAATATACGAATGACAGAATTAATGAACCAGGAGGACTGATAATAGAACGGAAACCAGGCACGTATGACCTAATAATACATGAATGGATGAATTAATGAATAAAATAATGGACAAAGGAACCACGCTACTTGCCTGAACGAACGTAGTTATTAACTAATGTAAGAATGAGTTGGTGAACGGATGAACAATACATGTATGTGAGTAGATGGAAAATGACCGCCTCTATGGTCTAGTGTTCAGAGTTCCTGGCTACAGATCCAGAGGTCCCGGGTTCGATTCCCGGCGCTACCAGATTTTTTTTTTTCTGAGAAGTAGTGGGTCTAGAACGGAGTCCACTCAGCCTCGTGAGGATAATTGAGGAGCTTTTTCAAGGAAAAAGCGGCTCCGGTCTAGAAAACCGAGATTAACGGCCGTGGGGATCCGTTGCGCTGACCACGCGAGACCCTCTATCCATAAAAATTGGCACTAACTTCGCCGACAAGCGGCTGTCGCTCGGTCGGTATAGTTCACTTGCGGGACTACAGGCCACGTAGAGTAGATGGAAAATTAATTTTATCTATTTCCGGAATACCTGGGTTTCAATCCCACAATAAGGAGCAGCAAGATTCTTCCTTATCTTACTCTTCGACGGTGAAGATGGAGACGATAGGTTCTTCCGAAACGTCAGTTTACTTCTACCAAACTACACAGCGTTACAACCCAGAACTCAGAATCAGAATCTCAAAAAGCAGTATAAAATAATACCATCTTCTTATTTAATTCCTGACTGTATAATTATTCTTCAGGGCCTCAGGTAAAACAGCGTGAGTGATTAAGCAGTATGGTTGAACAGACAGTGATTCTATCAATCCCATGTATACGCTCTCTGCCCCTCTATCCTAGATCTCATATAATTTGAAAGAACGTGACTCTATATTAGGGATTGGGGATCGATCGTCAATTGTTTTATGCTCTGTGCAACATGTCCACCATTTTTCATTACTTCCAGCGCCGTCTGTCGCCAATCGCTGTGATGGAGTGCCATCTGGCCGGTGATAGGACACGATCCTTCGAGCAAACACCGACATAATTGTTCCACTCAGGATTCCGCTGTGCAAACACTGGACAAACTGAAAATATCTTCAAGCTTTTCAGCAAATACTTCTATTAATCACTTAATTCGCTGATAATAAATCAAAATTTTAAAGGACAGAAATTGAATACATATTTGCTATGGACTAAGACCGTCGCTGTGGTCTAGTGGTCAGAGTTCCTGGCTGCAGATCCAGAGGTCCAGAGTTCGATTCCCGGCGCTACTAGATCTTCTGAGAAGTAGTGGGTCAGCCTCGTGAAGATGTGAAGATAACTGAGGAGCTATTTGAATTGAACGCCGGTCACGGTAGCCGAGCGGTCTAAGGCATGCACTGTCTTCGCTCGCTTGGAAACCGGGATCGTGGGTTCGAATCCCACTCAGGGCATGGATGTTTAGTTTGTGTGTGTGTGCGGTTTTCTGTATTTGTGTACAGGTAGAGGCCTTGCGACGAGCTGATCAGCCGCCCAAGGAGTCCTACCGAATGTGTAAGATCTAGAAAAACCGAAGTGAACGGAGAAGTTCATGGAGGTAGGCCTAGGCCCACTGGGGCTGTAGTGCCAAGGAAAAAAAAAATTTGAATTGAAAAGCAGTGGCTCCGGTCTAGAAAACGGAAATTAACGGCCGTGGGGATTCGTTGCGCTGACCACGCGACACCCTCTGTCCGCTAAAGTTGGCATTAACTTTGTCATAAAGCGGCGGTCGCTCAGTCGGTATAATTCGCTTACGAACTAAAGCCACGGAGTTTGGACAAGGGTTCAGCTCTCATCGCAAAGTCTAAAGTGCCTGTGCTATTCACACAAGAGTAAAGACTAGCGAAGTCGAAGACTAAAATGGATGGACCTAGAACTCCATAAATAATCAACCTAGTTGATAACTGGCAAATTCTTTAACTGGCAGAGCTTGCTTTCTGCCTGCTTCATTCTAGATTCTTGTTTGGTTTATTCTTCAACCCTGATGATGGACGTGATATTACCGTTCGAAACGTTGGTTGGCTTTCAATGAAGGCATCCCGGGTTAATTACCATGTATAGGCTCCTGTCACTAACAACAAATTTAGGTTATGGCACCTCTTTTTTTTTTTTTTCGTGTTCTGTATTTGTTATGATACATAAAAATAAAAACTGACTTTGCGATTTCAGATAAAAATCTCAATAAAATCTATGGATTCTGTCCCTGTTTTGTACACGCTCCGGCACACGCGGTGGCTTAGTTCGTTGAGGCACTATGCTACAAACCGGAAAGTGGTGGGTTCGATTTCCGATGAGGTCATCGGATTTTTTTAATTTACCTGATCCCTCCAACCGACTCAGCCTTTAACAGACATGAGCACCAGGAATCTTCCTGGGAGGTAAAGAGCGGCCGGCGCGTAAGGCTGACAACCTCACCGCCATCTGTGAGTCAATTGTCTAGCCTCGACGTCTCAAAACCTTATGAGCCTTCAAGCCGGTCACAGGGATAGCTAGCTTTACATATAGAGGCCCCGGAGCAACTCCTTAAACGTGGCCCTGCTCACAACGGACTACACGTGGTTATATCCCAGAAGACAGAATTCTTCATAACCACCGCTGCGAGAACCTCAAGTCCTGCAAGAATAATTGTAACGCACGTTAATCGTATGCTTAGGAAGGAAACTCATTGTCCGGCCTTTCAAGGAACATTGCGTCATAGAGTAAAGCCTGTAGGCTATTCGTAGACCGTTCTGTATGTGGCTATCCATGAGGCCACCGGACTTTAGCTACTCTGCTTTCGGTCTGGGCTATATTTGCAGTAAGGCCTACAGGAAGTGAGACAGTGAAGAACGTCATTCCACATCCTATGGACCAGATTGGGTACATCCCGTCTCCTGGTTACCGTGGGAGACAATGCACTGGTCATCACGGGGATCGGGGAGGGGGGATTTGGGGGGTCTAAATAAATTGCTTCACAGCAGACTCTTCTGAACGTGCCCGCAGACAGATGTTGGCATTCCTGCCTCCATGATAAAACGCCTGTTCTTTACCAATTTATGATTATTCAGCTGGTTACGTTTATTTGTAGTTTATCAGCGCGCCGATCACAGTGGCCGCGCTGTCTAAGGCGAGAACCGTCTTCGCCCCGCTCGAATAATCGGATCGTGGGTTTGAATCCCACTCGAGGCATGGATGTCTGTGCGTTTATTCTGTGTGTAGGTAGTGGCCTTGCGACGGGCTGATCCTCCGTTCGAGGAGTCCTACCGACTGTGTAAAATATCAAGAAACTGAAAAAGCGGCCAAGGTCCAACAAAGGGCTGTAGAGCCATGGCTCTGTCAGTGATTCAGAAAAGTACTTCACCTCATTTTGTTCCAAAAGCGGTGACGGAACATGCCAATACTCAAGTGACGACATTAACCAATGTAAAAGTGGACTTACTGCGATTGGCGAATTAGTACGATCAGTTATTCCTCAGTTGAGGCACTCGGAAGGTTGCGGGTTCCATTCCCGATGAGGTCATTGAATTTTTTCAATTGACCTAACCCTTCCAGCCGCACTATGGCCCTTGGGTCGACTCAGCCTCTAACAGAAATGAGTACAATGAATCTTCGTAGGTGTAAAGGGTGGCCGGCGCGTAAGGCTGACAACCTCACCGCCATCTGTGAGCCGATTGTCTAGAAAATGTGGGAGCCTCGACGTCTCACAACCTTATGGGCCTTCACGGCCTGTTACAGGGAGAGATTTACCTGCCTGAATTGCTTCTTGTAGACTTAATTCATTCTTGCCACCCAAAAGAAGCTATGCGTTGTCGTAGCAACCGGGACGGTATTACAGAAATCGATGTTCCCAGCTTTATTGGAATTCCCTGTATGCCATTGGTATACAGCTTTCACGTGAAGCCATCCCATTGGTCGATTGCCCACGTTATTTGCATGCTAAGGGAAAGTGGCATTTCACATATTAAATTCCTCCGTGAGGGTGACAGGGTGGTCGATAAGGGTGGGGCCTGCCGAGGATTCATTAGAGAGCGCCCTGTCGCCCTTGCAGACAGTTTATTGCTTGTATCATGAATAGCAAAGTTGAACCTAACCTCTTCACTGAGAGGCTGTGTTTGGTAAACGGTGGGTCGACGTCCATAGACGAACACGAGGCTGGGTGGTGTTAACCTCCGGTTGGAAACTGTAATCTTAAGACTTGATAGGGATGAAGGAGTGCATAATAGACTGCTATTTCCTTTCCTTCGTCTTTCCTTTCCCATCTCGCCTCCCCACGCCACAATTATCAAGATCTCTGTGCTGATGCCGCTGCTGTTTGTAGGACTTTCTTTAAATAAAAAGCTGTTTGAATTTCGAAATCCTCACAGCGGTGAACACTGATGTGACACCATATAGCCTGGTAGATACGAATGTTCCTGAGGAACCTACTGCCCCATCTTCAAGGCAGAAAAGACTTACAGGTCTATTGAAGTAGCAAATTCCTCCAAAACATTGTTAAATATATCGTGACATGACGCCTGAATGCCGGAATAGTGGAGCCAGAGGAGATGTCAATTGCTAGGAAACGGTTCGGTAAACAAGTTTCCGCGGCAACAATAGAGGAACGGTTGGAAACGGTGTTTTCTATTCGGTCCGTGCAAAGCGGTTATAAAGAAGATCTCAGCTGAGAATAGTGGATGCCCGTGTGGAGGCGGGGTCGAATACCTCCACCGTGACTCTGCGAGTCGTAAGAGGCGACGAAAAGGGAAGTCTCAAATCTGAGACAGTAAAATATGGTCTCGAGTCTCAAGGGACTCACATCTGAGAAAAGACTGCACTGGCAAGGGCCAGCAGCATATACAAAAGGCAGACCCGCCCTCTCGTCAGAGAGGGCGCCCCACAGATACAAGACCCTAAATGCCAAACACTAATAAATATCTGGTCGTGAGCCCCAGCCGGGGCTCGACACCAAGACTTACTGACTGACCGTCAGTCGCAATGTGACTTGGACTTGGACTAGAATAGTCGATTTACAGAATTCCAAGTGAGCAGTTAGTCGAGATTTGGACTTTGCGAAGGAAGATGACGCTGTGAGTTCAGCTGTCAGTCGGGCTGTGAAGAGAAGAATTTACATATGCTGTAGAGACTCTTATAGTTCCTGTGTTAGGATCCGTTGTCAGGAAACGGAAGGTGGAGACTGTGGCAAACTGAGGACGCTAGCATGTGTAACAGTGAACTGTAAAGTGTGGGAATAGGGCCCCGCCATAGCTCAAGCGGTTAGTCGCTGGCTTCTCACCGCGGCGGCCCGGGTTCCATCCCGGGTCTGGTCAAGTGGGATTTGTGGTGGACAGAGTGGTGCTGGGGCGGTTTTTCTCCAAGGACTTCGGT
This sequence comes from Cryptotermes secundus, assembly GCF_002891405.2. Classification (NCBI taxonomy): domain Eukaryota; kingdom Metazoa; phylum Arthropoda; class Insecta; order Blattodea; family Kalotermitidae; genus Cryptotermes; species Cryptotermes secundus. Next base: position 461,616 of record NW_019734970.1, on the reverse strand, counting down.
TTCCCCTGCCAATCTTCATCCCACAAAATTCTCCATCGTCATAATCACCCGGGGCAGGCTACAATAGGCTAATCTTTGGCCGCCGTGCCGAGTGGACCCAGTTGAACTCCACCCCCCACTAAGCGAATTGAAAAAAAAAGTCAATAAATATAATAATGCAAACCCCGTCTATAGTCACTCACCTCTAAATCATGACAATATTGTCACATGTAGGTGGGGCTGCGCNGATTTTTGTTTGTTTGTTTTTGCTAACGTTGGGAGGGCTATATTAAGGCGAAATTTTGATGTTAACAATGGGAGGGCTGCATGTGAGGCATGCAGTGCAACGTGGAATTGGGTACCAACTCAGCATTTGCTCTAGTACCGAGGAAAACCACGGAAAACCTTGGTCTGTCTTCTTTTGGTCAGTTCTCTCCCTGAGGTAGGTTCTGGTCGAACCGTATGGAGATCACCCCCTTGAAGGGTTTTCTTGCGCCTCCGATGTAACTGCCTGTTTCTGTAACCGTTGCCTAGGAGACGACTTCAGTAGTTCCTCTGTTGTGATTACTGAGAGTTTCGCTACTAAGTAACCGAAGTTCTGTTGCTGAGCGCGTTACACTGGGTTTTCTGGTTCCGAACCTTAACGTCTTGAGCAACCGTCACAGGCTCATCACAGAGGCCTCGTAGTCTAGGGCACAATCGAACACTGGGATAGTGGGTTCGAATCCAACTCGAGGCATGAATGTATGTTTGTGTTTCTCCTGTCCTTGTGTTGTATTCTGTAGGTAGCGGCCTTGTGACAGGCTGATCCTCCATACAAGGAGTCCTACAAACTGCCTGTAAGAGCCATATTTTCAGATCAATTCTGAATGAGAACAGGCCACAGGACCTAATCAGTCAAAGGAAGAAGAAGAAGACGCGCTATCATATCCCAGAAGACAATAATCATCATAAGCAACTAAGTCGAGTCATTTCTTCTGTAACGCGACGCGTGTATTTTGATAAATAGGTTCCACTGTTTTGGAGGAACTTGCTATCTCCACCTTCATGGTAGAAAAATAGCGCAAGAAAGCAGTCCTGTTTCCTCTTTCTACTTCCCTATATCAATAAGTCCCGTTACCGCGCGAATTACATTTCTACCCTGAAGATGGAGGCAACAAGTTCGTCCTAAACATTGGTACCAATATGCCAAACTACACGATGTGCATGTCTTAAGACCCTAATCTCTTTCTGGTACCCATGGTTATATAAACTTCAGGGTAGAGGAGTCAGCAAATTCCTCAGAATTGTTGGTGCAAACCTACCAATCTACACGGCATAAGATTCCACAATGCTGCAATCTTGAGAGCACTGCTAGAACATAAATTGGTTAGCCGGAATAGCTCAGTCAGTATAGAGAGCATGGGATTCTCTATCCCATCTGTTCATCACTGCAGTCTCTTTCTTCGGGGGTAAAGTGACTGGAGCGTGAAGCTGACCACTCACCTCCATCTAAGTACCAAGATTAAGAGTCTGTGGAGCTTTTAACTTGTACCGTTACATCTTTAGCTAATCAGTTGGCTAATTATAGGCGTGATATTCATAGGTAGTTTCATGAAAATCGGTCAGTTCGTTCAGACGTTGGGGTGGGGGTTATGCAGAGAGCGGGAGGATGCTATTCATTCCCAACACGCAGACCGAGACTCGCCTCTGAACGCTGGGGAAGTCAAGCTAATGAAATGGTTCAAGCAACGTAATCAAATTGCCTCCTAGGGGAAGCTCCCTCCAGGCCACGTCATAGTTCCGTCTTACAGCACAATTTAGTTGCGTATGGTTGCTGTTTATATTGCAATTTCTCGGCGCCATATCAACTGCTACCGAGTATAAAACTTAAAAGTAACAGACTGCATCGAATATAGTTGATATAGCGTTAAAAAATACTCACGACTCTGCTACAAGCTGGAAGGTCGCGGGACATATTCCCGATGAGGTCATTGGATATTTCTATTGACCTAATCTTACCAGCCGCACTATGGCCCTGAGGTCGACTGAACCTCTAATAGAAATCAGTACCAGGAATCTTCCTGGTGGTAAAGGGCGAGTGGAGCGTAAGGCTGACAACCTTACCGCCATCTGTGAGCCGATTGTCTAGAAAATGTTGGAGCCTCGACGTCTCACAACCCTGTGGGCCTCCACGGCCAGTTGTAGGAATTTTTTTTTCTTGGCACTACAGCCCCAATGGGCCTAGGCCTACCTCCATGAACTTTCCGTTCACTTTGGTTTTTCTAGATCTTAGACATTCGGTAGGACTTTTTGGGCGGGTGATCAGTTCGTCGCAAGGCCTCTACCTGTACACAAACACAGAAGGACGCACACACACAAACTAAACATCCATGCCCTGAGTTGGATTCGAACCCACGATCCTGGTTTCCAAGCGAGCGAAGACAGTACATACCTTAGACCGCTCGGCTACCGTGACCGGCCAGTTGTAGGAATAGCTTTACTTTTTCCTCGACACTGTTAGTGCTTAAACTAGAATTCGTACTGTTAAATGATAGATGACTGATAAAATGGAACAGATTTGTAAAGAAGCGGTCTCGAGGCACAATTCCCGTACTTTCATGGAGGGACTGAGGAAATCCATTAATACATCAGTCAGGATAACCGGTGTCCCGGTAGAGATTCAAACCGAACACCTCCAGGACCAAAGTAGTTAGTTCTCCGCCTTCGTATTTGGGAGGCTGTGGGTATAATTCGTGGTTCGCAGTCTTACTATTCTGGCTGAATTTTCTCATAGTTTGCCCGCTTCTTCTATGAAATTTCTGCGGCAGGTCCTTAAGACAGGCAACCAACACTTTCTTCCTCCACCTTCCCAACTCACCACTCTCAGTTTCCTTCCACTTCCACGCTGTGTACCTTATTCACATCAATTACTGCAGTTCAATGCGTGGAAAACATATCATTTGGGTGCCTTCTGTCTATCTATGGCTCTAGGGTCCTTTGTTGGACCTTGGCCGCTTTTTCAGTTTCTTAACCTTTTTCGCAGTCTGCAAGACTTATTAAACGGGGAATCAGCCCGTTGCAAGGCTGCTACCTACACACAGGACAGCACAAACAGAATAAACGCACACAGACATCCATGCTTCCAGTGGAATTCGAACCCACGATCCCAATGCTCGAGCGGGCGAATACATTTCATGCCTTAGACCGCGCGGCCACTGTGATCGACACATATTTATTTACTTGTGACTTATTTAACGACGCCATCAGTAGATCAGATTATTTAACGTCGAATGATGGGAGGTGTATAGCAGCCGCTGTGGTCTAATTGAAGGTCAGTTACCAACAACGGGCAGAGTTATGCTTGCTGGGTGCTTGTTTGACTTATCCTTCTACTCTCAAGAGGGAGGCAGTACTCTTCTCTGAAATGTCTGTGAACCTGCCGGACTACACGGCGTCATATCCCAGAAGACAATGGTGTTCAAATAAATTTAAGTTTTAATGCGAAAGTTGCCCACAGTGACGCTTCCTTATATCTAAAGGAAACACATGACAGGAATAAGGCGTGTCTGACAGGTCCTCAAGTTCTTCAGGGTGACTCCTCCTGAGCTGCCCTGCTCCATTCCGCATGCAACCTCCGGCTCATGTGGGCGCCACGACATAATCCACTTAGGTCGCACTGCAGTCAGGTCCCCTGCTGTTTGATTGCACCAATATAGCTCATACAGTGTGACTAGGAAACGTCTCAGAGATGAACAGAAAGCATCTGAAAATAAGCCACGAGGTTAGCAGAAAGCATCTCAGAATAAGCCATAAGGTGAACAGAAAACATCTCAAAACAACTCACAAGATCTTTTTTTTTTTTAATGCTAGTGGGGTAGGACTAAGTTCCTTGCACTGCGGCCACTTCTGGCCTATTGTACCAGCCCCAGATGATAGGTGAGGGTGATTGTGCGGCAACTGGTGGAATAAAGATTGGCAGGGGAAACCGAAGTACTCGGAGAAAACCTGCCCCAGCGCCACTTTGTCCATCATAAATTCACTTGACCAGACCCGGGATCGAACCCGGACCGCCGCGGTGGGAAGCCAGCGACTAACCGCTTGAGCTATGGCGCGGCCCAACTCACAAGATGAGCATAAGGTGAACAGAAAACATCTCACAAGAAGGAAAAAGATAACTGGAAAACATATCGCAAAGAACACAGTGTAGTACCGTAGATGAGTGCCAACGTTTCGGAGAAGCATGCAGGATCAAAATAAATTTGAAATCACCTAAGAAACACCGGTAAAGGTAAAGTTGTTCCTGTGCTTAAATAATTAAGCACTACGCCTTGACAGCGTATGGGGGAGTGGATGTATAGATCCCCAGAGCCAGTCTGAACGAAATGGAGAAGAGAAAATTCTGACCCTACCGGGACTCGAACTCCGACCCCTCGGTCGTCCAGCCCGCAGGCAGGCGCTCTCTGGGCGCTCAGAGATGTAACCCGGGTACTGCTTGCCCCGAACCCGGCGGGTAGTCGAACTTTCCCGGGTTCCGGTCGTTGTTTATATATAACAGTTCCTATATATTTTTAATAAGTAATTTTATTAAATGCTTCAAATTTGTTTATTTTAAATCCAGTAATCCGAACGATTCGATCGTCGGTCGGTCGGGTAAATTGCTACCGGTACTCGCCAGCATAGTTTTGGTTCCGAGTCCCACAGGACTCACGACCATATTGTACTGTCTCATGACTCTGATTCCGACAACTGTTCGATAGTGCGAATGCATCAGTGCTTTATTTAGTTCGGAATTTAACAATTTTATTAAACAGAGAAAAGATAATATACATTAGATATTTGCCCGTCACTTTAGGCGTGCGGTCTAAGGCATGCACCGTCTTTGCTCGCTCGGAAGCCTGAATCGTGGGTTCGAATCCCACTCAGGGCATGGATGTTTGGTTTTTCTGTGTTTGTGTACAGGTAGAGGCCTTGCGACGAGCTGATCACCCGCCCAAGGAGTCCCACCGTATGTCTAAGGCCCCCATACACACACAGTTTGGCCTTCCGATCGACCTTACAGGCAAAACTGTGACAGTTTACTCCCTCCATTTCCTCCCCATACACGCGCAGATAAGGCGGCAGGCTTCATGCCACAATCAATGTTGAATCACACACGTCACGTGCTACGGTCCTGCAGGCAGAACTGACGGACTGATGGGTTTCCTACAGGCCAAAAAAGATTGGCCGGCCGGCCGCACCACACACCTCAGTTTTGCCTTTCAGTCTTCAACTGTGCAGGCCGAACTGGAGGCCAAACTGTGTGTGTATGGGGGCCCTAAGATCTAGTAAACCGAAGTGAAACGGAGAGTCAAGGCCCAAATCGGGGCTGCAGCGCCAAGGAAATTCAGCCATTGAGGTCAGAGATCATTCAGTGCTGTCATCCTGTAAACTTCCAGACGACGGTGTCAGCGTTTGTGGGCATACTGTAAGCAATTCGCAGAGTAAATTGGAGTGAGGATGAAATCAGGGTGCAGCTAACTTGATTACAGACAGGCAAATGAAAACAAATGACGCACCGTAGACGAAGGACGGCGATTCATTAGGGATGTTGTATGCTACGTGGTTCACAGGACAGAAGAGAGCACCCTCGCAAGTGTTGGGGGAAACAGAGAGTCTCATTTCGACTCCCTGCACACCAGTATAAATTTATGGCCTTTTGGTCCTAACTTTACGCCAGTGAAATATATTGATCAGGGGTAATGTGTTAAAAAAGGAAAACCGACTTTTCGGAAAAAAAAAGTCTCTCATCCCGATAATATAACATGGAAAGCAATATAAAATTGTCTTGTCATGAAGAAAGTTTTGTTAATTAAGGTCGAAAAGTTACTTTTCGACTCCGTTTCGGATAAAACGTGCTCTACTATGCTGAAGGTAGAAGCGGCTCTTTCCTTCGAAACACTTCTAACGACCTACTAGACTATACGGCGTCACGTTGCAGAAGACCGTACTCGAAAATTTATTTATTTATGGTATATTTAACGATATTTTCAATATCTCAGGCTATGGGGCGTCGAATGATAGTCAGCAATGAATTGGAAGGGATATATTGAGGCATTACCCTCATGTTTGTATGGAGAGGCTGAGGAAAGCCATGATTCCCAATCTCTTGGCCAAAATTCGAACTCGATACCTCCCAAGTACCAAGCAAGAGCCTTAACCACTCGACTGTAACAAAGGCACACAGCGTCTGTTATTTTGCAATATTGACTCCGTAGCGTGTTGTCCGTAAGCGAACTATACCCACCGAACGACCGCCGCTTGTCGGCGAAGTTAGTGCGAACTTTTAGCGGATAGATGGTGTCGCTTGGTCAGCGTAACGAATCCCCACGGCCGTTACTCTCTGTTTTCTAGATCGAATTTTGAAATATTAGAGTCCAAAATTTTAAAAAGAAGAGCACAGATTTCATCTTTATGTTTCGTAGGTCTAGGAAGAAACCCCTATACCCGGCACATTAACGACAGACAAAATCTGGTTTTGTCATGTTTGATAAGTTTTGAGTGAGGCGACGTTTTAACAGCCATTGTACTTTAAGTCATTTGTCAGTCAGTAAAAAACATGTGACACTCACTATCCAGGTGGCCCGATACATAGTGATGCCCCCTGGTGGTGAGATCATCAACCAAACTGTGCAATTGTTCTGTCATGCCGATGATGCGACATTAACCAGAAAGGCTGGACAAGAATCTGGGGCAGGGCCCCCTGGAGTCACGGGGCGTGATGACCGCAGTTGCTTTATGTTTACAACCTGCATCACCCTCCGTGGCTGCAGGCATCTCAGCTACGTGATCATTTCACGTCACTTCCAGATAGGTTTCGAAAAGTAATTCGACAGGCATCGCTAGTAACATCGCGTGATTGATTTAGATCAAACTCGGTACATGCAGCTTGTACAGGAACGGATTAAGGCAGATGCCAAACAGGCCAGAAGATCTCCATCTTAAGGACCATGCGTGGGTTTTTATATATTTATTTAGGCAGCCTCGTGAGGTTAATTGAGGAGCTACTTGAATGTAAAGGTAACGGCTCCGGTCTAGAAAGCCAAAATTAACGGCCGTGGGGACTAGTTGCGCTGACCACGCGACACCCACCTTTACGGAACCCGAAGATTCAATTACGGAGTTCGGCCGCCACTGGTCCCCCTCATCATCCAAACGGAAACTATCCTACATCTCCACTCGAGCAGGTTAGTCCAGCGGTAAAGCGCTTAAATTGTGTTTTGGCCTAGACGCAGGATCTCCCGACTCAGATTTTTCGTGATTTTCCTGAGTCCCTTCTGGCAAATTCAGGGATTGTGCGTCTAATAGCTCACGACCTATTCCTTCCAGATAGCTTCCAGTTCATAATTCATCAGTCTTACAAGGTAAAGGTAAAGGTAAAACTATCCCTGTAACAGGCCGTTAAGGCCCATAGGATTGTGAGACGTCGAGGCTCCCACATTTTCTAGACAATCGGCTCACAGATGGCGGTGAGGTTGTCAGCCTTACGCGCCGGCCGCCCTTTACCCCGCAGGAAGATTCCTGGTACTCATTTCTGTTAGAGGCTGAGTCGACCCCAGGGTCATAATGCGGCTGGAGGGATTAGGTCAATTGAAAAATCCAGTAACCTCATCGGGATTGGAAACCCGCGCCCTTCCTGCTTGTAGCACAGTGCCTCAACCACCTACGCTACCGCGTATCAGTCACACAATCCTACATAAGTGGATACGGAAAACCTCGTAAAATTCTCCTTCACAAATATCTGTTTCTAGGTCTTTCAAATTATCACTTTCCATTAGGTTTACTTAATACAGTTCTGTATTAATTTTTCATCTTCACAGAAAGAAACTGCTGAGTTAACACACCCGGCGAGGTTAACAACAGTCGTGGTGCTTTTCTTCAGCATTCCTTATTCGTCTCACAAGGCGCACTGACGGGCGACACGTTTGTTTGGAGATGACAATGTTTGCCGTACACACTCGGACACTTGTTCGTGTCCTGGTGAGTTTCCTGCCTGGCGTAGCCGTGGGCGGCAAGCGAACTGCTAGAGCAAAAGTGACACATGACACTACCGACCAACACACCATCAGTTCATTTCTGTTCAGTTTCTGAATTGTTTTCGGAACGTACCCGATTCGAATCTCGCCCGGCACACCTAGGTTTTTAGCAGCTTTCCTCAGACCTTCCAAGCAAATCTTAAAATAATACCTCTAACTCGGCCACGACCGCTTCTTCGCACATCCATTCCAGTTCTTTACTCAACGCCATCTTACCATTCGACGCTATGTAATCTGAGATACTGACAACGTCGTTAAACAAACAAATAATCCAACTGCGTAAGATGAACATGAATAATGCGTTGGGAAGGGAACAGCCATGGCCTATTTCACTTGATTATCCAGAAGGAGACTTATAAACAAAAAGCAGATTGTTTCAAGCGGTAATGCTTCTGATTTGTAATACAGATGTGCCTGGTTCGAATATCGGCCAAGACACCGACTATTCTGACTGATTTTTTCCTCGGTTCTCCTCAGTTCCTCCATAACGGTACGTTAAAATTCTGTCACCACAACCATTTCCTCCTCCTTACCTCACTTCATACATTGGATAGAATGCTTGATGGACCCCAAAGTTTTCATGGCCCAAAATAGCACTTCCCAACTCCTCACATATCGTCCAGTCACTTTAATACGCAGTAGATCCTTATGTCACTGTTGCGTTACCGAACTTGTGCTTGCTATTAGCATACGCACTGCAAGGTGCTGCAATATGCAGACCATGTCAAGTGTCGTCATCGTTGTGAAGACATGCCCCCACTCATCCCCACTTCTGGATACCTGTAACGCACAGGAACAGTGGTCTAAGTCCAGTTGGGGCCTATATTTCAGGGCCCCACCATTTGTTTCAGTAAGTTCGTAATATAGAGGCTGAATTGTGTTTAAAATTCGTTTTTGGTTCTTGTCTCTGTAGAGAAATTTCTTTCCATCATCAGATCACACAACGTTTTATCCTCGACCATTAACGTTTCAAGGTCCGCCATTTTGTTTCATGTAATTTCATTGCCATCAAATGGAATTTGATATTTCCCACAAATGCTGTGATTGAAATATATAAAAATACCTACCTTGATTTATGTAAGTTGAAATGTGATCCTTCAAACTGGTGGATTAACATACATTTTGAGGGGGTTTGAGATCAAAATGACACAGTTAACAAGCGACGCCAAACCATAGATTATATAAATCGACTGCGAAGATGTGAATTGGATTCAAATGGCTTAAAAGAAAATCTACTTGGATTTTGTGAAGAAGATGATGAACTTTTCGCGAATTACCGTAACCTTCTTACATAAGACCTCGTACCATGGAGTTACTGTAATCACTGAATCTGTTAGGTCCCCCTCCCCCTCGTGGGGTGAGACTGAGTACACTTAGAACTGAGGCCACTGTTTTGCCTGTTGTACCAGCCCCAGATAACAAATGATGATGAATGTGGAGCAATCGGTTGGATGCGAATTGACAAGGGAAGTCGAATTACACGGAGGAAACCTGCCCCAGTGCCACTTTGTCCACCACAAATCCCACGTGACCTGACACGATCTCGAAACCGGGCCTCAGCGATGGGAAGCCAGCGTCTAACCGCCTGAGCTATGGCGCAGCCCAATCTGTTAGGTTAGTTCTTTCGTTAGTTAATTCGTTTAGAATGTTATATAGTGTGTTAGAGAGATCGTGACTTTGTGTGGTTAGTGATTTCTTTCAGTAAATTACTTAATTGTTTAATCAATTTAATCTGGCTCTGGCCTGCTACCTGTTGGCCCTTCTCCACAGTCCCTTCCCCTCTCCACTCTATTGAGTTCCCATGTAGCCCACTCTCCCTCCCTTCCTATTCTTATATAGCTGGGTGTTTTTCGACTGGTGACTCAGTCTGCAGCCACCTGCTCAAGCTGATTCCTTGGTAGCGGATTTTTCTACCCTGAAGATGGAGGCGATGCATTCCTCCGAGACGTCGGTTCACACAAGATCTACACGGTACCATATCTCATAAGACAGCATTCTTCAATTTTATGTTTGCTAGACATTTGTGCAGCTGCTTCAGGATATGGGAAATACGTGTATACCGTACATCATTTCAAAATCCGTTGAAATTTATGACAATCAGAGGTTTCCTTAACACGTTTTATAACGGGAAATTTGAAATACAGATATAAACATATAAACAAGTGATCTACATTAATGGTGGTATTTTATCGTCAACACAACAATAAAAATAAACCAATCGAACTGCTCACATTAATTTTATTTGATAGTTGCTGCATGTTTCGGTCCACATTTGGGACCATCTTCAGGCAACCTCATCATATACGTCTCGTTATGGAACTATCCTAATACCAATCCATATTAGTACCACTTAACACAATCATTCAATACAACCCTCACGATGTTGCAAGAATTTTTCCAGTTATAAAATTTTCAAATTTTAAATTTATTAAAAATTCACTTGTCATTGAATGTAAAATTCTACGTTGTTTTGTGTTATTGTCCTGCATTGTAGGATGTCCTTCGCCCGGGGTTCGCTGTTATTGCTATATATTATAGAGGCTATTCACAATAATGCTATTAGTTTTTAGTTTGTTCTCAATTATCTTCTTGGGTATGTCTCTATGTTTTTTTGTGGTGTACTGTGTATTCCTTCTGTGTGGACGTTTATGTCTTACCTGTTCCTGGTTACACTGTGATGAAAACGGTGAAGATCTACATAAACTCAAAAATTTATACAACTTCGTTCAGTAGACTACTTTTATTCTAAAACGCTCTCTCTAGGAAACTTATTACACTCCCGGAAATTAACATAAAACTTGTTAAGTCCTACAGCGGCGCCATGTCTCGTTCGCGTCTGTAAAGACTGAAAAACCTTGGCCCTAAGCACAACAACAACAACACGTGTTTGTCTTGCTTTACATAACAAGACTCAAAGTTGGTTCTTTCATTTGTTGAAAGATTAATTTATTTTACAGCGGCGTCTGTCACGCGCAGCGAACGCCCGTCTGGAGCTGGTGAGAACTGCTTACCCACATGTGATCTCACTGACGGTGTTAATTCTATTCAGCCATATTCAAGACATGGCCTCGTCTGTCACACAGATATTGTAACTCCACATTCAGACAGACAGAAGGACTGCTTGGGCGGCAAGTCAAACCACTACAAAACCTCCAGCATTATAGAACAGACAACTTACTTTGCGTGCACACGCTTCATGTTTACAAATGTACACGTTATCATGTAATTTAATACAAGAACTGATGCCCACACCATTTTTGTACGTTTTAATTTCCCTAGTGGCCAGAACATGGAGCTTAACCTCCGTGCTCCCCATACCCCTCCATATTCTAAAAACAGGGACAACTTTACCTAATTTAGATCATTCCAAAGAACCCAGCCAAGCTCAAGGTCTCCTCTCCAATTTTTCGTATTATTCTATTTCTTTTGGGGGCACGCGGTAGCGTAGTTGGTTGAGGCACTATGCTACAAACCGGAAGGCCGCGAGATCGAGCCCCAATGAGTACGATACTCTCAATTTATCTAATCCTTCCAGCCACACTATGGCCCTGAGGTCGACTCAGCCTCTAACAGAAATGAGTACCAGGAATCTTCCTGGAAGGTAAAGGGCGGCCGGCGCGTAAGGCTGACAAACTTACCGCCATCTGTGAGCCGATTGTCTAGAAAATGTAGAAGTCTTGCCGGCTCCCAGTCCTATGGGCCTTCACGGCCTGTTACAGGGGTAGCTTTACCTTTTTTTTTTATACCTATTTCTTTCACAACAAAGTTCGTAGTGCCCTGCAGTGCAACCCTCCCAGGCTGGAGGAACACTCAGTTTGGGCTGTACTGTAATATAGTGACAACTCCTCCATATCTGGACGTCATTTCCTTTCTCCGCAACCTGAGGACGCGCCATGCCGTGGTGACAAAGGACCCACTTAACAAGGACTCTGCATTTGCCATCAGTGATTGGCTGTACGAACTTCTACGTAGCACGAGCCACTTACTTAGGATCCTGACTTTTGTGTGGGAAACGGCATTAAGAGAAATGCTAGTACTGTTCGAGATTTTATAATAACGTGAAACAGCAATATGGCTGCCGCGCAAACTCTGTATTTAGCTTTAGGTTTCGCGGCGGTGAGCACTGGAACTAGGCATGTGAAACTCTGTAACAGCTATAAATTTCGTGAAGGGACACGATTCGTATTTTAACAGTTGCAAACATGGCGACGATGCGAAACTTAGAGGTTAATGGGCATGCTGACTTATTTAACTAAATCCAAATTTGCGCTAGTGTTAGGCTATGCGCAAAAATCTATCCTTAAATTGTTTAATTATTAATATTATATGACAGAGTACGATCTTCTGGGTTTCAACGCCATATAGTTAGGCAGAAGTCCACTGGCTTTTCTAAGGAACTTATCGCCTCCTTCTTCAGGTCGAAAATAAGTCAAGGAAGAACCAACAATAAAATGGCGGTAAGCAGAGCCCGTTTGTTACTGGTTTCTTGCTTGGTCTATTCTTATACCCTGAAGATGGAGGTGATAGGTTCTTTCGAAATGTCGGCGGATTTCTACCAGACTACGTGACATTACTATTCAGAACACCATACACTTCATACATACCACTGTGAGAACCTGCAATCCAATGTTAATATTACGGCCTCAAAATAATGAATGAAACGCTTCAAGATAAGTTCTTCTTAGGCCTTCTTACAAATGTTGCCTAATCTAGTGCATCCATTGACATATCTTCGAAATTTTCCATCTTTATCTCGCATTTTTACAAATTCTTGTGTTCTTCGTAACACAGTTTTCACTTCCGTACAGAAGTGTATGTCCATACATTACTTTATGATATACAAACTTCTCTCTGTGGCTAACTGAAACCGAAATTAACGGCCGTGGGGATTCGTTGCGCTGACAACGCGACACCCTCTATCCGCTAAAGTTGGCACTAACTTAGCCGACAAGCGGCGGTCTCTCGGTCGGTATAGTTCGCTTGCGAACTCAAACCATGGAGTTTTTTTTTATTTGTGGCTAATTTGGACGCCGGAATAGCTCAGTCGGTATAGCGAAGGTTTACTAACTGGAAGGCAGGGGTTCTGTTCCCCGCAGTTAGAAGATTTCTCTCTTCTCCACAGCTTCCAGACGTGCCCTGGGGCACAGCCCAAGCCTCGAATCCAATGGGTACGGGTGCTCTTTCCCCCAGTGTACAATGATCAGGGGAGGGGGGGTTAAGCTGACCGCTCATCACCATGTAATGCCAAAGTACTGTACCTTCACTCCACAGTACGCCTTCATGGCGTGGTCCACGGAAGTCACTCTCTCCGTTTTATCTGCAACTTGTTTGTGTGAGCCTAAAGGAAAGGTGTTCATATCCGCTTCAAGTTACGGTTTGTTATGAATCTCAGTGGGTCTGTGTACAAGAATTGTCATCTGTAATGACCAGGTGTGTTGAGGTTTGGGCCTGGGAGTCTCCCACGCTGTAGCTCCCATATGCAAGGCAGTGTTATCCTGTTTCTCACGTGAACTCACTCTATTGTCATCATCACAGAGGCCGTTTCGCTCTTCTCACGTGAAAATCGCACGGCCTTCTGCATTCACTTGTCTTGAAATATAATATCCGTGACGTCGAAGAGAACAAACAAGCAAGGAAACAGAATATAAAACATATATAATTACATAGGATAACACGTGACTTGCAGATACAAGAGAGGGGGGGGGCGCTGTTTGCACAGAAACAGGGAGGTTCTCACAGCGGTGATTATGAACAGTACTATCTTCTGGGATATAACTCCGTGTAGTCTGTTGAACATATCGCCTCCATCTTCAGAGTCGAAAAATAAAATGAACAAGAAACCAACAAGCAGTGCTCTTCATTCAAGATGGTTTCTTGCTCACATTATTCTTAGATCCTGTATTTGGAGGCAATATGCTCCTCCGAAACGTCGGTAAATTTTAACAAGCTACACTGCGTTATATCCCATAATATAGTACTCTTCAGTACTTTGGGAGTTTCCTTACAAATGCACCTGGAGTTATGTCAGTGTATAAAGCGGCTTCGGTTAATAGGATTCGGTTCTCCTTTTGGTAAATTCATTTCTTCATGTGTCTCTCAAAGTGAGCAAGCCTATGGAGCAGTCACTTTAGACACGATAACCGGTACAGCGACCAGGCTCCAGACTTCACGACCGAAGAAGAATCATGGATCAGTTTCTGGCAGGGGCAACGAATTTCCCTCTTCTCCACAGCGTCCAGACTGACTCTGATACCCACTCAGCCTCCTATTCAACTAATTCCAGGGGTCAAAACAGCCAGGACGTGAAGCTGACCACTTAACCCCCCTCTAGTACCAAAGTTGAGAATGTGTCGGGATGTACCTCCGTCCTCCCATATGTGTTCATGGCGTCGTGTTTATTGAAACTCAGGTACAACTTTGCCTTTCAGTAGTCGCTCGGCTGATCACAAAATTCTGCTCATTCATTGAACCCGAGGGTTTACCGTCGTGTTCCGAACAGCCAGCTAAGTCCGAGACGTTGTGTAATGTTATGTAACATGTTAGTTATTCAGGTGATGGATTGGTAGCCCACCTCTCAACCCCGCTCGCTGCTTGCCCCAAAATACGGTCGCTGTTATCCACATCTGGAAGCCATCTCCTCTATCCGTAATCGGACGGTGTTTGGTGACAAGGGACCTGTTAAAAATGGCACATAAATTTCTCCAGACATTGATAAACCCATTTTAAAATAAAAAGCTAGGCAACAGGTAAAATAAGCAGCAACTGTTTTAGGACCTGAAGATTTCACCTGGGACTATCAACTGTTTCAGGGACTATCTCTGGCCCCATCGCCAAGGTGTACAGAAGATTTTATCAAGTAAATGCTCAGTAACTGGGGAAGTCCCACCACTTGTCTGGAGGAGCCAGAACTTAAAGGTAAAGTTGTCCCTGTGCGTAACTAATTAAGCACTACGCCATGAAGGTGTATGGTGAAGTAGAAGTTAGAGATGAGTGGTTAGCTTCACGGAGCGGCTGCTTTACCCTCGGGGGAAGAGCCCCCTGTACATTTGTCTCAGGTTATACTCGGTGAGGATCATCGGAACGGGGATCGAGATATGAACCCAGGATTTCCATAAAACAAAACACGAGAGATAACCACTTTACCGCGACTTTATGTTGCCTTTTAAGTATACTGTCAACTTAATCGCCCTTACAACGTTTGTCGAGAAGTAGCATGTTTCTAAACAAACTTCTCGTCTGCATAGCGACGGGCTAAGGGCTGGACGACCCGAGCTCGATTTTCGGTAAGGTAATATATTTCTCTTCTCCACACCATCCGGACAAACTCTGGGATCCACCCAGTCTCCTATCAAATGGGTACAGGGGGCGATTTTTTCGGAGGTAAAGCGGCCGGAGCGTGAAGCTGACCACTCACCTCCATCTAATACCGAGGTTAAGAATGTTGGAGCTATATCTCCACTCCCCATACGTCTTCATGGCATTGTGTTTAATTAATTAAGCACAGAGACAGTTTTCCCTTCGCCTTCTCATTATTTCTAAACTACCCTCTTTATCAAGGAATAAGTGGGTATCCAATGGGGCTCTATTTCGCATGATATCCGTAGCAGATTCTGAGGAAATCTACAAGAGCATACCAATAAGCCCTGACCACAATGGCAGACATTCCATGCTTCCTTGCTTGTGATTTCGGATTCAGAAACGCGCTCTCGTACGCCGGCGCCAGCCTGTCGCCATGGAGACAATAGGATGTCACTGCGGGGGGAGGGAGGCGTTGCAACGTGACGTCATACGGGTGGTCCACAGGTAAGAACAAGATGGCCGAGTCATAAATCGATTGTTGACTACGAATGTTTGTTTTTGCTTCCACGTCAGCGTCTTGGCACACACGTCTGCTGGGAAGTTTTCCGTATCGCGGCGTGTTCTCTGAAGCTATGAACAGGAACTGCGTTTCATTGCATGGATTCGAAAGTTAATTATGCTGAGCCCGTGGAACAGAGATTTCCTTGAAAAGCTGGTAGTTATTGCTTGCATGAGTATATGAAAACTCGTCACCTTAAGCACGAAAGTCCGCCATTGTACCCTGCATGTGCCAGTTCAGTCCATTCTAGCCCAGCCCAAAGCTTTACACCGTACATCTGTTAGCTTTAAAAAGGTAAAGTTGTCCCTGTGCTTAAGTAATTAAGCACTACACCATGAAGATTTTGGGGGAGTGGATGTATAGATCCACTTATTCTTGACCTCGGCACTACTTGGGAAGTGGGAAATGGACTACACGTTCCGGCCTCTTTACCCCCTGGGAAAGAGCCCACGGTACATTGGATACGGGGCTGAATGAGCTCCAGAGCCGGTCTGGACGACGTGGAGAGGAGATTGATCTTGCCCCAAACGGGACTCGAATTGCGACCCCTAGGCAGTTGAGCCAGTAGCCCGTCTCTATACCGACTAAGCTATCGCTGCAGGTATTTTAATATTCTTTAATTTTCTCTAAATCTCCGAAGAGGCCATCGAAAAGGGCAGTGGAGGGATTAGCCCTGTTTCAAATTCGGGATCCTTAAAAGAGTTATGTCTTCTGAGATATAACGCCATGTATTCCATTGAAAATCAACAACCGTTTCGGAGGAACATGGCGCTTCCATCCTCAGTGTCGAAGAATAAGCTAAGAAATAAAGCAACATGGAACAGTTAACAAACTGATTTTTTGCTTGGTTTATTCTTCGACCCCGAAAACGGATGTGATATGTTCCTCCGAAAAGTCAAGTTGTCTTTGAACAAATTATATGGTATTACGTGACAGGCTATAAAAACCTTCATAAGCATCTCTGTGAGAACCTCAAATCCTAAAAGCATCAGGAACATGGAACGTTTAGTTTCTGGACCTGCGTCTGCTCATGACCGAATCAGACTGATACTGGGTTTCGTAGGAGGCGCCCTTCCGCTCTTGCGCTCCTCTGAGTCCTAAGAGGACACAGTTTACTAAATGCAGTCGTAGTTGCAATTTGCACCTCAAACAACTATGTTGATGTTTTGCTAAGAGAGAAATTCCATTCTTAACGAGTCTTCCCAACATGTCTGTCCAGTCTGTTGGTACGAAATCGTGTTGTACGACCAAACAGTCTCTCATGTTGCTTTACCCGTCTCTCTGCCAATCACGTGCTTCTCACTCTATACGAGTTTAGCTGGGCTGAAAAGCAACAACATTGCAGCTCTAAGCTTATAAACAGGCAAATATAATTCTGTTCCGCATGATAGAACCCACGAACAGCAGTAATCACGTGCTGATTTATACGAGAAACTGCCATTGTGTGTAGTTTCGATTGCCTTATTAAGTTAAATCAAGATAAAATAATAAGCCACTAAACGTGGTTATGGTTGCGAGTATAACTTGATATTATGAACAATTTCCTAAGCCTTCACAGATAAATAAAATTACACTGTGTAAACAGTTGTACCCCGACGCTAAATAACATATGCCGCTCGCCGCTCTTCCGTTTTGTTTCTTTTTGTTGAGTTTCTGCAGTCGCGTGATTACAGGGATAGACAAAACACTCGCACAGCGAAACATAACTTGCAATCCCACATTAGAGGCAAATTATATTGGAGACTGCAGAACTACTACCTGTTGTGTGCAGGCGCGCACTGACACAAAAGAAAAAATGAATACCGAAGCCAAGTGAATACAATAAATACGAAAATAGATAAAATAAGTCATTTTGCGTCCCAAGAACAGTGCAGTGGTTTAGACGAGCATTTTTACTTTGTGCCATCTTGTGACCAGTTGACACGCTAAGAGTTTTGTTTTGTTTTTGAAGAACAGTACTTTATCTTCTTCTTCTTCTCTGCCTCCATCTCCCCGTATCTTTCTTTTATTGCAAGTGGGGTGGGACTAAGTCCCTTGTACTGCGGCCACTTCTGGCCTAT
The DNA here is from genome assembly GCF_002891405.2 of Cryptotermes secundus. NCBI lineage: Eukaryota > Metazoa > Arthropoda > Insecta > Blattodea > Kalotermitidae > Cryptotermes > Cryptotermes secundus. The sequence goes on along the minus strand of NW_019734970.1, from coordinate 443,665 downwards.
TGTACCAACCCCAGATGATAGGTGAGGGTGATTATGGAGCAATTGGTGGAATGAAGATTGGTAAGGGAAGCAGAAGTACTCGGAGAAAACCTGCCCCAGCGACACTTTGTCCACCACAAATTTCCCTTGACCAGACCCGGGATCGAACCCGGGCTGCCGCCGTGGAAAGCCAGCGACTAACCGCTTGAGCTATGGCGCGGCCCAGCGAGCGACTAACCGCTTGAGCTATGGCGCGGCCTCTCCCCCAGTCTTCCTCTTATTCTCTTTCTTTCATCTTATTTTTCTGTCTATTTTTCCTCCTCCTTATCTCCGTTATCCCTCTACTTCTTTCTACCTCCTTTTCTCGGTTCCGTTCTTGGAGTCCCCTTCGTCTTCTGCATCTTCTTCCGTTTCGATCCTTATTCATGCCCTCTTTCGAGTTCTCTTTCTGTTCCTTGCCTCCTCCTGTCAGCTGAGTCATCGTGATTATGCATTATGACTAACTTCATGGAGCTGAGGCCGTCTTGAGAAGCCGCCAGTCGCTCAGCTACTCAAGAACTTCCCTGCACTTTATGGAACCCGAAGGTTCATTGCCGTGTTCACAAAAACTCTCCACTGGTCTCTGTCCTGAGTCAGATCGATCCAATCCATATCACCGCATCCTATATCTCTAAGATCCGTTTTAATATTATTCCCCCACCTATGTCTTGGTCTTCCTAGTGGTCTCTTGCCTCCTGACTTCCCCATAAATATCCTATATGTATTCTTGGCACCATTCATGCTACATGTCCTGCTCATCTCATAATCCTTGACTTTATCATTCTAATTATATTATGCGAGGAGTACAAGTTTTGAAGCTCCTCATTATGCAATTTGGTTATGGCTTAAAGTGAATAAAAGTGTCTTGACGTAAGGTTGAGTCCATACAACTTTCAGCATCTCTTCGCAGTTTTAAACCACTTTTGTCATGCTATAAAGAATTATTTTTGATGTATCCCAAGGAATCTGCGAAGTCTGACGAATGTTAACATGAATGTCTTGTAACTGAAAAGAATGCCATGTTCTTAAATTAATAACCAGTCAATAAGACAAATACGGTGACCGACCGAGGAATCCTAGCAGTGCTGAATACAGAGTCGGTCCGTTGAGATGGCTGGGACACAGGAGCAGAAACGTTGCAGGAAGTTAACTCTGTGTAAACCAGAAGGTACTCGACAAGTGGGCAGACCCGCTGTCAAGTGGATGGATTCAGTATAAGAAGATTTGAAGACGGTGGGAGTTAGAAATTGGAGACGAAGTCACAGAATCGAGGCCAATGGAGACCAATCGTGAAAGAGGCCAAGGTTCATCATGAACTTTAGCGCCCGCAGAAGAGGACTTAAGCTCTCTGAGCATGCGCAATTGAAATTTATTACTCCACTTAAGAGCAAAATCTGATCAACCACTGAATCTAGATGACTGAAACTTGGGGCGGTTATGGATCATAAATTTCCCCAGGAATTTGTTCTAACCTTTCATGTCCGTACTTGTCAGTGCTAAAGTAACAATCATGACGAGGTTAAGAAATTTTGAGGTTATGCTTCATAACTTTCAGGAAATAAAATTTGTTCTTAACAGAAACTAAGCGCAAATACACTAATACATAGCCATATGTATCACCAATTAAACATAACTACTTCATGATTTATACATTCAACCAATTCTTCCATATAGGAAACCTTTCTTGCCGAACCTTGTAATATTTTCCCCTCCCCTGTTCGCGGATGGCACCCCTGGTGTGGAACACCTGTATCTGGCCATCTCCGCACAGCTCGATAGCGGCGAGCAGTCGACTGTAACTTATTGTGACATCGAACAGGTGTGCGCTCAGATTTCTGGTCCTCACACAGTTATTTGCATCCAACAAGCCGTGCCTCCATTCATACCCATTCTATTCTATCATCTCCAAAACTACTCCACAGATTACACGAAACTGTGCCTGCAGCATGCGTATAAAAAAGTGTTTTCAGGGGGAATTTAATTGCTGTTCCTAATGACTTATTATATCCCTTTCGTTACACGAAACTTACATAAAATTTATCATACTTTTGGCTGACTGACTTACTGACTCAAGAAGGCCGCGCCATAGCTCAAGCGGTTAGTCGCTGGTTTCCCACCGCGGCGGCCCGGGTTCGATCCCGGGGCTGGTCAAGTGGGATTTGTGGTGGACAAAGTGGCGCTGGGGCAGATTTTCTCCGAGTACTTCGGTTTCCCTTGCCAATCTTCATTCCACCAATTGCTCCACAATCACCCTCACCTATCATCTGGGGTTGGTACAATAGGCCAGAAATGGCCGCAGTACAAGGGACTTAGACCCGCCCCACTAGCAATAAAAAATACTGACTCAAGAAATAAGTAAGTAGCTCACAGAATTACTGTGTTTTTGGACTTTTTCCATCGTCCAGAATTCTAGGTAATAGAGGACATGACGTTTCAGAAACTGGATCTGTTTCCGTCTTCAGGTAAGAAAGGAAGACACCTACTCAGCTGGTCCAGTGATTGAGATTAGCTCTTTCTAAGAGGCCCAACTGAGTAGGTGTCTTCCTTTCTTACCTGAAGACGGAAACAGATCCAGTTTCTGAAACGTCATGTCCTCTATTACCTAGAATTCCGGACGATGGAAAAAGTCCAAAACTCCAGTAATTCTGTATGTCACCCACAATCGTCAGAACCCTTTAAAATCTACACGTAACTAGCTGACTGGAAAATTGTGGAAACAAGACCCAGAATTTCACTACTGCTTATACCAAGGCCCACTATTGAACACAATCCTGAGCCAGATCTATCCACTTCTCATCCTCAAAACCTACTTCTATAAGACCGTTTTAATATTATCCTTCTGCTTCTCTCGCGTCGTTCAATAATTGCTGTGAAGAGCAGAATCTCATCTTCTTTTCTAGAGAGAGAGAGAGAGGAGACGTCAGACGTCGTATAGAGAGAGACTGAAAAGAATTGAGGGGGGGGGGCTATCAACCAGATGTGAGCACCAAGAGTTTTCACGCAGATGTTACTTGACCGCATTCACAACCCATTGCAAAACTCCTGTAAAACACGATACGACATTGAAGAGCAGTGTCAGGATATGTATTCCCTGTATATCCCATCCTTGCTCGGTCCTACACCCCGAAACGAGCCTTAGCTTCTTCTGCTGTAGGAGTTTCCTACATCCTGTATTAAGACAAATGATAGGACCATCCTGAAGCACCTGCTATCAGCTCAGCAGTCTCTTCTACGGCCCCTTAAGAGTGTTGGCCTCTGCTGGAGACGTTTTCTAAATCCTTTACTAACCTTTTAAAGACTGACTGATTACTGGTGGTCATCGCCAGCAGAATGATTCTTGGTTCCAAGTCCCGCAAGACTCATGGCAATATCTTAGTGTCCGAAGGCTGAAGATTGACGGTTGATGGGTAAATTGCTGCTATCCCTAGACAGCACAGCCGCTCTTGTTTCGCAGTCCCATGGGACTCGTGAGTCAAAATTATGTTACAACCGACGGTCAATCGGCCAGTCCCTCGTGGTGTCAAGCTCCGTCTGGAGCCCAAGACCAGGTTTTTGTTACTGTCATGAATTTCTTATGAATAGTATATTGCAGTAGAGTTCGTACCTCACAAGAAACACATTAACTCTCTTTTTTTTTTTTTGTGAGAACGATATCAGAAACACACAAGTACACTCTATAGGCAGAATACAGAGTTTTAGTATCTTAAAGCTTGTGGTACATATAGTAACCAACTTGGCATTAAAGGTTTATGACAAGCGGTAGGGAGACCGCCTCTGTGGTCTAGTGGTCAGAGTTCTTGGCTACATATCCAGAGGTCCCGGGTTCGATTCCCGGCGCTACAAGATTTTCTGAGAAGTAGTGGATCTGGAACGAGGTCCACTCAGCCTCGTGAGGATAATTGAGGAGCTATTTCAAGGGAATAGCGGCTCCGGTCTAGAAAACCGAGATTAACCGCCGTGGGAATCCGTTGCGCTGACCACGTTACACCCTCTATCAGCAAAAGTTGGCATTAACTTCGCCGAGAAGCGGCGGTAGCTCGGTCGGTATAGTTCGCTTGCGGACTACAGACCACGGAGTTTGTTTTGTTGTTTTTGGTAGGATTATTCTTGGAGCCACAGCCCGATTCAAGCCTTGGTATCCTCTGCTTTAAGGATTTTCTGTATATATTCGTACCGTCGGCATTTGAACCTGTCGTGATAGGAACTAAGGCCCTTACTCTGATGACTATCCCAGCCGTGGGAGGGGTTGTTTAAAAATGCATGTATACAGCTATGTTGTTACTCCACCCCTCAAACCCCTTCTCTTTTGGGGGTGGTTTTATCTCCGGAGATGATAGCATCGCGTACATACATGAGTCACTATGGAATCCGACGACTTTTAGCACTGTCTGATGTCCCCCGGGCCGTTTCATTCTCCAAGGGTGACTCAACTGTCACTGAATGAATGAATGCATCAGTGGACGCGGCTTTATGGATCGTGTGCAATCCGTAACATATTTCATTTCTTCTGTATAGATACGCATAACTGAGGGATCAAGTATTCTGAATTTTTATCACGCTTCTAGATCCCTGCCTTCCTGTGTTACGGCGGTTGGCTGCCAAGGATATGCTGATTGTTTCCACCGATACAGACACTTCCGAGGCAGTCTGTATGCATGTGAACATGGAAGTCACTGGCACGTAACATCCCGTATTATTATTCTCTGTCTGCACGAATTGCAAGAATGATTAATGTTGTACGTTGTTTGGTTAGTGCCCAGAAATTGTAGAATGGATTTCGTTTAATTTTAATTTTGGAAGGATTTGAAGTTTCTCACAGCGATAACTAGAAAGAGTTATTAAGTTTAACTGAAGGTTAACTGACGTTTCCGAAAAACATATCGACTTCAGGTTCGAAGAGTAAGCCAGTAGAAAGCAAATAAAGGTTGCTGCCTGCTTCATATTGGTTTCTTAATTGGTATACATTCCGACCCTGAAGAAATCCTATATGCATTCCTTTTCTCTCATTTGTGCTACATGCCCTGCCCATCTCATTCTCCTTGACTTGTTCAATCTAATTATACTTGGAGAAGGGTACAAATTATGAAACTCCTCATTATACGAGTATGTATACTTTTTGCAAGAAATTCTCTCAACTGAAATTCGCATGTAAACATCTGATCCTCAATCGCGCTTTCTGAAAACAAAGCTGCCATTTTGTAGACCTCACTACATTCAAAATAGCCGGTGAGAATGTGCTCTGGTGTTTTAATAGCCGTTTTCATTCATATGAATTTTTTCTTTTCACTCGCTAAATATGTCACGTTTACTAAACTCAACATACTGAGTATAGATTAAAGTACCACTACAGCCTGTTCATAAACTTCTTTCAAAACATTCCTGCATAATCCGCCTGATGATAATGTTGCAAGTGAATGACCTGAATATCGCAGTGGACTCGCATTTTTCGTTATAAGTCTCATTACGCTCTCAGCTGTTATTTCATAAAACGCATGAAGAATTGTTGATGTTTCATAAGCATGTCACGTGTTTGTAAGGAAATAATAATAATCATCTATCGAACCAATTGTCATCTCGGGGCACGAACTGTCATGACCAGAGACTGAATCCTAGGCCTCCTATGTTCTCAAATATCGTTGTCTGTCGTGACGATTCTTATGCTAGAGAAAGTTGTGCTAAATGCAGAAACACCTGTAACTACTATTGCAAGTTTCATTGTTTATGTTTTTCAGAGTCAGGGGTGATGTGAAAAATGTCAGAATTTTTTCCCATGAAAAAGGACATGTACGGACAATGAAATATGCTCACATATTAAGTTACGAATATAATCGAAGTGACTGGTTCGTTATGGAAAGGAAAAAAAAAACTATATACGTGTATTTGTTCCCATGCTGTTGAATTACGTAATTTTGATCGTTTTTACCATGTTATCTACTCCATACTTTGGCCGCACCATAGCTCAAGCGGTTAATCGCTGGCTTCCCACCGCGTCTGCCCCGGTTCGATCCCGGGTCTGGTCAAGTGGGATTTGTGGTGGACAAAGTGGTGCTGGGGCAGGTTTTCTCCGAGTACTTCGGTTTCCCCTACCAATCTTCATTCCACCAGTTGTTTCTCAATCACCCTCACCTATAATCTGAGGCTGGTACAATAGGCTAGAAGTGGCGGCAGTACAAGGGACTCAGTCCCGCCCCACTAGCAATAAAAAATTCCATATTTGGTAAAATGTACACAGGTGTTCCATCAGATATAAAGGGTTCTCACAAAGGTGGTGATGGAGAATAGTAGCTCTCCGGATATAACACCAGGTAGTCCAGTAGAAGCACTGCTTCCATCTTCAGGGTAGAAGATTAAACCAAGTCCCTCTGTTTGCTGTGTGTTATTGCAGGTTTCTTGCTTTGCTTACTTTTCGATCCTGACGATGGATGCAGTACGTTCCTCTCCAATGTCGGTGAACTTCCACTGGACCACACGGCGTCACATTCCAGAAGATATTACCCATTCCGTAAGATACTTCCGTCAGCAAACTTCGAAGGCTCATAATCGTTGTCGGAGCACGCTGTAGCGTAGTTGGTTGAGGCACTATGCTACAAGCTGGTAGGTCGCGGGTTCAAGTCCCGATGAAGTTATTGGATTTTTCAGTTGATCTAATCATTCCAACCGCACTACGGCCCTGGGGTCCACCCTGCCCCTAACAGAAATGAGTACCAGGAGTCTTGCCGGGGATAAAGGGCGGCCGGCGCGTAAAGCTGACAACTTCACCGCCATCTACGAACTGACTCTCTAGAAAATGTGGAAGCCTCGACGCCTGACAGCCCTATGGGCCTCCACTGCCTGTTACGGACAGCTTTACCTTTTTTTTTATTGCTAGTGGGGTGGGACCAAGTCCCTTGTACTGCGGCCACTTCTGGCCTATTATACCAGCCCCAGATAATAGGTGTGGGTGATTGTGGAGCAATTGGTGGAATGAAGATTGGCAGGG